>NW_006408798.1:3140395-3154792 GCF_000296735.1 Chrysochloris asiatica | reverse complement strand
CTCTCCCCCTCCAGTGTCTATTTTATAATATAATGCAAGGAAAACCAAGATTCAAATGACAGCCAAGCATCTTAATATTATTCCCCCCTTTTCCACATTCCAACCAAGGCTCGATCTCTGTATCCCAAACCCTTTTGTTCTCAGGTTATACATATGTCATTATTTACCTCTGTCTCACTTAGCCCATTGAGACCTAATTGTTCTCCCAACTACGTGATAGAGTTTTGCAAGACCAATGACTTCTTCATTGTAACTACCTTTTTAAACAACATAAATGACTATACACATAGACCTTACCAGATGGAATATATGGATATCAAATTGGCTACATCTGTGGGAAGAGATGGTGGAAATGCTCAATATCATCAGCCAAAACTAGGCTAGTGACAGACTGCTCATATGCAAGTTCAGGCTGAAGCTGAAGAAAATTAAAACAGATACATCAGAGCCAAAATATCTCAGGAACAGATTTGATGCATTAGACACTAATGATTAAAGACCATAAGTGTTATGGGTTGATAACATGAACATCACAGAGGAAGAAAGCAAAAGGTCATTAAGACAAGAAAGAAAAGACCAAAATAGGGTTCAGAAGAGTCTCTGAAACTCCAGTGCAGAGATGCTAAAGTGAATCAAAGAAATGAGGAGGGTAAAACAACTGAACAGAAAATTTCCAAGGCAGCTTGAAAAGACAAAGTCAAGTGTTAAAATGAAATGTTCAAAGAAAACCAAAAGGGAAAAAAGTGCTCATCATTTCTTAAGGTGAAAGTGCTGAAGAAAATATTCAAACCTCAACATACAATATTGAAGGATTCTATGGGCAAATACTGAAAGATGCAGAAAGCATCATTGGTATACGTAGAGTCATTGTACCAAAAAGAAATGGTCGTTGTTCAACCATTTCAGGTGTTAGTAGTAATACTGAAGGAAGAAGTCCAAGGTGCACTGATGGTATTAGCAAAGAACAAGGTTTAGGGAATCGATGGACTACAAATTGAAATATCATTTCCATATATTGATGCAGCAGTGGATGCCCTCACTCATCTATGCCAAGAAATTTGGAAGATAACTACCTGGCCAAATGATTGGAAGAGATCCACATTTGTGCCCATTCCAAAGAGAGGTTACCTGTCACAATGTGGAAATCATCAAACACTATCACTAATATCACTTTCAAGTAAAATTTCTCTGAAGATAATTTAAAAATGGACATAACAGAACAGAAACTCTAGCTGGATTCAGAAGAGGACCTGTAACAAGGTATATC
Organism: Chrysochloris asiatica; assembly: GCF_000296735.1. NCBI lineage: Eukaryota > Metazoa > Chordata > Mammalia > Afrosoricida > Chrysochloridae > Chrysochloris > Chrysochloris asiatica. The sequence goes on along the minus strand of NW_006408798.1, from coordinate 3,153,525 downwards.
ATTGTTAATGTCAGATGGATATTGGCTGAAAGCAGAGAATACCAGAAAGATGTTTATTTGTGCTTTATTGACTACAAAAAGGCTTTTTAAGTTGTCAATTTTTTTTTTTTTTTAATGTGTTCATCGTGAATTGAATGATGGTTTGCATGGAAGAACATCAGTTTTGCATTCAACCAGTCGTATTTTGTTTCAATGCAATGATTACAATCCCCTCCATGTACCACCATTGGTTAACAGTATTTTCTTCTATTCCCCTTTTTGTCTTTTTTTTAATGATATACACAAAACACGCAGGGGTATATAACTATTTAAATAACCAAAGAGCACATTTTGCAAGCCAGCCTCCTGCCTACCAGCACACAGCCTTTCTCTTACCATGAGTCTACAGTCCTCATCTCCTCTATCTCTCCATGCCATCACCTCTGCCTCCATCTCTGGTGTCCCTGTTTCTCTGGTTAGGGTCCCATGTTACACCCATGCTCTTCCTTCTATATTGTCCTAGGGTCCTCTGTTCCTGGAATGTAAGATTAACTACTTCCCATTTTGTTGCACAACTTCTACCTTTACAGTTGTGACAAATCCAATTAGTAATAACAATTACTCACTATTGAATCAAAAGAATCCTATCCCCATCTCCTTACACCAGAGCTGTCTAGACAAGATGAAAACTATTCGGTTAGGATTCTACCTTCTCCTACACACTCTGAAACTAAATTCCCTCTTGAAAACTTGTAAGCCAGCCACTTCATGTCTTTATAGCCCTCCCATTTTAGGTAGCCAGTGTCTAAGTTGCCCATCCCTCTCAACTCTTATGTACTGAGGGGATAGTCTTGGTTCTTGCTGTGAAGACTCCTTTCCTCATGGTTGGTGTTTTGAGCTACTACATCCATAAATATAGGTCAAGTTCATCAAATTATAGCAATTTACACGTGCTTCCTCTATCAAACTTCTTTATCTTCTTCTAGTTGAGTTCTGATTATCAAGCCATCCAAACGAGGTCAGATGGACCTATCTGCAAGTTTGGGCCTTCTTACATGTCTCCTCCTCATATCAGCTGGATATTTTGCTCTTAGCTGTATGTAGCCCACTGTGGCTAGGTCAGTGTCCATGGCTTCAGGAGTTCCCAAGTTTCCCCAAACTTCAGATCAACCAGCCTTTCTTCTTCTCTCTCTCATCTCAAGGTAGACAGGAGTCTATAGAACATGGTCAGACTCAGCCCAGGTCTTCATTACTGTCTTTCCCCTACTTCCATTCACAAGTAGGCCTATACAGTCACCAGTGAGCGTACATGCCTGTTTGTGTGTGTTCACTTTGAGTTTCAGTCTTGGAAGGGGGGTTGTCATGAAGGAACTTGATAGCTTGCCTTGGTGGCTCCCCGGCGAACAGCTTCTTATTCTTGTAATAAGCCTAAAAAAGTCTGTGCAAAGGATTTGACTGGATCATGGAAAGCTATGGCTAAGACTGTGAAGAATGGGTATTCTAGAAGAACACTTAATTGTGTTCACGATAACCTGTATGCACACTAAGAGGCAGTTGTTAGAACAGAACAAGGAAACACTGAATGGTTTAAAATCAGGAAGTTGCGCACCAGGGTTGTATTCTTTCACCATATTTATTCAGCCTGTATGCTGAGCAAATAATCTGAGAAGCTGGATTATATGAAGAAGAATAATGGCATCGTGATTGGAGGAAGATGCATTAACAACCTGCAATATGTAGATGATACAACCTTGCTTGCTGAAAGTGAAAAGGACGTAACGTACTTACTGATGAAGATCAAAAGATCATACCCTTCTTATGGGTTGCCCCTCAATGAAAAAAAAAAAAAAAAAAATCAAACATAATTCCTCAGCACTGGACCAATAAATAACATGATAAATGCTGCAAAAACTGAGGTTGTCAAAGACTTCATTTTGCTTAGACCCACTATCAGTGCTCATGGAAACTGCAGCTGGGAAATTAAATGACATATTGCATTAGGCAAATCTGCTGCATATGACCTCTTCATAGTGTTTTAAGGGCAAAGATATCAGTTTGAGGACTTATGTGTGCCTTTCCCAAGCTTTGATATTTTCAATAGCTTCATGTGCATGTGAAGGTTGGACAGTGAATAATGAAGACTGTAGAAAAATTCATGCATTTCAATTATGGTGTTGGAGAAGAATATTAAAATTACCTTAGACTATGTTGGAAGGAGTACAGCCAGAAACCTCCATAGAATCCAGGATGGTAAGACATCATCGCTTATACTTCTGACATGTTATCAGAGGGACCAGTTCTGGAACAGGACAGAATGATTGGTAAAGTTGAGGGTCAGCAAAAAAGAGGAAGACCCTCAATATGATGGATTGACACAGTGGCAGCAACAGTGGGTTTAAGCTTAATGAATGTGAGGATGGCTCAGGACCTGGCAGTGTCATTCTGTTGTATATAGTGTCGCTGTGAGTCAGAACTGACTTGACAACACCTAACAACAACAACAATCAAACTTCTAATAAAACACAAGTGAACATCTTTACAAATCACTGAAGGTTTGAAACAAGTTTATAGGAAATAAAACACCATAAAACAGTTTTTATTTAGATAGATCAAGTGTTTTAAGAAATGTCGAAAAACCTCAAAGATGAGCCAAGAGAGGAAGACCTTGATGAATGAAGAAAATGTGGCTGAGATCCAGAGACCAGTGGAAGAAGATGATAGAATTATTGTTGATGCAATAGCTATTGAAGTTCGCATTTTGCATGGTTTGGCATTTTAAATTTTAAGTGAGCATTAAGGCCTCAGTAAAAGTTCAACTCCATGGGTGCCAAAAGCATTGAGTAGTGCTGATCAAAAAGGTCAAGAAATGATGTTTGTAAGCAGTATCATAGCTCATTAGGGCAGTTTTACAGACAAAATCATAACTGAAATGAGTCTTGGATTTACCAATATGATCCAGAGACCAAGTGCAATCAAAGCATGGTTCCTGAGAGGATCTGTTGAGACAGTTAAATTCAAGGCAGAGAGATTTGCTCAGATGGATATGATGGCTAATTTTTGGGACCCCCCAAAGGATAATCTTGATAGAATTTCTTGGGGGACACAGGACAATCACAAAGGCATATTGTGAAGTTTTAAGAAATTAAAAAATTGTGCATTGGTGAGAAAAAGGCCTGGAAAGATAAACTTAAATTTAAAAATATTTTCATTATGACAATTCACCTCCTCATTCTGTGAAGGTAGCAAAAGACTCGTCTATGAAAATTTCATTGGGACACTATTCCATCCACATTACATCCTGATCTTAACCATTCAGACTTCTTTTTGTTTATCAAACTTAAGAGAATATTGAAAAACAACATGATTTGTGTCCTCCAAGATGCCAAAATTGCCCTTTAGGCTGAATTCTTTAAGGAAAGGTTAAAGAGTTAGAAACACTGACTTCAGAAGTATATAGACCTAGGAAGGTCTGGTTGGTCTGAAGTGTGGTGACCTGGGGACTCCTGAGCCATGGACAAGGACATAGCCACAGAGGACTGGAACTGAGAGTGAAGTGTTCACTAGGAAGTGAAGGGAGATGCACAAGAGTGTCAGCTGATACGAAGTAAGGAGAGAGGCACAAGAACGCCAAAACTTGCAGATATACCCATTCAACCTAGCTTCAATGGCTTTTGATAATCAGAACTTGACTAGAGAAAGAGAAAAAAACAGTTTTGGGTAAAGGAAACAAGTGTAAATTGCTACAATTTGATGAACTTGACCTATACTTATAGATGTGGTAGCTCAACATACCAACTGAGAGGGAAGGAGTCTTCACATCAAATATCAATCCTTTCCCTCTGTATACAGGGTAGATTGTTGTTGATGTTAGGTGCCATCAAGTCAGTACTGACTCATAGTGACCCTATGCACAACAGACTGAAACACTGCCTGGTCGGGCCAACATCATTGTTGTTGCCAAGCTTGACCCAATTGATACTGCCACTTTGCCAATCCATCTCGCTGGGGGTCTTCCCCTTTTTGTCTGACACTCCACCTTACCAAACATAATATCCTTCTCCAACGACTGGTCCCTTCTGATAGTATCTCCAAAGTATGAGAGATGAAGTCTGGCCATCCTGGCCTCCAAGGAACACTCTGGCTGCACTTCTTCCAACACAGATCTGTTGGTTCTTTTGTCAGCCCATATTCTCCTCCAGCACCATAACTCAAAAGCATCAATTCTTGTACAGTCTTCCTTATTCACTGCCCAGCTTTCTCATGCATATGAGGTTATTGAAAATACCATGGTTTAGGTTAGGCACATCTTAGTCCTCAAGCTGACATCTTTGCTCTTCAACACTTTAAAAAGGTCTTGTGCAGCAGATTTGCCTAATGCATACATCGTTTGATTTCTTGACTGCTGCTTCAATGAGTGTTGATGATTGATCCAAGAAGAGTGAAGTCTTGACAACGTCAATCTTTTCTCTGTTGATAAGAATGTTGTTTATTGGTCCATTGATGAGAATTTTTGTTTTCTTTACACTGAGATGCAATCCATACCGAAGGCTGTGCTCTTTGATCTTCATTAGTAAATTTTTAAACTCCTCTTCACTTTCAGCAAGCAAGGTTGTATCATCTGCATATTGGAGGTTGTTAATGAGTCTTCCGCCTATCCTGGTGCCACATTTTTCTTCATAAAACACAACTTCTCAGATTATTTGCTTAGCACACAGGTTGAATTGTTGTTGTTAGGTGCCATCGAGTCAGTACCGACTCATGGCAACCATATGCACAGCAGAACAAAATACTGCCTGATCCTGGGCCAACCTCACTACTGTTGCCACGTTTGAGTCCATTGATGCAGCCACTTGGCTAATCCATCTTGCTGGGGTGGGGGTCTTCTCTTTTTCTCTGACCCTCCACCTTACTAAATATGATACCTTTCTTCAGCGACTGGTCCCTCCTGACCATATGTCCGAAGTATGAAAGACGAAGTTTGGCCATCTTGGCCTCCAGGGAGCACTCTGGGTGTACTTCTTCCAACATAGATCTGTTGGTTCTGTGGGCAGCCCGTGGCACTTTCAGTATTCTCCTCTAACGCCATAACTCAGAAGTGTCAATTCTTCTACGGTCTTCCTTATTTACTGTCCCGGAAAATATGTTGAGAAACACTAGCTTCACATTTTACCATTTTTATTTAATAAAGATTGCTGTGATTTTGTATCATATTCTTTTACTTAACCTGAGGAGCCCCACAGATAAGGGTAATTAGTATTTAATATTTTAAATACCTACATACACAGTTTTAAACGTAAACTATTATACGAGAAGTGTATGGTTAAAATAAAATGAAAAGCTTCATCTCTGGTTCTATTCTTCCATTATTAGAAATAATCTTTCTCAGATAGAGATGACTCAGAAGAAATTAGTTGAGAATATAGTTTTATTTCATTACACATTTCTTTTTTACCTATTCATATAGGAAGCAATGAAACTTCAACAAGATATGAGGAAAAAGAGGCAAGAAGTGTTGGAGAAACAAATAGAATGCCAAAAGGTAAGATAAAATCTTATGATTTGGATGCTGGGATTGATACATAAAATGGGTTTTATAAAGATATCCTTAACGTAAATCTTTTTAGTGTTATTGTCCTAGTGTGGTATTGTGGTATAATGCACTGGATTACAAGGTCAGTTTGAACTGCAGGGGTTGGTGATTCCAATTCACCAGCTGCTTCTTGGAAACTCTATATGGGATCTATCTCTATTAGTCGGAACCAACTCTATGAAATATTAAAATACACTAACCATAGTTTTTATCTTTCCTGTAAATTTTATAGATGTTAATATCTAAACTAGAAAAAAATAAAAACATGAAACCAGAAGAAAGAGCAAATATAATGAAGACTTTAAAAGAGCTTGGAGAAAAGATCTCACAATTGAAAGATGAATTAAAAACATCTTCTGCAGTCTCCACACCATCCAAAGTGAAAACAAAGACAGAGGTATTTATCTACCTTTTTCATTTGCATTGAATTATTGAGCAAGTGCTATGTGCTAGGCACTGTGAAAGTGTATTAGAATAATGTAGTTGGGAAATAGACAAACAACTGTAATTTTTAAAAAAGTGTTTCTTTTGATATATTATCTCTGAGATGAGGTAATAATAACCCTTTTTGATTAAAGATTTGTTTTTAGTTGAACTTTTTAGTTGTTTATGCTGAATGTGAAACTGCTAGAAGTAATATAAAAAAAAACCCTGTTTTTATAAAAATGGCACCAACCTCCCATAGCACTCTTGTATTGAGCTGTATTCAATAATTCATTGCAGTGGGCACATAGAATCCAGGCACCATACTCACAGTGTCTTAGGGAAGTTAACAATTACAATGTAGCATCAGAAAATGTTCAGGTCTTTGTTAAGGACAGCTTCTCCTCTACCCATAGACAGGCTCTCTCTGGCGCTTAACCCCTGGTCTAGCCTATGGCCTGCTCAGGCTGTGTTTTCAGTGTCCTTTTAGTAATGCGAAAGGGTTCTTCATTCTACTGCATAACCTCAGCCAGAGGGCACTCAGCTTCAGTTCGATGGGTCAGGAAACATAGCTCTCCCAATGAAGTATCTGGAGGCATCCAACTCCAAAAAGTGATGTTCCTGCCCAGAATCACTCAGTGACTTTTACTTGCTACATAACCTTGATGGCACTTAACAACACAACAGTGGGCCAGGGATTCCACTGCCCTGTCTCATGGTCCTCTGCTCCTTATCCAGCATCACTGCAGCTTTCTGTCATTGTTTCAAGGAGGTTCATTGTGTTAGGTACCTCACAGTCCAAAAGATGCACTGTACTTCTGGGTCCTCTTCTTTTATGGTATCGAGATACCCCATTCTGCTTCTGAGATGACTCATTTTATACCGAGCAGAATGGCAAAATTTGACCAGTCACAATTATCCCTTTTAATAGTCACTCAAAATTGAATCTAGTAATCCAACATGTTCCTCCACTTTTTCTTACCCACATCCATCAGGAAAAAAGTTGTTTGGTGGGAGTCACGATGACTGGAGATAAATGAGAGGTTTCCTTTTTCAGTAACGTTTTTCTAATGCTGTAATAATGTTATAGTAAAAACTTCCCTTTAGTAGTCAAAAGGCACTGAGTTTAATTTGGGTAAAAATTATTAAAAATAATAATCAGAAGTTGCAGATCCATGTAATTCTGATATGATTGATTTTCAGCTTTTCTGTGTCCTTTTTCTAGCTTTACATAGTGGTTTCATTTTATCATTGCTCTAGAGTGAGAAAAAAAGTTGGTTTCCAGACTTTAGAGAGCTGGGATAAATTTTACAAATACACAATGCAAATTATGCACTATAGTTCATTACATTTGAATTTAGTATAGGAATGCAAAGTGTTTCAAGATTGTTTCTTTAAAATATATTTAATATATTATTTTTATTGAAACTTTCCTCAATTGTAGAAAGAACAAGTGCGCATTTAGACATTAAAGCATACATGAAAGAAAAACATTACTCTGCCATCTAAAGACTGATAATTTTCTTTAGACAAAAGAGTGACAATTGCAGGGTAAATCAGAAAGTAATTGTGTAACTATTATCCTTGAACTATTATTGAATTTTTACTGTGTTATTTTATTTTCCCCCATTGAGCTATATTGATGATGCTTTAGTCTTGGTGTGGCACTGTGGGTTAATGTGCTAGACTGCTGAGTCTCTTTGAACCACAAAGTCGGTGGTTCAAGCTCACCAACCTCTCCTTGGAAACCCTATCAGGGTCTCTGTGGGTTGGAACTGACTTGCTGGTACTTGACATCAGCAACAACAGTCATTATGTGAAATTATTCTCAGCTCTCTCATCTAAATTATAGACCGTTTTATGCAGTGCTTTCACTTTTTAAAAAATCTTTTTATTATTTTCCACTGGTTTAATTTTACTGTCTGCACATTTGCAGTACTACAGTTTTAAGGTTACTTCCTTAAAACACCTATTCTATCACTTGTGCTTTCCTAAGAGATGTGTATGATCCTGAGTAAGATCTTGGAAGGTCTTTACAAAACAGACATTTAATCTTCATATTTCAAAGGCCCAGAAAGAACTATTAGATACTGAACTGGACCTCCACAAGAGGTTGTCCTCAGGAGAAGACACAACCGAGTTACGGAAAAAACTCAATCAGTTACAACTGGAGGTGAGATTTAAGGAGTTACTGACACTCCTCATTTCAATAAATTAAACACTTCGATAGTCCTTTGATTTTCAGTGTTTAACTTATGTTAAGTATACCTTTTGTTGTTATTTAGGCTGCACGATTAGGTATTTTACCTGTGGGTCGAGGAAAGACAATGTCCTCTCAAGGTCGAGGAAGAGGCCGTGGCCGTGGAGGAAGAGGAAGGGGTTCACTAAATCACATGGTGGTGGACCACCGCCCCAAAACACTAGCAGTTGGGGCATTCATTGAGGAGGAAAAAGATGAATTACTTCAGCATTTCTCAGTAAGTTTTTCAAAGTAACAAATGCTAACTCTAAAAACACTGTATTCAGCATTTCTTAGCTGCATTTTGTATAAATGTGTCAAATGTTTTATAGATTAGTAAACTTAGTTGTAAAAATATGGATATTAGCAAGTTCTTACTAATATATTTGAAGGTCACGAAGCAATTCTTGCTTTGTAATTCCATAATACTGCACATAAAAGCATTTGTAGTGACAAGTTGTTTCAAAGCTACATTTGATTTTTGTTTAAGGATTATTACAGAGCTTACCAAGTATTTGTAGTGCTATAAGTGAAAATAATCTAGGATGGAGGCAGAACTCAAAGTAGAGATTTATTTGGATAACAACATGTTTAGTTAGTCAGTATAAAGTGGTGACCATTTGCTTTAGACAAATATGTAGAAATCTTCTATAGACCAATGTCTTTATTATTTTATGCATTTTATTAAGTGTAGACTTTGGCCACCACTATATCACTGGTACATGCTAAAGGAACACTGCTGGTTTGTTGGTTAAATGTTGGGCTGCTAACCGATAGGTCAGTGGTTCAAACTCATCAGCCACTCAGCTGAAGAAAGATGTGGCAGTCCGCTTGCGTAAAGATTGACAGCCTCGGAAAGAAACCCTTTATGGTCGCTGTGAATCAGAATTGACTTGAGAGCAGTGAGTTTGTTTTAGGTTTGGAATATGTTGTCAAATATTTAAACTTTACAAAAAACTTGTAGAATGTGGTTGTTTATAATACGTAATTAACAATTTTATATATTGTAGGCATCAAACTCCTCATTATACTAAGTTTTTGTTCAGAAAAGTTTTATTTTTTTTAATTAAGAATCTTCGTTTTTATTTTATTTCATAGATATCTGTGGTTATTAAAGTTCCTCAGGAAGAATTTCCTTTTAAGTATTTTAACATTAAAGTTTAGATCATGAGCTAAAAATGTTAATTAAGTAAGGCATAGAACCTTGCTTAAGGGAACAGACTGGACAAGATTAAGGGTACATTCCTTTGTCCTTGGCTAAGGAGAAGTTTGGCTAGTTTTTTCCTTTGTTTTGGTTTTCAACTTTTTATTGTGAATTGGGTACAGGTTTACAGAGTAGATTATCAGTTTTACATTCAACATTGATACACATTTTGTTTCATCTCACTGATTGCAGTCCTTTTGATGTACTTATTCCACTTCCTCCCTGTGATTCTTGTTTCCATTTCTCCTTCTTTTATAACCCTTCTGAATTTTGCTTGGTTAAATGTTGCCCTTTTGACCTCCACTGGTTATGGTAAAGTGTACTTCACTAGTGTTACTGTTTTCTGTGTAGACCTATCTATTGTTTTGCTGAAAGTTGAGATTCAAGGATGAGTTAATTTCACGACCTACAGCGTGACTAAGGCTTGGTCTCTTTTATGAGTTTGAGTTTTTCCCACTGTCTGTGATCCCTTTCAAATCAGCTGGTTTAGTGGTAGCCTGACATCATCTAGTTCTTCTCGTCTCAGTGCTGTAGAGACTGATGTTCACATGGTCCATCAGTCCATTGGACTAATTGTTTCCATGCATCTTTGAATTTCATCACTCTTCTTTCTCTGAATAGGGTGAAACCAGTAATTGCACCGTATGCTTTTAAGACCCTATTCGCTATTCACCAAAGTAGGATGTTGAACATTGTCTTTGTGGAATATATTATGCCAGTTGACCATGATGTCCCCTAAGACTGTGGTCCCTCAAGGTGTTTAGTTATGTCTAAGGTATTTTCATATATTTGCCCTCTATGTGCTTTACAAAATTCATGGCTGTATTTTTAGGAAAAGTTCCAGTATCCTCTGTTAAAGCTCTACATATTTATAGGCATACTCTGACTCTCCATCCATTCACTCTGCATGTCTACCCATGCATCTACCCACTGTAGGACTGTATATGCAGTATTTACCCATGCTGCCTGAAACTCTTGCACTCCTCCCTGTGTTGTCTTCCCCAGCTTCCATCATGTTTTACCCACTTTCCTCTTTAATTCTCCTTCACTTGTTAATTAGTGTATAGTTTTTTTTTGTTTTTTTTTAAATGTTTTATTGTGACTTACGTGATCGTTTACATGGGAGAACGTTAGTTTTACGTTCATCCTATTGTATATATCAGTTACAACCACTGCCATACATCATCAACCAACCAAAGGGTGTATACGACAAGCCTGCCCCCCAGTCGTCAGCACACAGTCCCTCTTTCTCTCTGGGTCTAAAGTCGCCAGCTGCTCCATCTCTCCACGTCATCATCTCTGCCTCCATCTCAGGCATCACTGCTTCTCTGGATAGGGTCCTGCTCTCTGCTCTTCTCCCTTGATGGTCCCAGGAACCTCCGCTCCCAGGCTGAAGCATTAATCACTCCCCTCCTTGCTACAAAACGTCTACCTTTACATTTCCAACCCTCACAATCACTCCTGATAACAATTATTCACTATTGTGTCACAAGAGACCCATCTGCATTTCATTTCATCAGTCCCGCCTAGACAGATTGTATACTACTCAGTGGAGAGTCTACCTTCCTTCACGCCCTCTGAATCTAGGTTCCCTCTTGAAAGCTTGTAAGCCCGTCACTTCTTGCCTTTGTAGCACCCCACCCGCACCCCCCCATTTTGGGTAGCCAATGTCCATGTTGCCCATCCCTGTCTACTCTGTGTATGGAGGGGGTGGGAGTGATTCTTGCTGTAAGGATTTGTTCCCTCTTTTGAGCTACTGTATCCTTAGGTGTAGGTCAAGTTCATCAAATTGTATCAGATTACTCTTTTTTTCCTCTTCTTTCTTCCTCTGGTTGAGCTCTGATCATCCAGTCATTGAAGCCAGGTCAAGTGGTATTATCTGCAAGTGTGGGTGTTCTTGTGCATATGCCCTCTCTTCTTATCAGCTGGATGCTTCACTCTCCACTCTGTGGCTATTTCACTGACTCTGGGCCCAAGAGTCCCCAGGTCTTGCCACACTGCTGGCCAACCAGGTCTCCACCCGGGTTCACAGGAGTCTCTTGAACATTGTAGGGCTTAGCTCATCGCTTCATTGCTGTTTTTCCCTCACTTCCCCTAATTGGTGACGAGCTTGGTCACCAATCAGAGCATGTATTCCCATTGAGTCTTAGTCTTCGAAGGGGGTTTACACTGAGGGGACCCGACCACTTGCCTTGATGTCTCCTGGGCTAGCGATGTGTCTAGTTTTAATGGAGAAAATTATTTACCCTGAATGTTTGCAATAGTTGGACTGTACTTTGGTATTTTCCAAGTAGTACCACATAGGGAGTATCAGTTAATTAAATGTGCAGTGGCTCTTTAGGATAAGCACTGAACTGCTAACTACAAGGTTGACGATTTAAGCCCACTAGCCGCTTTCCAGGAGAAAGATGAAACTATCTGCTCTCATAAAGATTTACAGCCTTGGAAAACCTACACAGGATTGCTGTGATTCAGAATCTATTGGACAGCATTTAACAACAATAATATGCATCAGCTTTAACTAGTAAGACGTTTGAATTCTACATTTGATACATGGTTGAACTTGGGATTTTTGTTTTCCTTCCTGATTATGAAGATATGAGGGAGCTTCAAAAGTTTGGGAAAATGCTATTATCTTTTTTTCTTAATGTTCACTTGTACTTTATTGAGTATGCCAAGGCATCCACCTGTATGGATCATAGCAAACTATGGATAATCTTGTGAAGAATGAATATTTTACAACAGTTAATTGTGCTCATGAGGAACCTGTACATACACCAAAAGTCAGTCCTTAGAACAGAACAAGGGGATGTTGAATTTTTTGTTGCTGTTTTTTAAAGCTTTTCAAATTTTATTTAATTTAAAGTTTTATTGTGGATTGAGTGAAAGTTTATAGGGCATATCATCAGTTTTACATTCAACAAATCATCTACCTTGTTTCATTACATTGATTATAATCCCCTCCATGTGTCATCAGTTAACAGTATTTCTCTTTATCCACTTTAGCTTTTTTAAAAAAACACACAAACAAAAAAAAAAACCACTGAGGCATATATAATAATTTACATCTCCAAAGGGCACATTCTGCAAGTCGGCTCCGCGCCACCAGCTCTTAGTCCTCTTCTTAGTCCATGAATCTAGAGTCCTCAGCCGCTCCCCCTCTCCTTGCCCCCATCTCTGCCTCCTTCGCTGGCGCTGCTGCTTCTCTGGATAAGGTCCCGCATTATGCTTGTGCATTACTCTCTTGATGGTCCTAGGGTCCTCTGTTTCTGGACTGTAAGATATACCACTCCCCTTTTTTGTTACGGAACCTCTACCTTTACAATTGTGACACTTGCGATTAGTCATGATAACAATTATTCACTGTTAAATCTTATGAATCTTATCCCCATCTCTTTTCACCAGACCCAACCAGAGAAGATGACAGCCATCCAGTGGGGACTGTTTCTTTCCCCCCATACTCTTAAACTAAACTCCTTCTTGAAACCTTGTTAGCCAGACACTTCGTGCCTTTATTGCCCCCTCATTTTAGGTGGCCAATGTCTAAGTTGCCCATCCCTTATCTACTCTGTGTACAGAGCGGATAGCATTGATATTTGATTTGAAGACTCTTTCCCTCTCTCTGTTGGTATTTAGAGTAACTACCGCTCTGAGTATAGGTCAGGTTCATCATGAAGATGTATCTTCTGTCACTG
>NW_006408798.1:3109913-3138230 GCF_000296735.1 Chrysochloris asiatica | reverse complement strand
CTACCAAAAGAGAAGAATGTCCACACCTTTATCTCTGCCATTCTGCCAGGCGTCTGTGGCCGCTCAGATCCTTCCCCCGCTTGGTCTCACCCAAATGGCTGCTCCTCAAGCAGCTGAGTGTCTTGAATTAGAAAGCAATGATTTCTTCTTCCACAAATTCCCCCAGCTGTGAGCCTTCCAACCTTGTAAATATTCCTTTATATGTGGTTCAGAGTTCTGGGACCATCCCCTGAGCCTGCTTGGTTGGGTATGCTGTGTTGTTGCTGGCGGAGCTTCTTTACTGCACTTCCACCGGTTCCGCCATCTTGTTTGTTCTCCTGTTTTTTAAAGCTTTTATTGTGCATTGTTTTGCTGCTATTCATAAGGTTTTTAGTGATTAAATATTCTGAAGTAGTTCGTCCGTCTTTCTTTGTAGTCTGTTTTCTTCTGGAAGCTCATCTGAAACCTGTCCACCATGGTGACGTTGCTGGTATTTAAAATACCTGTGTCATAGCCTTCAGAATCAACAGCAACTCACAAACCACCACAGTACGACATACTGTCAGACAAGTGGTGGCCGTTTGGTTTTAAGTGGAAACTGTCACTTTAAATTTTGAGATCTGTTCACATGCGTAGTAGAACCCTCCAGGTGAGGGAGTGGGGTGTGTATTTGTTCAGACATCCCCTCTAGTCATCAGAAAGGATATGGGCAGACAGCGAGAGATCAATGAACAGATACCAAAAAAAAAAAAAAAAAAATGTACACACCTGTATCTCTCTGGTTCTGTCAGGCATTCTTGGCTGTTCTGATCCTTCCCCTGCTTGGTCTTTCCCAAGATGGTGACTCTGAGAGCAGCTGAGTGTCTTAAATTAGGAAGCAATGGATTTCTTGATTCTACTTTAAATTTCCCTAGCTGGAAGCCTTCCAGCTTCTAAATATTCCTTTAGATGTTGTTCAGAGTTCTAGCATCATCCCCTGAGCCTACTTGGTTCGTTATTCTTTGTTGTTGCTGATGGAGTTCCTACCTTATTTGTCATCTTGTCCACAAGAATTTTTTTCTTTCTTTCTTTTAGTGTGGGTTTGTTTTCTTAAGCTTCATATTTTTAATGTTTCCATGGTCTTCTTGGATTTTCATTATTCTTGGTATGTTGTGAAGTAGTAATTTTCTTTGAGGTTATCCTATATCCTATTAACTTTTTCCTTCATTTAAAACAGTCTATTTTACCCTGCAATCTACCTGACCTCCTCATCACCTGGATCTCTGTTCCTATATATTTCCCTTTTCTCACATTGTAATTTTTTCATCATAGACTGACCACCCAGATCCTCTGAATTCATTCTTGTAGTTATGTTCTGGACCCTTTGTTCTGTCAGTTGAGTTCTGGTTGGTGTTGCCAGGTATGTGAGTCTCTGGTTGTTGTCTGTTCTTGGTTCTCAGTTCAAAGAACTCCTTTTAGGATGTTTTGAAGTCCTGAATTGGCTTTGACAAAGTCCTTTAGCTTCTTTTTATCTTGGAATGTTTTTATTAAATAGTAATATTTGATTGACAGTTTTTCTGGGTAAATGATGCTTGGTTGGCAGTTTTTTTTCTTTGAGGGTTTTATATGTCTCCCCATTGTCTTCTTGCCTGCATGGTTTCTGCTGAAAGATCAGAGCTTAATCTTATTTGCTTGCCTTTGTAAGTAACACTTCTGTTTTCCCTAAATGTTTTCAGGACTCTCTCTTTATCTTTGATTTTAGAGAGCTCTGTTATGATATATCTTGGTGATTTTCTTTTTGGGGGATTTATTCTTCCTGGGGTTTGTTGAACTTCTTGAATGCTTATCTTTTCTTTTTTTTAAGGATGTTGTGATTAAGGAACTCTGATAGCATAGTGGTTACTAATCTGGCTGCAAACCTGAATGTCAGCAGTTTGAAACTGCCAGTGACTCTGCAGGAGAAAGATAAGGCTTTCTGCTCCCGTTACAGCCTTGGAAACCCTGTACAGGGTCACTATGGGTCAGAACCGACTCGACAGCACTTAACAACAACAATTGTGATGTCTTGGGTGATTTTCTTTTGGGGGTCTATTCTTCCTGGGGTTCGTTGAACTTCTTGAATGTTAGGGAAATTTTCTTCCAGCATACTTGTCGACTGTCTCATCTGTGGTCTTATGTGATTCCTCCTGTTCCAGAATGTCAACAGTTCTTAAGTTATTACTCTTCATTATTGTCCCACATGAATCTTAGACTTTCTTCAGATTTTTTCACCCTTTTTCCTGCTTGCTTTTCTATCTTAGCAGTATTGAGAGATTTGTTTCCAGCTTGCTGGTTCTGGCTTCCATCTTTTCAATTCTACTCCTTTGCTCTTTCATTGTATTGTCCGTTTCTGATATTTTATTATGAATCATTTAGAGAGCTCTTTTGCAGGTTTTCAATGTTTCCAATGCTGTGTCTATCTTATTTGATTGTTCCTGTAGTGCTTTCCTGACTTCTTCCTTATTTTATGGAGCATTTGGATGCACCTTATTATGTTTCTCCTGAATTCCTTCTCAGGCAGTTCTAAAGTCTGCTCTCATTCCAATGGGAAATCTGGGTCTATCTGCAGCTCATTTGTTTCAGTTACTCTATCTTGTTTCTGGACATGTGCCAAAATTTTTTTATGTCTCTTGGGCATCTTCAACAATTAGATGTGTTTTCAATAATTAGATGAATGTATGTTGATGTATTATTAAGCTTTCTGATTGCCTCCAGGTAGATGTGTTCAGAAGATGGACTTCCCTTTTCACTTTTCTTAGTACTCGACTCAGAGTAACTGTGCAGGTGTTGGCTGTCTATCTGGTGTATAGCAGCTGGTATTGACTCTTGCCTGGAGGGTGGGATTTTATAAGGTGTGATTGTAGCTTGGCTATATGACCATAATTGCTATCTCTTCTTGAGTAACGTAGGGAGAGAAAGAGCCTCCTCAGGTAAAAGGGGAACCAAAAAGACATAAAATAAAACCACAACAGAAAAAAACAAAACAATGAACAAAAGATTGGATACTACAATCTATTAATCGCAAAAACAAAACAAAACAAAGAAGAACCATAACAAAATATGAGTATGACTTTTAACGCCCCTCACTCAGCTAGCTGGAGCCATTCTGGGAGACTGTTCCATTTTAAGCAGTTCCTGTTGACTCCTTCCCCAACTTAGATTCTGTGCACTGTGGCCTTTGCTGAGCAGATCTGTGTGCATGCTAGTAGAACCCTCCAGGGTTGGGGGGCATCCACTCACTCAGACACCCCCTCTAGTCACCAGAGTGCAGGTACATAGACAGTAAGAGACCAACGAACAGGAAAAATGTGCATACCTTTATCTCCGAAAATCTGTAGACCTCTGTGGTGGGAGCCCTCTTCTGATCTTGCTCCTGCTCCCTCACCCCCATGATGGCCGCTATAGCACTCACTGGTAGCCAAGATCAGAACATGCCACCTTTCTTACTTTTGCTGCAAACCCCACTAGCAGTAAGCCTTCGATCATTCTAAGTATTCCTTTAGTTCAGAGTTCTGGGACTGTCCCCTGAACTTTTTTTTACCTGGTATTCTGTGTTATTACTGTTGGAGGTCTGCACCTGGCTTCTCCCTAATCCACTATCAAGCCCCACCCCTTGAATCCCATTATCTGTAAATTTTTTTACAAACTTTTTGAAGCTCCCTTGTACATCTTTCTTGGGCTGTAACAGTTAAGTGACGTGAAAAATAAGGACTTGAAAAGGTCTGGCAGTAGGCGGAGGTTTTAGAATGACTAAGTCCATAATTCAGCCACATAGGTTGTCTATTTTCCCTCTGGTTAAATTTACCAGTTGCTCTTTGGAAGCCTTATTTAAAATTGCTTTGAGTCAAACTGACTTGGAGGCACTTGACAACAATTCTAGGATAAGGTCCTCGTGTGGCACTGTAGAATACACACTGGACTGCTAACTGTAAGGTCAGTGGTTCAAATTCACATGGAAACCCTATACAGGGTCTCTGAGAATCTCTTAATAACAACTATCTAGAATATTGGCTTGTGTTTTCAGGGTTTTTTCTCGTATCATCTTAGTGACAACAGCAGCAACAAGCATCACAATTTCTGGTAAAAATGTCCAAAGGCAGAAAGCCACTTATAAAAGTGAGGGAACCCTTTCTAGAAAAGCATCCTTCTCCACCACTTGCCAAATACACACTGTTTGACTCAGCACATGTGCTCTCACATGTCAGGATTGTCACTTAACCATTCTAAGCTAATCTATGTAAGGGAAATGGAATTGCTATGATTGGTTGAGCAGTGCTGGTGGACCACCTGGGCTGAGGCTTACATACACCAAATGACCAGTGATGAAAATTAGGATCTCCTAGAAGGGAAAGTAAGGAGCTCTCATAGCGTAGTGGTTACAAATCGTGAAACGCAAGGTCAACAGTTCGAAACTACCAGCTGTTCCGCGGGAGAAAGATGAGGCTTTCTGCTCCCGTAAAGATTTACAGCCTCGGAAACCCTGTACAGGGTCGCTATGAGTCGGAATCGACTGCAGGGCGCATAACCAACCAACCAACCAAGAAGGGAAAGTGGCAAAAATAGTTGTTGGCTAGGCAGTTAACAGTGTCTTCTATGATGCTAATTAAACACAGCATACTAAGTATGCTAATATAGATAGAAGAAAACAATAGCACCCCCAAGTCTTTCAAATTCTTTTGTTACGAATTATAGTTTTAATTTTTGTAAAAGTTAGACATGCATATCATGTTAACTAAGCAACCATCAGGCTTAGTCTTTTGCTTCATCCTCTCCTATTTTCCCTCCTTAAAGATGCCTACTTTTAGCCTTTTTAGCTGATTCTTTTGGCATTTTCTCATTTCTTAATAATGTTGTTATTGTTTTCTTGATCTAAAAGTTTGTAACATTATCTGCTTATATTTCATTAGTCTTGATTTCCAGCTTCTTAATTTCTTAGAATTTTTTTGTGTTCTCTTTCATTTCCCTGCCCTTGTGGGATTTAGTCCATTGAGGGTAAAAATTATTTTACTGTTTATTCATTGAAACATGGGAAGGACATATGCTGTAAGTATTCAGTTCTCCATCTTTAGCTAGAAAACTCTTTGATCCTTCAAATAAAAGGTAAAGAAGAGAGTTAGAAGTCTTGAGCTTCCACACATATACCCTTCCTCAAGTTTATAAAGTTCATTTTAATTTTTATGGTTTTTGAACTGTCCAGAATGTCAAATTCCCCCACCCTGGCTGTATCTGGAATTTCATATAAGACAACCGAGTACTTCTGTTATCATTAATTACTGAAGATTTGCTACTGGTATCTACTGCCATAGTATGTCATATATGGTCAGGAGGTTTCCTGTTTAGCACTCTATACCTTAATAAAGCATACTTTTGATTTAAAAAAATAAATATACTTTTGGTAGCTCGCTTGAGTGACAATAATAACTTTGAAAAATCATTGAAACTTTGCAAAATCATTGACCTTTGCAAAATCTTTGAAACTCTCTGTTGTTGTTAAGTTGGTTGTCGACAAGCTGGTTCTGACTCATAGTGATCCTGGATAACATTTCCCAGGAGTAGCTGGTGGGTCTGAACCACCAATCTTATGGTTAATAATATGGTCTTTATCATACAGCACCTCACCAGGACTTCTGAAACTATCTAGATTGCTTATTTTTTTCATTTTTTTACAAATAACATTTCTATTTTAGAGCATTCAAAGAACACACATGTAAAGCAGAGACCACTAAAATCTAAAATTCAACTAATTATACTTTTATGAACATTTTCCTAGTACCTGTATCTGTGATGGACTCCTGGTGTGGCCTAGTAAGATAAACGCCAGACTGCAAACCACAAGGTCAGCAGTTCAAACCCACCAGCTGCTCCTAGGAAGCCCTGTATAGGGTCGCTATGAGTTGGAATAGACTCAGTGGCACCTAATTATAGCTTAACAATCTGTGATACAAAGATCCCTGGTGGCACAGTGGTTGTTAAGCATTTGGCTGCTAACCAAAAGGTTGGTGGTTTAAACCCACTAGACAGTACCATGGTAGAAAGTTGTGACCATCTGCTCCATGAAAAGGTACAGCTCTGGAGACCTGATAGCACAGTTCTAGCCTGTCCTGTGGGGCTGATGTGAGTCAGAATTGACTCGATGATAGTGGGCTTTGCTTTTGTTTTTTCACCTTTAGTGAGTAGTGGAGAATCTATCATTTTATGAATGTGGCACTATATTGTCTTATTTAAAGGCATCCAACTCTTACAGTGTTTCCCATTTTTTCACTAGTGTGAGCACTGTTATATTTATCTTACAGGATTTTGCATTTTTGAGTGGGATAAGTTTCCATTATGTGGGACAGGCATGCACATTGCAGACCCTTAGCACCTCTGGCTCCCATTTACTAAGTTGTTGCCAGTGAGTGCTCTGTAGTCAGCATGACAACCCAAAGAGTAAGGTTTTTGTCTTTAGCTGAGAACCATTACTTTGGGTAAGTTTCTAGGAATGAGATGACTAGGTCAAAGGTATGATTGTTTAGTTTTGGTACAGATTGTCGAGGAATCTTTCTAGAATGTTGTACTAATTTATATTTCCAGTGACATTGGATAAGAGTGTTTATTTGCCCATACTCTCAGTAGCATTGAGAGTTTTGTTTTCATTTTTGCCAGTCAGGTAATTGGTGAATGGTGACTTGCAAAGATTGGGCACCAGGTTCTGATCTGGGAAAATAACTGGACTAGATGAGTTTTTCTCTGAGCAATTTCTATCTCTAAGGTTACAAATCTAAATTACTGGCATGTAATTGATTTTTTTCCATATATTAGTAGAGTCCTGGTGTGGCACTGTGGGTTAATGTGCTAGACTGCAAAGTTGGTTTGAACTGCAAGGTCGGTGGTTCAAGCTCACCAGCTGTTCCTTGGAAACCTTATGCAGGGTGGCTATGAGTCAGAAGCTTGACTCTATAGCACTTAACAACAGTAATAGTATATGTGGTATGTTTTATTTTCTTTAATGACTACATGGTATTTTAATGCATAGCTGCACCATACTTGATTTAAACAGTTCCATATTGGTGGACATTAGGTTGCTTTCAGTATTTATTTCAAGCCAGAGCTCTGTGTGTAATAGATTATCTATGTGTATATAGGAAATATAGATATTGTAACAGTTATGACACTTTGAGAGGCCTATTCTAAACTGATCCTGGTGTGACACTATGGTTTAATGCTCTGGACTGCAAAGTCAGTTTGAACTGCAAGGGCAGCGATTCAAGTTTACCAGGTTCTTCTAGGAAACCCTATACAGGGTCGTTATGGGTCAGAACTGACTCAGCCGAACAATAACAACATCCTAAACTTAAAAAACAAACAAACAACTGTTTTTCTTTAAAAAAGGAAAAAGTAATTATGTGAATGGTTAAAAAAATCATTGTACAGAGAGTATCAGAATAAAGAGTAACACTCTACAATCTTTACAGTCTGACCACTCTTAAATAGTAGCCACTTTTGGATATCTTTCAAGAAAAATAGACTCTTATGTAACAGTACATAAGTCTCTCCTATTTAAAAAATAACAAAAATGGACTAGAAGACTTAGATGGTGCTTGGCTACCTTACCTACACTCTGAAAGGTTTCACACTAGGAGGTCCTAGAGTATAAGAATTGTTGTTGTTGTTATGTGCTGTGGAGTTGGTTCCGACTCATAGTGACTCTGCACAGGGTTTCCGAGGCTGTAAATCTCTTTACGGGGGCAGAAAGCCTCATCTTTCTCCTGCAGAACAGCTGGTTGTTTTGAACTGCTGACCCTGAGGTTAGCAGTACCGATTCGCAACCACTACGCTACCAATTTGTAACCACTACACTACACTACACTTCCAATAGTATGGGACAAAACTCAAAATAATTAAACCATATTACTGGTCTGATGGAGTCCTGTTATGGCACTGTGAGTTAATGCACTAGACTGCAAATTCGTTTGAACTGCAAGGTCGGTGGTTCAAGCTTACCAGCTGCTTCTTGGAAACCCTACTCAGGGTCACTATGGATTGGAACAGACTCAACGGCAATAAACAGCAACAACAACCACTGGTCTGATAGAAACTGGTAGAATCTCCAAGACTATGGCCCTTAGACATCTTTATGGCCTAAAATTGAACTTCATCCCCATTTCTCAACTTTCAGCCAAATGATTATTATTGTTGCTAAGTGCCATCAAGTTGGTTCTGACCCATAGCGACCCTGTATAGAGTTTCCAAGGAGCGGCTGGTGAACTTGAACCTCCACCCCTGCAGTTCAAGCAGACTTTGCAGTCTAGTGCATTAATCCACAGCGCCACACGAGGACTCTAGCCAGATATGATTGGCCTATAAAGTAAACAATAGCAACAGGGAGGTACTCCTTAGCTGTCAACCTCTCAATATCACAAGGACAGCGTTTGCCCAGAGATAAAACTCAGAAGGCAAGAAGAGATGGGAAAGAAGGATAAATAGAAACTGTAAACATTGGGAGAAAGTGGGAAGAATGCTGTTACATTGTGAGGATTGCAATCCATGTCATAAAACATAATTTGTATGAATTGCTGAATGGAATACCAGTTTGCTCTCTAAACCTTCACCCAAGTCACAATATAAACAATTTTCTTTAAATGTCAAAATGGGATAATAAAAACACCAGACTGCAGTCCAAGCCTTACTTTTTTCACATAAATATCTTAGTTATTAACTATTTCTTATAAATTATGAAGGTAACACTCGATTTTAAATGTTTATTAAAAGAAAGTATACCAAATAGAAATGTATAATAGTTGAGTGATTTATCAGAAGGCATGCATCCCTAAAGTCATATAGTAGTAGAGCACAAGCAGCTCCCCAACAGCTTTCTTAGAACTGCTCTCAGTCACTGCCTTCTTTGGTTCTCCTGGCTTTCTTTATACTTTTTCACCTATGTACACTCGGCAATATTCTAGTATTACTCTGCTTGTTTAATTTTATATAATATGAACCACATAATATGTATTTTTTTGTTTTGCATTATGTTTGAGATTTATATATGTTGTTACATGTAGCAGGAGTTTGCCTTTTTAAAAAAAAATTCCTGTGTAATAATTTGATTGTATAAATATACCACAGTTTGTCTATTCCATTCTACAATTAATGGGTATTTGGATGATATCCTTTTGATAGTGTTTATGAATAATGTTGCTGTGAACATTCCTATATATGTCTGTTAGTATATATGGGAATACATTTCCCTTGGGTATATTGCTAGGAGTGAACTTACCAGTGTTATTAGTTTAGATTCCCACCAGCAAGGGTATAGTATTTCCTGATTTGATATTGTCACAGTATATCTTTATTTTAATTGCTTCCTGTAAGTTTCACAATGGGAGTTATTTATTCTTGGTTCCAAACTACATAGAAAACCAAATTAAATTTCTAGCTCTTCTTTCAGTAATATATATTGCAATACATGTAATGCCTTAAAGTATCTTTTGGGGAACAGAACTACAATAATTGAAAGATAACTCAAATTATTGCAGATTTTTGAAATTCTTTTCTAATTATGGAAGTAATAAATCTTTACGAATTTCAATAATATAGAAGTGAACAAAACAAGTCGTGAACATTTCTACAATGGGGCTATCTGTTAAAACATGGAATAAAGATAAAGGAGTGTACTGCAAAAATTACATGACTTCAGAAAAATGGTAAATGACGTTTTGACAGGGTCATTTGATACATCAGTGTATGTCTCGTGAGTAAAAATGTTTCACTTCAGGTGATAAATGTTCAACTCCTACACGAATTTGGGGATTTTTTTCTTAGATGACCAGTTTTATGCATGCACTATTTTTTTTTTTCTTTCAACTTGTTATTGTGAAGGTTTAAAGAGCAGATCATCAGTTTTACATTCAACAAATCATATATTTTGCTTTATTGCATGGTTGCATTCCCCTCTTTGTACCAGCAGTTAGCAGTGTTTACCTCTATTCACTTTATCTATTGTATTTCTGCCTATGTCTCCCGCTATTTTCATCTTTCCTCTGCTAACCTCCCTCTTGTATATATCTGCCTTGTCACCCATATTAACATGTCTGCCATCTAGCCTGTGAATAATTTTTTCTCTTCTCCCAGTAACCATCATAGATTGTTTCTTTTCTTTTTTCAATTACAAGTTTTATTTTGAGGTTTACTTGGAAGAATATCAGTTTTACAGTCATCCTATTGTATTTAATTTCATTGCAATGATTACAGTCCCCTCCATTCATCATCAGATAACCAAAGAGTACACCCCACAGGCCCGACCCCCTGCACACAGCCCCCTCCCTCCCTGAGTTCATTGTCCCCAGCTGCTCCATCTGTCCATGTCATCATCTCTGCCTGCATCCCTCTGTCTCTGCCTCTCTGGGTAGGGTTCCTTTCTCCACTCTTTTCACTTGATGGTCCCAAGGACCTCTGCTCCTGGGTTGCAAAATCAATCACTCCCTCCTTTTGTCAAAAAACATCTACCTCTATATTTCCTACCCTCACAGTCAGTCCTGATGAAAATTATTCACATGAGGCTTTCTACTCCCGTAAGGATTTACACCCTTGGAAACCCTGTACAGGGTCGCTATGGGTCGGAACTGACTTGACGGCACTTAACAACAACAACATTGTACCACAAGAGTCTTATCCCCATTTCCTTTCACCAGCCCCAGTCCCAACAGATTGGAAATCATTCAGTGGAGATTCTACCTTCCCCCGCCCTGTCTGGAATTAGGCTCCCTCTTGAAAGCTTGTAAGCCAGTCACTTCTTGCCCCGCCCGCATTTTGGGTAGCCGATGTCTAAGTTGCCCATCCCTGTCAACCCTGTGTACCGAGGGATTAGGAATGATCCTCACTGTAAAGATTTTTCCCTTTTTTGAGCTATTACATCCATAAGTATAGGTAAAGTTCATCAAATTATAGCAGGTTACTCTTTTTTCCCCCCCTCTTCTTTATTTTTCTTGTCGAGTTCTTATCACCCAGTCATCAAAGCCAGTTCAAGTGGGTACTGTCTGCAAGTATGGGTGTTCTTGTGCATCTCTCCCCTCACTTCATATTAGCTGGATGCATCACTCTCCACTCTAGTACTCTGTGGCATTGTCACTGCCTCTGGGCCTAGGAGTGCCCAGGTCTTGCTGTACTGCTGGACATCCAGGTCTCTACCTGGGTTCACAGGGGTCTATTGAATGTGGTTGGACTTAGCTCCCAACTTCATTGCTGTTTTTCCCCCTCTTCCCCTTAATCGGTGATCAGTATGGTCACTAGCCAGACCACCTACCTGCTCATGTATTCCCCTTGAGTCTCAGTCTTGGGAGGGGGTTTGCTCTGAGGAGTCCTGACCACTTGCCTTGATAGCTCCTGGGTGAACATCTTACTTGTTCTTGTAGTAATCAATCAGACTGCCATTTTTGTTTCGGATTTTTCCTGCTGGTCTTTCTTTCACAAAGTATCTTCTGTTCGTCTGACCACTCTAGGGTGGTCTACTTGTCCTTTCCAGTGGAAATTTCCTACCTCAGACCATTCTGGATGGGGTTCTGGATTCTACCTATGGTCTTATGACATGTAAAGGCTCCACAGGAAGCCTCTTTCACTGGGCAACTTATATCCATCCCCCTTTAAGGTATTCCAATCAGCTGTAGGCTGAAGACGGACTTACAAGCTTTCTGTAGTGATATTCTAATTATTCCTTTCTTCCCCCCCCACCTCTAGTGTCTGTTTTACAGTGGAAGGCAAGGGAAACCAAGATTCAAAAGACATCTAGGCATCTTAACATTATATTCCCTCTTTTACTCCTTCAAACCATGCCTCAAACCCTGTATACCTGAGCCATGTTGTTCCATGGTTGTGCATACCTCATCATTTACCTCTGTCCCACTTAACCCATGTGAACCTGCCTAACTGTTCTCCCATCAGCCTTGTTCTTCCATTCCCCTCCCCCTTCTTGTGTCTGTCCCCCTTCCGCCCCCCATCCAGCATCCAAGCTATCCTGTGTCTATTCCCTACCTTGTGCTCAATTTTTCCCTCCCTCCTTCCCTCCCCTCCTCTCATCCTATACATCCTGGTGATCAACAAATATATATATATATAATTCCCCCCCCCCCGCTCTTTTAGGGTGGGTTTTTTTTCTTAGTCTTTTACAATAATGGTCCTATGCAGAATTTCTCCTTTTGTGACTAATTTCACTCATCATAATGTCCTCAAGGTTCATCCATGTCATGTGGTGGCTTGCGGCTTCCTTGTTGTTCTTCAAGGTAGCATAATATTCCATTGTGTGTATGTACCACAGTTTGTTTATCCATTTTTCAGTTGATGGGCACTTAGGCTCTCTCCATCTTTTTGCTATTGTAAATAGTGCTTCTATGAACATTGGTGTGCATCTATCTACTCACGTTATGGCTCGTATTTCTTGTGGGTAAATACCAAGTAGAGGAATTGCTGGATCATAAGGTATTTCTATTTCCGACCATCTGAGGACGCTCCATGCTGCTTTTCAGAGAGGTTGAACCATTTTGCAATCCCACCAACAATGTAGGAGGGTCCCAGTCTCTCCCCATCCTCCCCAGCATTTATTGTCCTCTGCTTTGTTGATCTTTGCTGTTATTGCTGGTCTGAGATGGTATCTCATTGTTGTTTTGATTTGCGTCTCTCTGATGGCTAGTGATCGATCGTGAACGTTTCTTCTTATGTTTGTTGGCTCTCCGGATCTCTCCCTTGGTGAAGTGTCTGTTCATGTCCTGTGCCCATTTTTTAATTGGGCTGTCTTTTTCTTGTGGAGGTGTTGTAGTTTCCTATATATTTTAGAAATAAGTCCTTGTGTGATGTGTTGTTGCAAAAGATTTTTTCTCAGTCTGCGTGTTCCCTTTTTACTCTTTTGGTGAAGTCTTTTGATGCACACGAGTTTTTAATTTTTAGTATGTCCCATTCATCTATTTTGTCTACTTTTGTTTGTGTCAGTATATGCCCTGAATTATAACCCTCAACATTTGTCCCTATTTTTTCATTGATGACCTTCATAATTTTGGGATTCACATTTAGATCTTTAATCCATGCTGAGTTGGTTTTTGTTTAGGGGTTGAGGTAAAGGTCTTGTTTCAGTCTTTTGCATATCACTTTCCATTTCTGCCAGCAACATCTGTTAAAGAGACTATCTCCTCCCCAAGATTGTTTCTTTAATCAAGAACACCCCCCCATTTATTTATTTATATATATTTTTTAACTTCTTTTACAAACATTGATTTCTATTTGTTCTTTTTGTGATTGACTAACTTCACTCAAGGAGCTCTGGTAGTGTAGTGGTTATGAACCGGGCTGCGAGCCACAAGGTCAGCAGTTCGAAACTACCAGCGGTTCCACGGGAGAAAGATGAGGTGGTCTGCTCCCGTAAAGATTTACAGCCTTGGAAACCCTGTGTAGGGTCGCTATGAGTGGGAACCGACTCCACGGCACATAACAACAACAACTTCACTCAGCTTGATGTCCAGGTCCAACCGTATTGTAAGCTGTTTTACAGATTTACCGTGAGTCTTTAATCAGGACTCCTGGTATGGCATTGTAGAATAGCACTGAACTGCGAACCACAAGATTGGCAGTTCAAGCCCACCAGCTGCTCCTCAGAAACCAAGTTGCTATGAGTCAGAACTGACTCGACAGCACTAAACCGCAGCAACAACAGTTGTGTATATGTACCAAAGTTTGTTTAGCCATTCTTCTTTTGATGGGTATTTAGGCTTTTTCCATCTTGTTGATATGTCTCTTGTAGCCAAAATATTGGAGGATCTTGTTTTCTTATCCTCTGTATGTCTCTCCCCACCCCACCCCTAACCCTCACTCCCCACTTTACAATTAAGCACACTCATGCAAGCTTGTAATCCTGCCACTTCAGGCCATTGTAGGCCCTACCCCACCCTCAGTTTTTGATAGCCAGTGCTAAATTTCTTGTCCCTATCAACCCTGGTGTGGTGCTGCAGGTTAATGTGCTGGGCTGCAAGGTTGGTGTAAACTGCAAGGTCGGTGGTTCAAGCTCACCAGCTGCTCCTCGGAAACTCTATACAGGATCGCTATGGGTCGGAACCGACTCAACGGCACTTAACAACAACAAAATCAAGCCAGTATGCTGAGGAAACAATGTTGTTTTGAGTCATGTAGCATACACTCTTACACACAGTCTTCCTAGTGTTCTGATGGCAAATGCTTCATGAGGTTTCTTAGTATTTTGCCCAGACAAATTAGAGTGAAATCCAAATTTAAAAGAACCCTTATAGTCCCTTAGTTTTTTCAGAGCTGCACCCAGGATTAGGGTATTCTGCAATATAGCACTATAAATAGGGCAGCTAGAGGAATGACTATGTTTTCATTTTCATGAAACTTTGGATCTCCATTCTTTTTTCCTGTTGCTTTGTCTTTAAAGTGAAACTGTAGCTTTTCCTTATAGTGATTTACTGAGGGAAAGAAAAAAATGCTCAGTAGGTAATACCAAGAAACACATTTGAGACTGAGCAGTTTTACCTTGAGTCAGAATAGCATTTGTTTAATGTTTGTTGCATGTGCAAATGAACTATGGAGTCCTTGTTGCTGTATAGCATTTCAGAAGAGGAAATAGGGTAATTTTACCTAATGTAGGCAGGCTTGGAAGAGATGAGATAATAGACATGAGACTTGAGTCTAAATATGTAGATACCTAAGTTAGACATTAACAATTAAGACAATTATTTGCTATCGTCATCATGACTATTGTAAGTAGGGTGACCATGTATTTTAATATCCAAATGAAGACATTTGTTAAAATTTATGTGAAGCTGGGACATAGAATATAAACCATGGACTGTCCCAAGTAGACCAGAACATATTGTCACTCTAATTAAAAGGGACTTTATTTGTTCTATCACTTGTTGGAAATTGTTTGCAGATCATCTTAAATAGATGTTCTGTCCCCAACACCAATCAACTATATAATAGCACAAAAGTTAGATCACAAAGTAGGAGTAATTATTCAATGTAAATTTATGCGTTCTTCTAAAATATATTTTAGGCTACAAACCAAGGGTCAAAATTCAAAGACCGTCGACTACAAATATCATGGCACAAGCCCAAGGTACCATCTATATCCACTGAGACCGAGGAAGAGGAAGTCAAGGAGGAGGTAAATTGAATGATTCAAAATGAACTGAAAGAGATAATCTGCCAATTATATATTTTTCTTGGCATTAAATGTTGTTAAGTGCCGTCAAGTCGATTCTGACTTATAATAACTCTTTCTGGGGTTTCCAAGGTGGCTTTGAATTGCCAACCTTACAGTTTAAATCGATCTTGTAATCCAGTGTATTATCCTGCAGTGTCATACCAGAACTCCTACTGGGCTTATTGTCTTCAGGTATTTATGAGCCTTTTTTTTTTTTTTTTTAATTTGCATTCATTTAGACTATGGGTTATAGAAAAAAACTCTTTTTTTTTTGATAAATGAGGAGAAGTATTACTTGAATGAATTAAATTTTAACCATGAATAATAGACTTGAGTTTATTTTTCTTACTGTACAATTGTTTAAAATGAAATGTGCAGAAGTTGAAAATGAAAATGAAGACAGAAAACTAAAGATTATAAATACCTAGTAATCAGCTTCTTGAAATATATGAATATTCATTTCATATTTTTACTGTTTTATTAATTGGTTTATAAAAATCAACATTTGGTCTGCATTGCCAACTATTTTTGATTCACAATTTCAGTTTTAAAAGATGTTTAGCATTTATGGTTATTTAATTGTCCTCTAACTGAGAATTTCCATAACAAAAGCAGATACACCCCCTTTTTTAAAAGAAAAATCTTGGTGTTTTGGTAATATTTGTAGATAATTTTACTTTGTATAAAATTTTTATATAAGTTAGCATGCTGTAAGATAAGCATTGGACCACAAGGTTGATTCGAACCATAAGGTTCGTAATTCAAGCCCACCAGCCACTCTTTGGAAACCCTATACAGCAAGGGTCTGGGACCTTTTTTCTGCCAAAATTAACAGCATCATTTGCAGCCCTACAAAATTATCAACATAAAAATTAGCCTGCTGTATTTAGTCAAACATTTAATTAATGCACCCTTAACGTGATGGCTTGTTGTTATGTGCCGTGGAGTCAGTTCTGACTCATAGAGACCCTGTACAGGGTTTCTGAGGCTGTAAATCTTTACAGGAGCAGAAAGCCTCATCTTTCTCCTGCGGAACACCTGGTAGTTTTGAACAGCTGACCCTGAAAGTAGCAGCCCAATTCGTAACCACTACGCTACCAGACTTCAGTTATATAGAGTCTCTATGAGTTGAAACTGAATAGTACTTAATAACAACATACCATATTAAAGTTAGTATAATCACCCCTCCCAAAGAGTTTGGATAATAAAAGTTAGAAGTTTGCGAGTAGTCATTTATTTACATTTTTAAGTTAATGGACTATAATAAAATAAATAGATTACATCTTTTTGTTTCTCATATTAGACATCCATATTTTATTTCATTTTTCTGGTGATGTTAGAATAGAATTCTTGTCCTATTAAAAATAGCAGAATCAGCAATGGGGAGGAGAATTTATATGTACAAATAATTTTTATTTTGCTCTGATTATAGCAGTTGGAGTCCTGGTGTGGTGTTAATAGGATAAACACTGGGCTGTTAACCACAGGTTGGTGGTTCAAATCCAGCATCCGCTACTCTGAAACCCTATACAAGGTTGCTATGAGTGGGAACCATCTCAGCAGCACTTAAGGATCGACTGGTGGGTTTGAACCTCTGACCTTGCAGTTCAGACCAACTTTGCAGACCAGTGTGTTTTCCTGAAGTGCCACACCATGTTGTTGTTAAGTGCCGTCGAGTTGCTAAGATCATAGAGGGTTTCGCACTTGTAAATCCAGCCTGGGCTTTGTATACCAATTATTCTATTTTTCCTTTGATTAAAAGTATTTTATTTAACATTTTTGTATCACTAAATTTTTCTTTCACTTTCTTTAGGAAACCGAAACCTCAGATTTGTTTTTGCATGACGATGATGATGAAGATGAAGATGAATATGAGTCACGTTCATGGCGAAGATGAAATCTGATGCGAGCTGTATAATTTTTAGGAATATTGTTTAGAAGAACAACTTTTTAAAATTATTTAAAGACGTCAATGAGCCAAAAATGTTTTTTTATTTTTCTTTTCAACACAGTAGTTTAAGGACAGCAAGTTTGCTATTTAAACACATCTCATAACTGTACATGATATTAAAGCACCAAAGGCCTAGTGACTTTTAAACAGTTGTGAAGATCCACAGGAAAGACATGGATAATCTCTAGAGCCTTATTTCCCACACCACCTGTTTTTGTTGCTATTGGTGTTGGATTATGATGTAAATGACAGGGTGTTCAGAAATTTTATTTTGGGTTATAATATGCTGATAAAATCTCATTAAATGTCAAAATTGCCTGAATCTCTTAACTCTCAGCTATTATGGATGTTTTGTCTGACAGTAGGAGCTATTTTAAATTAAAATACCCTTTTGCTTTTGAGAGTTATCTTGGAAGAAAAGTAAAATTTCTTTTTTATTTTTTTAACTGGAGGAGCCCATTTTGTATTGAGTCTAAATTTTTTTCAGCATTTTGTGTGTGTGTGTGACAGTACTATTTCAGTGTGGATCACAGCAAATTCCTCACACTCAGATGCTTCTAGGTAAAAGCCATTAGTTCCCTTCTGGTTTTTTTCTCTCATCACAGTAACTCCTGGACTTACCTTGCTACCGAATCACTGGTTTGCTGTGATGCTTGGAGAGCATTGGTTCAAGTTGTCCTTTTTTTTTCAACATTCTCAAAATGCAAAAGACTTTTACTAGTTATCCCTTTCTTGTCCCACCCCACTTTCTTTCCCCAATCCTTTTATTCATAGGCCTACGTACCCATTATTATAGTGACTCATTTGGGCCACCAAAAGCCAATCCCAGTGAAAGGTTTGAATCAGTACCTTAATAAATAAGTGCTATATTTAGAATAATGGAAGGATTATTTTTGGGGGTGGGGGTGCCACTGACTTTTTTTTTTAACTTCAGTTTCGTTATAGTTATACAAAATGGTTTCAAAGGATATGAAACTCTTTTTCTAAATTTAAGCTGTGATGGTTAGGTGGCTGGTAGTGGGGCTGTGGGTGGGATAGAGGGATGGGCATACTAGAAATAAATGAGAGTCCTAACTTGACTCTAATCAGACGCCCATATATTTTCATAATTTTGTAGCTTGTTGCTATCCATAAACATACACATCCTTCAGTAAACAATTTCCTTCACTGTGTGCATTTTTACTGTACACTGTATAGAGTAGATTATCTGTTAAGTAAAATATATATGTAAATTTATGTCCTTGTGTTCTGAATGTTAGATGGAAAAGTAGAGGAGCAACACTACACTGTACTGACCCCTGGGGAACTAAAGTGATTCATGTACATAGAATGCCACTTTTTCAAGGATATACACATCTGTGTTTTTATAAAAGTGTAGTGTGAACATTTGAAATTACCTGTTGGCTTCAGAAGATTCTTGGTGATCACTATATCAAGGATTTTATTTCCTGAGGTAAAGACTGTTTCTCAAAATAGAAACTATTCACTAAGAAACTTAAAACCATCAGGACTCTAGATTTACTTAGTTATAAGACGTTAAATCCCACATTCTGATCATCTGTTTTCTTTTTTGGAATGATGTCTCAAACCAGGATCATTTTTAAGTTCATATAATTTTTTCTTCATATACAATAAGGACTTTTTCTTTCTAGGTTATTATATTATTTCTGATAACACTGAAGCTAAAATAAGCTTAGAAAAGAAGAAAAACACAAGAATGGGGTACCTAGAATAAGCAGTCTTGCTCCATCCTCCTCCATCATCTCTAATGAAATTTTCTTGATGTCTGTGGCTCAGTCAGTATATATTTTGAAAGATTTATTGTGGTGAATATTTTGAGTCCTGACAGTTTAAACGTGATAGAGGGAACAAAGGATTTATATATTTTTTGTACAAAGTTTTTTCTTAAACTGTATAATTTTGTAAATAATTTGTTTTTTTTTTTGCTTTGTTTTGTTTTTTTGTTTTGTTTTTGTTTTTTTGTGTACTAAAACTACCAGCGTATAGATTTCAATAAGAATTGTTGTATTTTTGTATTTGGAAACTGAAAATTACAGTAAATTAATGGAACTGTAAGAAAATTTTCAGTACACTGACAGTTCATCCGAATGAAATTCCTTTTCATATGATTTTTTAACCTCAAAATTGACATCTTATTATCCTCTCAATAGAGAGTTGACGATTTGTTTGATTTTTTAGTTATTTGGTGGGTAGGAGGGGGAAAGAATGAGAGAAAGGTGTTAAGGTGAAGAACAGACTGTTTCATTAAGTTTGAAATCCTTTGTGTGAAACTTTGTTTTCCTTATACTTTAGGACTAAAATAGTTAAGAAGTGCCATTTCTAAGAATTTCAAAACTTGTCTTACCGTCAAAAATGAGTTTAAAATATGGATTAATTCTAATACTAGAAAATTTAAGTGCATATTAGCATAATACAGTTACATATAAATGTTCCCCCCCCTTTGAGATTTGTAACATGCACCTTCAAAATCCTCAAGTGTTAAAAGAGTTTGTCTTAAAAACAAAAACTACCATGACTTACTTTCTTGACATCTTCACTTACAGAAATAACGTAAAGAATTTGAGGCTAATTCTGCTGTTCTTCTATATAACATTTGAGGCATCTTTATGAACAATTGATTAACAATAGCAAAAAAAAAAAAACATATCAATCCATCTAGATGAGCTGATTTACTAGTGGATTATTGCCCATATTTTAAAAGGTAACTCCAGGAAAGTGCAGAATTTCCCTCAGTTTCCTCATGTTGTAACATTGGGAAAACATAGTTACCAGCTAAGAAGGTAATTGGAAAACATGGTCCTGTTACAGTGAAAACAGTCCATGGTGTTGGATCATTATTTCAAAATGAAGGAAAAAATCATGTGAAAAGGAATTAGTGGTTCCTCTTGATGTATAGAATGCCTGTATTATAGTTTTTACAAAATTGTGAACTTGTGTAATAGTATAATAGGAGATATTGTTGAATTTCTAACTGTTTATACATTTAAATTCATATATGTAATGTTTGTTTTATCGATTACAATCTGAATTTCTAAGAAGCATGTTGACTTTTGCAATAAAGATGCAATATGGAATGGTTCACAATTGAAAAAAAAAAAAGAAAAGAAAAAGTATTATGAATTTAAAATAATTTGGAAAATTTATGAACCATTCCAAAAATTATAACAATCACCAAAAGAGCTGTAATTCTGACTTGTTCTGGAAAGAAAGAATATGTATGTATGTTTGCTTGTGAGAATGAGAGAGTAGTGGGTATGTATGTGTGTTTTATGTTGGGTCCATGTGCATGAGAGAATGTCATTCCATATGAAGTTGGTTTCTGAAACCATTGACCATTAAATATTCATATGTAACTTTTGTAACAAGTAGTTTTGAGGCTCAAAGAGAAGGGTATTTAAGTGTTGCTTAAAAGTAACCTCTGATAGCCACTTTTTTTGTTGTTCATGGATGGGCCTTGGTATCTCAGGTTGTTGTTATGTGCCGTGGAGTCGGTTCTGACTCATAGTGACCCTGCACAGGGTTTCCAAGGCTGCAAATCTTTACGGAAGCAGAAAGTCTCATCTTTCTCCCGCAGAACAGCTGGTAGTTTCAAACTGCCGACCTTGAGGTTAGCAGTCCGATTCATAACCACTACGCTACCAGAGCTCCTTAAGATATAAAACAAAAATGTATGAAAGCAAGTGTTTTAATGTTACCTTAAGGAAATCCATTATGCCTGCCAACAATCTTAAGCAGAATAGAGAAAAGGGAAAGAACAACTTGAAGAGATAACCTAAAGATGTTTTCATTCTGAATGTGAAAAATATTTGTGAGGAATAACAGAAGAAAATGATCTTACATACTAAAGATTTGGGGCGATGATGAGAGAGAGAAAGGAGTTATATAACTTGCGCTCCTATTTTCTCTTTATTAAAATTGTATTTTTTGTAAAATTCCCCTTTAATTACGCATTTTCAAAGAAAAGCAGTTCTTTAAATTCCAGCTAATTCAGGAAAATACTGATGAATGGGAGTAAATTTCATTTACATTCTTTTCAAGTACATTTATTTTCCTTTTATAATTTGAGTAGAGGCAAATAAGTGGTGTGTTACCATTTGTTTCAAGTGTTTTTGTTGTTAAGTGCCATCGAGTCGATTCTGACCCACAGTGACCCTGTATAGGGTTTCCTAGGAGCAGCTGGTGAGCTTGATTGAACCACCGACCTTGCAGTTCAAACGGCTTTGCAGCCTGACGCATTAATCCACAGCGCCACACTAGGACTCCATTTGTTTCAAATAGATCTTAATATACATTTCTGGGACCTTATTGGGGGGCAGGCATAATTCTGTGTTAAAGAGCATAGTTTTATTAAGAGTAACAAAAAATGTTTTACTGAAATTGAACTCTTATTAAAAATTGTTTTTATGTGATATTTTTACTGATTTTATGTATTTTATGCAGAAGCCAAGGGTAGATTTCGAATCATAAGTCTCTGCCTAGTCTAGTTTGGGTCTAATTATATATTACACACAAGATACACAGATGGTTGGGTGTGATTATTGTGAATGAAAGAGTTGCTTTTAACCAACTGGGCAGCATCTTGCAGGACAGAACTGTCCATTTTTTATCACTTTTAGTTTCTAAAGATGTACTTTGAAGGGTCCAAGCAACACTAGCTTTTTAAAGTTATATACTGATGCTGCGCATTGATGAAACACCTTTATGTACTTATGTTAATGACTGTTGACAGGTGATCTCCTTTCAACAAGATCATCTACCATTTGACCTTTAACTGGTCCTGTGATCACCCTTAGGTTAACTAAACCATTCTAGCATTCTGTGATAGGTGATTTGATACAGGTGGAATTAAGGTCAGACTAGCATTTAATGATTGTAAGATATTTGTAGTTCGAGTATACTCTTAATAATGTTTTACCAATTTTTAATTTTTATCATTACTCACACATAGTAAACATTGCTTGTTACTTTTTGTTTGTTTTTATGCTATACCTTCTTTGAAAGATGAGCAAGTGAAGAAGACAGCCTACTAGCTTGATGTGTAGAAAAGCAAACCTGAATTTTAATTTTATTTTTTTTATAAAACTTCAGTATTTTAGCCACTTCTTAGAGTCTTACAGCTGTGATTTGTTGTTAGGTACCATCAAGTTGGTTCTGACGCACAGTGACCCTCTACAGGATTTCTGAGGAGTGGCTGTGGGTTT
Source organism: Chrysochloris asiatica (assembly GCF_000296735.1). Lineage (NCBI taxonomy): Eukaryota > Metazoa > Chordata > Mammalia > Afrosoricida > Chrysochloridae > Chrysochloris > Chrysochloris asiatica. The sequence goes on along the minus strand of NW_006408798.1, from coordinate 3,115,879 downwards.
GAACCACCGACCTTGTGGTTTGCAGTCCAATGATTATCCTACCGTGCCACACCCGGACTCCTACTTTGACATAGTGATCCGTTAGTTTTTAAAATTGTACTTGGAATTAACTGGAATGGTTTAGGAATTGATCAAAATTATTTTTTTACTCAACTCTTTGAGGGAAAGTAGTGATGGAAATAGACTTTACATTATGTAATTAAATTAAGGTCTTAACATTGTTTAGTAAATACCTTACAAAGATACTGTTTTAAGTGCCTTCAAGTCAGACGAGTCCTACTCAGAGCCACCTGTATGGGGTTTCTGAGGCTTTGAATCTTCACGGGAGCAGAAAGCTGGTGGACTCAAACTGAGGACCTGGTGGTTCGAAGTCAAGTGCTTATCGTATGGAGCCATTATGCTCCCTTACAAAGATGAGTGTCTTTATTAATAGTTTTCTAAAGTAATTGTTGTTTTACCTATAGGATAGACAGCTGCTGTTAGAAGATAACTGGTAAATGTCTTTGAACTTTAAGCTAAATTAGGTAGTAAGAGATGAATACAGACTTTGTCATATTAGTTGGTATCTTCCAGATGCTTTTCGTTTCAAGACAGATTGAAATTCACATATTCAGTTTGAATTATATGTAAAGTAAACATGTACTCCTGCAAAATCCATTGAGGTTCCTAAACTTCAATAAAGGTTCTGGAACCCTTTGATAAAGTATTATTTATTTATTTTGGGATTCAATTTTTCAACATTTAGAGCCTGTAGGGGGCTCCAGAAGGCAAAATTTAGTCGGCTTTTGAGTAGTAACAACATATTCTACTGTAACTCAATGAGAAATATGTTTCTCACTATACAATATACCAAACAAAATTTTTATAAAAATAATGCCAATAGGCACTTGATACTTTCATTTTTATTTTGTACTATTAGAACTCTGGTCAGGACCTACCAATTGATTTTTACAAGTGCACTAGCCTCTTGAGTTGCATAGTAAATTGCATTTTCAAACTACTTTTGTTTTTTTTTCACTATGCCATAATCCATACTGTTGTCAGTATAAAATGATCTAAAACTATCTTCTGTATATTATTTTGTTTGGAATCTGAAGTTGACTCTTATTCTTAAATTTTAGTCTAAAAGTTAATATCATTTGTGTGTCCACTTAGCTGATTACTTGATGTCTTGAAAATGGAGACTTTTATAGTTCATAATTTTATTGTGAGTGGTTTTTAAAACTTGAGTTTTTAAAACTGTGAGTGACTTAAAACTTGCCTACAGTCTGTAAGTTTTTTTCCTCAAGTAAAGATGGGATATCTGTATATATTAGTGCTACATAAAATTCAAGGCACTCTGCAGAAAATATTTTTTAAAGACCTGCCCATGAAGTACATACAACTACAATTACCCAGTGTCTATAAATCATTAAGAGATTATTTAGCTTAGGCTAATTTTTCACATAGTTTTAGGGTTCACCTTAAGCTTTCATTAATCCAAAACAAACCAATTGTGGTATCTTAAAAAATTGTACATACGCCAACATTATGTCATTTAAAGCCACCCTTTTCTAAAGCATACTCCTACAAATTTGAAAGAAATGAGATAAAGTGAACTTCTCTATAAAAACCTACCTATCCTTGCTATTTACACTAATCTCAGGCAAGTATGTCAATTACAGCTTCACATGCTCAAACTGCCAGTTTCTGTCAAGATTAAGATTTGTCATGTTGATGAGAACGTTGTGAAATCTTCCGAAATCAACAAGAAAATATCAAGTCTACAATGGATAAAAACAAGCATTAATGGAAATGAAAGTTACTTGAAATTTTGAGTATTAACTATCCTCTTATCCATATATATTCCTTTTGGGAATTCTTATACAATAAAATCTCTTTTCTGCAGTACAAGGGTACCAAACAAATATTTTCAATTAAACTTACTGATAATTTTAAGCTACTCACTTTTTAAAGATAATAACCAGCACATATTGAATGCAGACTGCTGAACTGAGTAGCTTGCCTGCATTATCTGACTGCCCTTATTCAACTTTGAGAAAACTGAACTTTAGACAGATGAAATGACTTGATTACACAACCTGGAGTGGTGAGATCAGGATTTGAACGTAGCTCTGATTTCAGAGATCATCTCTTAACCTCTGTGCTCTACTGCTTCTAATGGAATATTGCAAGTCAGTAGAATGTCACTGGTCTTTTTTATTAGTGTCTGTCAAATAGTACCATTCTGACTCCATCTATCTCATCTGCCTTGGATTGGAGCCAGGCTCCCTTGGGGAGTAACTGGTTTTAGGTAGCATATTGGAAACCATAGAGAACAGTGTTTATTTATGCTAATTTGTGAGGAAACATTTTAAAGTAATAATTTTCTGTGACCTCCACAGTGTACAGCCAGCCAATTTGATACATTTTACAATAATTTGGCTATTTCATAACCTATGTTTATTTTATTTTCAATTTTATCTTAACTTTTCCCTGTGGCAAACTGAATTATGATAATCTTGCAGTATTTCTACCTTGCTTCTTTGTGTTTTTCAATATTTCTAGTGCCTTCTTTTTAACCTTGGCATTAGAAAAATCATATTGTACATAAATAAGTTTACATGCTTTAATGTTTTCATATAGTGTACTGAATTTTCTAGGCAGAAAGTGCTGAGAATAGCAGGTTCGTTTATAGTTATGTTTATGCTATAGATTTTTAAAAAGATTTTCCCTAAATAAAGCAGATGTTCATGTCATTGTTATGTTTATACAGTTATTTGATTTTTACATGTTCAGATTTCTTATTTTAGTAATGTCATTCCATATCCTTGTGACTTTCTAATTTTAGCTAGCTATTTTGGCAACTAGAAAACACTTATTGACTAGTAATGGTTATGGGAATATGGGAATAATTGTCACCTGAAAAAAAGATAATATGCATCCTTGGTGGTGTAGGGACTTTGCATTCTATAATTTGCTAAGTGCGTCGAGTCAGTTCCGACCCATAGTGACCCTGTATAGGGTTTCCAAGGAGCGACTGGTGAGCTTGAACCACTGACTTTGTAGTTCCATCGGCTTTGAAGTCTGGCGCATTAGCCCACAGCACCACACCAGGACTCTGCATTCTATGATAGCCCATCAAATAATTGTTGATAGGTGCCATCATATTGTCTCCCATCCAAAGCTACACTATGCACAGCCAAACTAAGCACTGCCTCGTCTTGTACCATCCTGACCGTTGTTATGTTTGATCCAATTGTTGAAACCACTGTGCCAATCCATCTCAGCCCTGGCAGGGGAAGAGGGGTCTTCCTCTATTTTACTGACCCTCTACTATACACAAGAACTTTCCCATGGGTTGGTCCCTTCTGAGAGAAAACATATCTGAAGAGACAAAGTCTTGCCATCTATCCTTCTAAGAAGCATTTTGGCTGTACTTTCAAGATAGATGTGTTTGTTTTTCTGGCAGTCCATGGTTCTTTCAGTATTCTTCAACAACGCCGTAATTAAAATGTATCAATTCTCTGATCTTCCTTATTCATTGCCCAGCTTTCACATGTATATGAGGTGATTGAAAAAGTACTTTGTCTCTTTAGTCCTCAAAGTGATATATGTGCTCTTTAATACTTTAAAGAGGCATTTTGCAACAGATTTGCCCAATACAATAAATCCATTCTTTGGTTTCTTCATGGCTGCTTCCATGAGCATTTGATTGTAGATCCGAGTAAAATGAAATCCTTGGCAACTTCAACAATCTGTACTCTGTTATTCATGATGTTTATTGGTCCAGTTATGTGTTTTTGTTCTCTTTACATTGTGTTGTAATCTATCCTGAAGGCAGTATTCTTTGATACTCGTCAGCAAATGCTTCATGTATTTTATGCTTACAGCAAATTGCTTCATCTGCTGAAATGAGCCTTCCTCCAATCCTGATGACACGTTTTTTCAGATAGTCTAGCTTCTCCGATTATTTGCTCAGCATACAGATTGAATAAGTAGGGTGAGAGGATACAACCCTGGCACACACCTTTCCCGATTTGAAACCACACAGTATCATCGTGTTCTGTTTGAACAACTGACTTTGTTCTATGTACTGGTCCCACTTACACAATTATCCTTCCTGTAGCATAGTCAATAAAACACAAGCATCTTTCTGGTATTCTCTGCTTTCAGCCAAGATTTATCTAACGTCAGCAATGATAGCCTTAATTTTCACATCCTCTTCTTAGTCCAGCTTGAATTTCTGGAAGTACCATGTTGTTAGTGCTGCTGCAAACTTTAAAAAAATAAAAACAAAAAAACAAAATTTGGTGTATGATATTAATGATATTGTTTGAAATTTCCGCATTTCACTGGGTCACCTTTCTTTGGAATGGGCACACATGAATTTATTCCAGTCTGCCAAATTTCTTGGCATAGACTAGTGAGTGCTCCCAGTGTTGTGTTAATTTGTTGAACCTTTTCAGTTTGTGTGCCACTGATTCCTGGAGTCCTGTTATGTGCTTGTGTCTTCAGTGCAGCTTGGACTTCTTCCTTCAGTACCATCATTTATTGATCATATGCTACCTCCTGAAATGGTTGAATGTCAACCAGTTCATTTTGGTACATTGTATTCTTTCCATCTTTTGATGCTTTCTGCATTGTTCAATAGTTTACCCATAGAATCCTTGAATCTTTCAGTACTGCATATTGAAACTTGAATTTTTTCTTCAGTTCTTTCAGCTTGAATGCTAAGCATGTTTTTCCTTTTTGGTTTTCTAACTCTAGGTCTTTGCACATTTTATTACAATACTTTGTCTTCTTGAGCAGCCTTTTGATGCTTTCTGTTCTACTCTTTTACTTTATCATTTCTTCCATTCATTTTAGCTACTTCTGGTGTGGCACTGTAGGATAATGCCCTTGATTGCAAGATCAGTTTGAATTGCAACAGACTCTCCTCAGAAACCCTGCACAGGGTTACTATGAGTCGGAACCGACTTGATGGCACTTAGCAATGCCTCTATATTCAAGAGAAAATTCCATAGTCTTCTAGCATCCACTTTGGTCTTGTCTTCTTAATGACTTTGCTTTACGCATATTTGATATTCTTGATGTCATCCCACAACTACTCTGGTCTTTGATCATTAGTTTTTAATGCGTCAGCTTTTTTTTTTTTAAGTGGTCTCTAAATCAGGTGTGATACATACTCAGATGTTTTTGGTTTTTTAATGTTTTATTGGGAGAACATCTTTACATTGATCCTGTCTTATATTGTTTCATAGCCATGGTTACAGTCCCTTCCATGCATCGTCAGCCAACCACAGGGTTACCCCGCAAGCCTGCCTCCCCACCCCAGTTGTCAGCACACAGCCCCTCTCCCTCTCTGGGTCTAAAGTCCCCAGCCACTCCATCTCTCCACATCATCATATCTGCCTCCATCTCTGGTGTCACTGCTCCTCTGGGTAGGGTCCCGCTCTCCACTCTTCTCCCTTGATGGTCCCAGGGACCTCGGCTCCTAGACTATAAATTTAATCACTCCTTTTCTTGCTACAAAATGTCTACCTTTACATTTCCAACTCCCACAAGCAGTCCTGATGACAATTATTCACTATTGTATCACAAGAGACCTGTCTGCATTTCCTTTCACCAGCCCCGCCTAGACAGATTGGATACTACTCAGTGGATATTCTACCTTCTTACACACCCTCTGGATCTAGGTTCCCTCTTGAAAGCTTGTAAGCCAGTCACTTCTTGCCTTTGAAGCTCCCCCATTTTGGGTAGCCAATGTCCAAGTTGCCCATCCCTGTCTACCCTTTATGTGGAAGGGGTGGGAATGATCCTTGCTGTAAGGATTTGTTCCCTCTTTTGAGCTACTGCATCCATAGGTGTAGGTCAAGTTCATCAAATTGTATTAGATTACTCTTTTTTCCCTCTTCTTTCTTCTTGTAGTTGAGCTCTGATCATCCAGTCATTGAAGCCAGGTCAAGTGGCTATTATCTGCAAGT
>NW_006408798.1:3104996-3106291 GCF_000296735.1 Chrysochloris asiatica | reverse complement strand
GTATGGATTACATCTCAATGTAAAGAAAACAAAACTCCTCACCACTGGACCAATAAACAACATTCTTATCAATGGAGAAAAGATTGAAGTTGTCAAGGATTTCATTCATCTTGGATCAACTATCAACACTCATGGAATCAGCAATCAAGAAATCAAATGACGTATTGCATTAGGCAAATCTGCTGCACAAGACCTTTTTAAAGCAAAGATGTCAGCTTGAGTACTAAGGTGTGCCTGACCGAAGCCATGGTATTTTCAATAACCTCATATGCATGTGAAAGCTGGACAGTAAATAAGAAAGACTGTAGAAGAATTGACGTATTTGAGTTATGGTGTTGGAGAATGTTGAAAGTGCAATGGGCTGCCAAAAGAACCAACAGATCTGTGTTGGAAGAAGTGTAGCCAGAGTGCTCCTTGGAGGCCAGGATGGCCAAACTTTGTCTCTCATATTTCAGACATATTGTCAGGAGGGACTAGTCATTGGAGAAGAATATCATGTTTGGTAGGGTGGAGGGTCAGGGAAAAAGAGGAAGACCCCAACGAGATGGATTGGCTAAGTGGAGCATTGATGGACTCAAGTGTGGCAACAGTAGTGAGGTTGGCCCAGGATCAGGCAGTGGGCATAGGCTTGCTATGAGTTTGTACAGACTCAATGGCACCTAACAACAACAACAAATGTTCAAGGTTGTATTTTTGGTCTCGTGGAATTGTTTTAATTTTCTTCAGCATCAGCATACGAGCAATTGATGGTCTGTTCCACAGTCTGCTTCTGGCCTTGTTTTAACTGATGATATGGAACTTTCCCACTGTCTCTTTCCACAGATGTAGTCTATTTGATTCCTGTGTATTCTATCTGGTGAGGTCCATGTGTATGGTCATCTTTTATGTTGCTTAAAAAGGTATTTACATTGGTGTTGCAAAATTCTATTATGTGATCTCTATCATTGTTTCTATCACCAAGACCGTATTTTTCAACTACTGATTCTTCCTTTTTGTTTCCAATCTCTGCATTCCAATCACCAATTATGATCATTACATCTTGATTACATGTTTGATCAATTTCAGACTGAAATTCTTCAATTTCATCATTCTGGCTTTAGTGGTTGGTGAATAATTTTAAATAATAGTGGTATTAACTGGTCTTCTTTGTAGGCATGTGGATATTATCTTATCACAGGCAGCATTGTTACTTCAAGACAAATCTTAAAATGTTCTTTTTGATGGTGAATACAATGCCATGATTCTTCAATTTGTCATTTCCAACATAGTAAACCGTATGATTGTCAAAATGGCCA
>NW_006408798.1:3096297-3104896 GCF_000296735.1 Chrysochloris asiatica | reverse complement strand
TCTACTCTAGTCCTCTGTGCTGTCACTAACTCTGGGCTCAAGAGTCCCCAGGTATTGCCACACTGCTGGCCAACCAGGTCTTCACCCGGGTTCACAGGAGTCTATTGAACATTGTAGGGCTTAGCTCGCAGCTTCATTGCTGTTTTTCCCTCACTTCCCCTTATCAGTGATGAAGGGGGTTTGCTCTGAGGGTACCCAACCACTTGCCTTGATGTCTCCTGGGTGAGTAACTTGCTTGTTTTTGTAGTAATTAGTTGGTCTGCCTATATTCTGTATTTTTCCTATCGGTCTTTCTTTCAAGAACTATCTTCTGTTCTACTAGCCATTCCAGGCTGGTCTGCTTGGCCTTTCAAGTGGAAATTTCTCTCCTCTGAAGATTCTGGATGCCGTTCAGGATTCCACCTATGGTCTTATGTAATGCAGAGGCTCCACAGAAAGCCTCCTTCACTGGACACATTGTAGCCCCATTTTAGGTATTCCAACCAGTTATAGGTAGAAGATGGACTTATAAGCTTTCTATGGTGATATTTCTGGCTATTCCTTTCTCTACCCCTCAAGTGTATATTTTATAATGGTATGCCAGGGAAACCAAGATTCATAAAACAGCCAAGTATCAGATGGTATTTTGACTCTCATGGACTTGTTCTATTTTCTCCAGTTTCAGCCTGAACTTGCATACTTGTGGTCTGTTTCACAGTTGGCCCCTAGCCTTGTCTTGGCCAATTTGATTCCTGGGTATTTCATCTAGATGGTCCACATATATAGCCACCATTTGTGTTGTTGAATGTGTATTTTTGATGATTAAGTCTTCAGTCTTGCAAAATTCTATAATGTCATCCCAACGTAATTTCTGTCACCAGTGACATATTTTCCAATTACCAGTCCTCCCTCTTTGTTTCCAACTTTCACATTGCAATCACACTACATATCAATTTATCTTGGTAGCATGTTTGGTCAATTGCAGACTGAAGACATTAGTAGAATTCAATTTATTCCTTGGCTTTTGTGTAGATTTGAATAATAGTTTTATTAACTGGTCTTCCTTGTAGGCATTTAGATATCCTATGACAGACAGCATTATATTTCATACAGGGAAATCATATTCTGTTTGACATCATTCTAGGGTTATCCTCTTTAATTCCTGTTCTGAAGATCAGTGGATTTTTTCTGCCATCACAAAAATAATTTATTGTATTAGGTGAGGCAGGGTTAAAATATTATGCACACAGTAACTCTTGAATAATTTTTGTAAATGACTTGATAAACCAGGAGAGGTGATAAAGAACAGCCTGTCTGTAACTTTTATTTTGTTGCCATTTTCACCATGGTCAATTTTAATTACGTTAAGAAAAAATTAGTGTAAATATGAACAAAAATATGTAATGGTTATTATTATCTATATAAGGAGCCCTGGTGACTCTAAGACAAGCATTGTAAGGTTACAGGGTGAAAAATGAAGCTGTCTGCTCCCGTAAAGATTTAAAGTCTCGGAAATATATATATATATATATAAATTGACTCAATGGCAGTGGCTACTTTATTTTTTTTCCTACTTTAGGTTTCTTTAAGCATGAAACCATTTTCAAGGAAATTTTTTTATGTCAGTATTCTCAATCTGAATGAGGGATGACAAACATAATTTTTTTTTTAGCATTTTATTATACATTGAGTGAAGGTTTACAGAGCTGATCAGTTTTACATCAAGAAACCATACACTCTGCTTCACTACATGGCTGCAATCCCCTTCATGTACCAACAGTTAATAGCATTCTACATATACTTTTTTTCTTTTAAGTTTTTATTGTGGATTGAGTGAAAGTTTACAGGGCATATCATCAGCTTTACATTCAGCAACTCATACAACCTGTTTCATCACAATGATTACAATCCCCTCCTTGTACCATCAGTTAACAGTATTTCTCTCTATTCACTTTAGCTCTTTTAAAAAAAAAAACAAAAAAAAACAACTCAGGTGTATATAATAATTTACACCACTAAAGGGCACATTCTGCAAGTCTGCCTCCTGGCCACTCTCTTAGTCCCTCTCACCATGAATCTAGAGTCCTCAGGCACTCCCTCTCTCCATGTCCCCATCTCTGGTGTGCCTGCTTCTCTGGATAAGGCCCTGCATTCTACTTGTGCTCTTCTCTCTTGGTCCTCGGGTCCTTTGTTTCTGGATTATAAGATTAACTGCTCCCCCATTTTTGTTACAAAACTTCTACCTTTACAATTGTGACAGTCACAATTAGTCATGATAACAATTACTCATTATGAATCATAAGAATCTTATCCCCATCTCTTTTAACCAGACCCATCTAGACACGATGAAAACTATTCAGTGAGAACTCCTCCCCCGCCCCCCCCAACTCTTAAACTAAACTCCTTCTTGAAACATTGTAAGCCAGTCATTTCGTGCCTTTATTGCACCCTCATTTTAGGTAGCCACTGTCTAAGTTGCCGGCCCCTATCTACCCTGTGTACAGAAGGGATAGCATTGATACTTGATGTGAAGACTCCTTCCCTCTCTGTTGGTATTTAGTTACTACCTCTATGAGTATAGGTCAGGTTCATCAAATTGTAGCAATTTACCATTGTTTCTTTTATCAAAAAATATTTTTTATTTTTTATCATCCTCTAGTCGAATTCTGATTATCAAGTCGTTGAGGCTAGGTGAAACGGGTACTATCTACACATTTGGGTGTTCTTGTGCATCTCCCCTCACTTCATATCAGCTGGATGCTTCACTCTCAGCTCTAGCTCTCTGTGGCTATGTCCGTGTCCACAGGCTTAGGTGTCCCCAGGTCCCACCACACTTTGGACCAAACAGCCCTTCCTCTTCTCTCTCTCATATCCAGGTCAACGGGAGTCAATGGGCTGGGACCGTGGTTGAACTCAGCCCATTTCTTCATTGCTGCCTTTCCCCCTCTTCTACTCACCAGTAGACCAATGTGGTCGCCAGCATGTTTACATGCCTGCTCATGTGCTCCCTTTGAGTTTCAGTCTTAGAGGGGGCTTTGTCCTGAAGGAACTTGATTGTTTGCCTTCATGACTTCCCAGCAAACAGCTTGCTTATTCTTGTAGTAGCCAGTCATACTGACATTTTTGTTTTGGGTTTTTCCTGATGATCTTTCTTTGACGACATATCTTCTGTTGCTCTAGTTGTTCCAGGCTGGTCTGCTTGTCCTTTCTAGTAGGAATGTCCACCTCTGAAAGTTCTAGATGGGGTTCCAGATTCCACCTGAGGTACTATACACTTCAAAGGCTCTACAAGAGGCCTATTTCACAGGGCAAGGTCTAGAACCCCTCTTAGGTATTCTAATCAGTTACAGGCTGAAGACAGTCTTACATGTTTTCTGTGGTCGAGTTTCCTGACATTCCTTTCGATCCTACTCAAGTGTCTATTTTACGATAGTAGGCAAGGGAAACTAATATTCATAAGAAAGTCAAGCATCTTAGTATTATTTCCCCTCTTCAAGCTATGCCTAGATCCCTGTATCCCAGAGTCCTGTTGTTCCAAGGTTGAGCATGCATCACTATTTACCTCGATCCCACTTAGGCCATGCAAACCTGTCTCAGTGTTCTCCTATCTACCTTGTTCTACCACCTCCTCCCCCTTCTTGTATTTCCCTCCCCAACACCTCAACTATGATGTGTCTGCTCTTACTCTGTGCTCTAACGTCGCCTCCCTCCACCTCCCCCTAATCTCCCACCCCAGCCCCACCATTGTGGTTACCTTATATTTCATTAACTATTCCCTTCATTTAAATCAGTCTATTTTATAGTGTAATCTACCTCACCTTCTCACCACCTGGATTTCTGTTCCTCTGTGTTTACCTTATTTAACATTGTAATTGTTTTGATTATAGACTGACCTCCCAGATCCTTTGAATTTTTTCTTATAATTTTATTCTGTTCTTGACTGTTCCATTTGTCAATTGAGTTCAGGGTGACGCTGCCACATATGACAGTTTCTGGTTATTGTCTGTTCTAGTTGGTTCTCAGTTCCCAGAACTTCCTTTAGGATGTTTTTCATGGCAGTGTTGGCTTTGGCAAAATCCCTTGGCTTCTGTTTTGATTGCACAGTCGTATTTGATTGACAGCTTTGCTGGGTAGAGGATTCTTGGGTGACAGCTATTTTTTTTTCAGGATTTTATATATATCTCCCCATTGCCTTCTTGCCTGCATGGTTTCTGCAGAGAGATTCAAGCTTACTCTGATTTGCTTGCCTTTGTATGTAACATTTCTCTTTCTCTAGCTGCTTTCAGGATTCTGTCCTTATCTTTGATTATGGAGAGCTTGATTATAATATGTCTTGATGATTTCTTTCAGGGTCTATCCTTCCTGGGGTTCGTTGAGCTTCTTGAATATTTATCTTCTCACTTTTCAGGATGTTAGGAAAATTTTCTTCCAGCAGCTCTTCAACTATCTCCTCTGTGGACTTGTGTGCTTTTTCCTGTTCCGGAATGCCAATAATTCTTAAGTTATTCCTCTTCATGTTGTCCAACATGAATCTTAGGCCTTTGTCATATTTTTTTTTATCCTTTTCTGTGGTTGTTTTTCTATCTTATTAGTGTTGAGAGATTTATCTTCTAGCTCAGTAGTTCTGGCTTCTATCTCTTCAAGTCTACTCCTTTGCCCTTTCAGTGTATTGTACATTTCTGATATTCTATTATTAATCATTTGGACTTCTTTCTGTAGGCTTTGAATTGTTTCCAATGTTGTATCTATCTTATTTGATTTTTCCTGTAGTGCTTTCCTGAATTTTTCCTTATTTTTCTCAACTCCATTGTAAAATGTTTTGATACATTTTATAATCATTTTTCTGAATTTCTTCTCAGGCATTTCCAAAGCCTGTCCATCTTCCAGTATGGAGTGTAGGTCTACCTTTAGCTCATTTGTCTCAGTCACTTAATTTTGTTTCTGGATGTGTGCTGATATGGTCATCTGTTTTTGGTTTTTTTTGGCATATTCATTAGTTTTCTGTGTCCTTCATAGTTAGATGGGTATATGGTTTGGTATTTTTTTATGCTTTCTTATTGCCTGAAGGTAGATGTGATCAGGAGATGGGCTTCTCTTTTCACTCTTCTTCCTGAGAAATTTCAAGATGCCACTGTTGGCCATTATGACGTAACTCAGGATTTAATTTTCAACCTGTTTCCTTTTTACTCTGCCTATCCCACTCCACAAGCCCATTCAAGCCTTTTCCCTAGTGATAAACAGTTCAGAGCTGGCTCTGGCTATTTTGCGCTGCTGTTTGGTTTTAAGTGGAAACTGTCCCTTTAAATTTTGAGAAGATCTGTGTGCATGTGTAACAGAACCCTCTTGGAGTGGGAGTGGGGTGTCCACTCACTCAGGCACCCCCTCTAGTCACCTGAATGGAGGCGCACAGACATCAAGAGACCAATGCATAAATGCAAAAAAAAAAAATACGTCCACACCTTTATCTCCATGGTTCTGCCAGGTGTCCATGGCTGCTCTGATCCTTCCCCCACTTGATCTCACCCAAGATAGTGGTTCCGGGAGCAGCTGAGCACCTTGGATTAGAAAGCAATGGATTTCTTGCTTATGCTACAAATTCCACTGGCCGTAAGCCTTCCAACTTTCTAAATATTCCTTTATATGTGTTTCAGAGTTCTGGGACCATCCCCTGGACCTGCTTGGTCCAGTATTCTGTGTTGTTGCTGACGGAGCTCCTCACTGCACTTCTACCTGATCTGCCATCTTGTTTGTTCTCTCTCTATACATACTTTTGAGCAACCAATTCATTCTGCTTACATAAGATTATTACTGAATAATAATAACCAATTTGAGGATCACTTTGTTCTAACTATGTTTACATGTATCAATTCAATTAATCCTTATACACATTATTTTATAGCAAACATTTTTCAATAGTAATAAAAACAGTCAAGATTTTAATCCAGAAAGTCTGGCTACAGCATCTATGGTTATATGCTGTGGAGTCAGTTCCAACTCATAGCGACCCTGTACAGGGTGTCCAATGCCGTAAATCTTTACAGGAGAAGAGAGCCTCATCTTTCTCCTGTGGAACAGCTGGCAGTTTCGAACTTCTGACCCTTGGGTTAGCAGCCTGATTCATAACCACTATGCTACAAGTGCTCCTTCTATACTCAGGTACAAATTTTGGATTATACATAGAAAGTTGGGATTCATTATGCTTTTTTTTTTTTTAATTTAATGATTTTATTGTGAATTGAGTGATAGTTTACATGGGAGAACATTGGTTTTACATTCATCATTTCATTACAATCTCCTCCATGCATCATCAGTCAACGGTGTTTTCTTCTATTCCCGCTGCTGTTTTTTGTTGTTGTTTTATTTTGGGGGAGGCGGGGGATGTACACAAAAGTACTGAGGAATATATAATCATTTAAACCACCAAAAGGCACATTCTGCAAGCCTGCTTCCTGGCTGCCAGCATACAGCCTTTCTCTTTCCATGAATCTAGAGTCCTCAGCTGCTCTCTCTGTGTCATCATCTATGCCTCCATCTCTGGTATCTCTGTTTCTCTGAATACGATCCCACATTCTGCTTGTGCTCTTTGTCCTTGATGGTCCTAGGGTCCTCGGTTCCTGACATGACAAACAGAAATTTGAAAGCCCATAGATCACAGGCAGTTTGTCTTCCACAGCCAGGGGCATTCTTCAGCTACACTGGCCAAATGTCATTGGCTGCCATTTCAGCACTCACTATGTGACTCACTTTGCTCTGTGTTCCAAACATCCTCAGGCCTTTCACCAAGTTTATGCAGAGCACTATTATGTTTCTCTTTTTGTATAGAAAACACAGGTACACAGGGGTTGTGCCCCCCATAGTCTCAAAAGAAAGTCATGCATATTTGACTTGAAAGTGGATTTTCTACGTGGTTTGATTTTCTACGTGGTATTCACATCCCAGTCACATGACCTGAGATGAATCTTCTTAAGGCTCAATTTATTCCTATAAAATGAGTATTATTCATTAAGTGCTGTCAAGTCAGTTCCAATGGATAGTAACCACACACAGGGTTTCCAAGGAGTTACTATTGGGTTTGAACCACCAACCTTGTGTTTAGCAGTCTATTGCTTTTCCTACAGTAGCACACCAGGACCTATTTATTCACAGGACTTCAATGAACATTAAAGAGGATAGTATTATGAAAACGATAATGTGAGATGAAACCACTATTATAGCCTTCTGTTGTTAAGTTGTGATGTGTCATTGAGTTGGTTCCAACTCATAATGACCCTCTCTAGGGTTTCCAAGGGATGACTGGTGGGTTTGAACTGCTGACTTTGTGGTTAGTAGTCCAGTGATTATACTACAGTGCCACACCAGGCATCAAATTGTCTGAATGAAATTATTTTCACTATGATTCCATTTCCTACCTGGGTTAGTAAATGTAGAATTATCTAGATAAATGTTATCAATATTGGAGAAAAGAGAGGGAATACTTTGCAGCAAAGTTTGCAACTCTGTATTTCCATAATACACCACATGAATCAACTAGGTAAAGACAACTGGACACTATAGTTGTTAAGTGCTGTCAAGGTGGGTCCAACTCATAGAGACCTTCTCTGTATAGTATTTCCAAGGAGAAGCTGGTGGATTTGAACAGCTAACTTTGCAGTTAGTGATCCAGTGCTTATCGTACAGTGGTACACTAAGACTCAAGCTGGATATAGGTCATGACATCATCTAATCTTTGGCAATTTTAAGTGCACATTACATGAGGTTACTCAAATATATATGTTTGGGAGGAGAACAAACAAGATGTCAGAATTGGGTAGCAGAGCAGTGAGGAGCTCCATCAGCAACACAGAATACGGGACAAAGCAGGCTCAGGGGATGGTGCCAGAACTCTGAACCACATATAAAGAAATATTTAGAAAGTTGGAAGGCTTACATCTAGTGAAATTGGAAGAGAAGCAAAAAAACCATTGCTATCTAATGCAAGATGCTTAGCTGCTTCAGAGCCACCATTTTGGGTGAGACTGAGCAGGGCCAGGATCAGAGAAGACACAGATGCCTGGCAAAACAGCAGAGATAAAGGTGTGGACATTCTTTTTTTGGTATCTATTCATTGGATGCTTGCTGGCTGTGTACCTCCATTCGGGCGATTAGAGGGGGTGCCTGAGTGAGTGTACACCTTACCCCCATCACCAGAGGGTTCTACTATCCATGCACACAGATATCCTTAATATTTAAAGTGAGTTTCCACTTAAAACCAAATGACAGTGCAAAATGGCCATAGCCAGCCCTGAACTGTTTATCCCTAGGAAAAAGGCCTGAATGGGGATTATGGAGTGGGATAGGCAGACTAAAAAGGAAATAGGCCAACAATTAAATCCTGAGTTACGTCACAACGACCAAAAGTGGCATCTTGAAATTTCTCAAGAAGAAGAGTGAAAAGGGAAGCCCATCTCCTGATCACATCTACCTTCAGGCAATAAGAAAGCATAAAAAATACCAAAATACACACCCATTAAGTATTAAGGCCACAGAAACAGATGACCATATCAGCACATGTCCAGAAATGAGGTAAAGAGACTGACGCAAATGAGCTGGAAGTAGACCTACACTCCATACTGGAAGATGG
>NW_006408798.1:3086746-3090322 GCF_000296735.1 Chrysochloris asiatica | reverse complement strand
AACTGGTCTTCTTTGTAGGCATGTGGATATTATCTTATCACAGGCAGCATTGTTACTTCAAGACAAATCTTAAAATGTTCTTTTTGATGGTGAATACAATGCCATGATTCTTCAATTTGTCATTTCCAACATAGTAAACCGTATGATTGTCAAAATGGCCAATACCAGTCTCTTTCAGCTCACTAATGCCTAGGATGGAGTCCTCGTGTGGTGGCGCAGGATAATGCACTGGACCACAAGGTCGGTTTCAACCACAAGGTTCAAATTCACCAGCCATTCCTCAGAACTCCTTTACTGGGTTGCTGTGAGCCTGAGCCAGCTCGACAGCAATAAACAAAAGCAACAGTAATGCCTATGATGTCGATATATGCATTCATTTTCAATTTTTACAATTTCCAATTTTCCTAGATTCATATTTCATGCATTCCCAGTTACAGTTATTCATGGATATTTACAGCTATTTCTACTCATATTGAGTTGTGCCCCATCAGCAAATGAAGGTCCCATTAGCTTTATTTACTCCATTGATGTCATCATGGTCAACTCTACGTTGAGGTGGCAGCTCTTCTCCAGTCTTTGAGTGCCTTTCAAGTGGAGGGGCTCATTTTCCGATACTATATCTGACAATATTCTTCATCATGTTTCAATATTCAATCTTCTGGTGCTGACAGTGCTCCACAGCTATTCATAAGGCTTTCAGTTACTAAATATTTGGAAGTAGTCCATCTCTTCTTCTAGTCTATCTTTGTCTGGAAGCTCATCTGAATCCTGTCCACTGCTGGTGACCCTGCTGGTATTTAAAATACTGGTTCCAGAATCACAACAACATGCAAGCTGCTACAGTTTGACAAATGAATAGTATTCTGCAAATTTAATGTAGCCACTAATGTTTAAAACTAAACTTCCCATCTTTGGTTGATTGTAATTTTTGTAACTCAGAGTATTGTAAATTTAATTTCTCCTTCAGAACTAGCTACCTGTGGCTTTCACACTACCTTTTGAGATCTGTGTGTTTCAATCTGAGGTTTTGTTATCTCCCATTTTCAAAATTAATTTTGGCTCCAATACATATTTTTAAATTTAATGCCAATAAGTAAATGTTGTTTTTCATACAACATTTGGGTAGTTGGCAGGATTTTGAAGTCATATCTCCCAGTGAACCCAAATAGTTGAAAAACTACTATGGCACTGTAGGATAAGTACTTGACCACAAGGTCAATTTGAGCTGCAAGGTCAGTGGTTCAAATACACCAGCTGCTACTTGGACACCCGATATAGCATCACTATGCATCAAAACTGACTCAAAGGCACTAAACAACCATAGCAATAACAACAAGGTGCTATTAAAGGGCTTCTTGGTGTGCCCTCCTACATTTTAAGACTATTCATGAACTCCTTGGAGATAAGTAATCCCGAGTTACAAGTGTTGTGCATATTTGTGTGACTCTGTTACAACTCCAGCCCCTAGTATTTTGGTGTGACTCTGTCAGGATTTGTTGAAGTTGTTCTTTCCTCTTGTTTTTTCATTTTTAAAACTTTCTGTTCATGGTTAAATAAACTTGTTGTCGGCCTCTGTTTCCACCTTTACTGTCTCCTCTGTAGAAACTTGTCATAGATTTGTGTTTTTAACTATGGTGTTAGTGTTAGAGGAGTGCCATCTACTGACTGTGTCTTGTTAGGTGTGTTCATGTCGATCTTTCCTTTTGTTGTTGTTTATGAACTGTCAGTTAGAGCAGCAGCTTACTGAGGGATTTTGGCTTCTTGTAAATGGCAGGAGAACAGGGTGAAACTTCTGATAGGTGTTTTTTGAATCCTGTGAGTTCTAAGGTTTTTAGTGTGCGTTTTGAGTTTTTGTTTCTGGTTTCTGTTCATGATTTATGCCATTTTGGATAGAAATTTAGGCATGATAAATCTGTCACCTAGTGAACAAAAAGTATAACTTTTTGCACAAAATTTTTTCTCTTTTTTTCAAGAGTCCTGGTGATGCTGTAGGATAAGGATTTGATGGCTAACTGAAACGTAGACAATTCAAACCCACAAGCTACTCTGGAAGGAAGATGAGGCATTCTGCTTTCGTAGACATTTACAGTCTCCTAGAATCCCTACAAGTTGGAGTCAATTCAATGGCAGTGTGTCTTATTGTTATATTTTGGTGGTGCAGTGGGTTAAACATTGGGTTGCGAACTGTAAGGTCCGAGGTTGAAATCCACCAGTTGCTTTACAGGAGAAAGATGAGGCTCTCTGCTCCCATAAAGAATTACATGCTTGGAAACTCTTAGGAGAAGTTTTATTCTGTTCTGTAGGGTCACTATAAGTCAGAATTGACTTGATGACAGTGGGAGTATTTTGGCTAGCATACTTTGTTGTTGGTATGTGGTATTTTTGGTAAGATGAGGAATGTCACCTTTGAGGATCATAGAGGATTCCTCTCTGGGACCCCTGCCAATTTGTTTCAGTACCTTGAAAAGCGGTGTGTGTTTAACAAGGAAAACAGTACTGATCAATGACTATGATATGGCAGTTTTCAGCTTTCTAAATTAACTCTACTGCACAGCAAATTGGAGGATAAAGCCTCCTGAATTACTAGAACCAGTGGGAGGTCTATTTTAATTGGAAACTTCCAAGAGGCAAAAAGAGAGCAATATTTCTTCACTGCAAAATGTTGTATCAAGATAAGCAGAACTGATTAAGGAATTTCAGAATAGAAGTTTTGTGTCTGATCCCTTGTCAGATGAAACTCCTCCTCCTCCTAGCCCCGTCTTATCCAATCTTCCAGAAGCTACTCCATTATATTCTTTTCTGTCTTTGTCCTCTGATAATGTTTTATCAGAACTTCCATATCACTCTACAGAGAAAGAGAAAAAGGTTAAAGAGGAAGGAGACAAATCTCCAGTTGGGTGTAGCACCATAGTCGTGATGCCCTTTAAAGTGAAACACCTCCAGTCTGGAGGATGACAGTTTGTGGCTGCCTTTGCCCTCAGGCTTTAACGCAGAACTTTGTGCCATTGTTAAATAATTTCCCAGCCTGTGCAAAGATCCTTGGAAATTTCATCAAGAATTTAAAATTCTGGTAGAAATTTACGAGCCTGGGCTGTGTCATCTATATAACTTGTTACACATGTTACTGGCATCTGAAACTCCTCAAAAGTGGATGGGAAAGCTAAATGGAAAGAGTCTGAGAAATCCTTGTCCAGTCAATCAAATGTCTCAGGTATAGAGTTGATATGAACACATAATCAGCAATACAATTGGACTATCATGTTGCATGTATTTATTAAATCTCCCACCTATTTTTCTCAGATTTTGCATGTTGACATGAAGCCCCTCTGCTGCAGGATAATGCATTAAAACACAAGGTTGGTCTAAACCTCAGGTTTGTGGCTCAAACTCACCAGTTGCTCCTCAGACACTCTGTACAGGGTTGCTATGAGTCACAACTGACTTGACAGCGCTTAACAACAGTGTTTCATTCTGTTGTACATAGGGTTGCTATGAGTTGGTACTGACTCGATAGCACCTAACAACAACAACAACTGTTGGCAAAAGTATTTTTCCTTGCGGAGCAGCGACTCAAAA
>NW_006408798.1:3068483-3085749 GCF_000296735.1 Chrysochloris asiatica | reverse complement strand
CTAAGGAGCACTTTGACTGCACTTCTTCTAAAACGGATCTATTGGTTCTTTTGGCAGCCCATGGCACTTTCAATATTCTCCTCCAACACTATAACTCAAAAGCATCAATTCTTATACGGTCTTCCTTATTTACTGTCCAACTTTAGCATGCATATGAGGTTATTGAAAATACCATGGCTTGGGTCAGGCGCACCTTAGTCTTCAAGCTGACGTCTTTGCTCTTCAACACTTTATAAAGATCTTGTGCAGCAGATTTCCCTAATGCAATACTTAACATCAGTTGAGTATTTAGGCATATATAGTAAATAGTATATACTATTTAATAGTAAATCCATAGACCCCAAGAGAAAAGATGCCATTACAGCCTTCCCTATCTCATGACAAAGAAACAATTAAGAGGATTTCTGGTTCTCTACAATTACTGCCGTGGAGTCCTGGTGTGGCACTGTGGGTTAATGCACCAGACTGCAAAGCCGTTTGAACTGCAAGGTTGGTGGTTCAAGCTCACCAGCTGCTCCTTGGAAACCCTATACAGGCTCGCTGTGGGTCAGAATCAACTCCACGGCACTTCACAACAACAACAACTACTGCCATAGACAGATTCCTAATTCTTCATTAACGGCACAACACTTATGCCAGTAATTTTAAGAGTCTGCACCTAACCCTTATTTAGCATCAAAAGGCAGCTTCATCTAAGTTAAAGGAGTCTCTACTCATTATCCCAGCTTTTGGTTTTCCTAATTATAATTAAGATATTTTTTTCTTTTTCTTATATGTTCTTTTTTTTATATATTCTGGTGACAACTGGGAATGCTCTGAGGGTTCTTACTCAAAACCACAGAGGTCAGCAGCAACTAGTTACTACAGTCTACAGTTAAATCCAGTCACTCACAGAAATCCTCCTGGTTTTAGAGCACTTGTGGCAACATTAGATTAGTTGAAACTACAGCAGATCTAGTTTCTGGTGTGGCACTGTAGGATAAGCACTGGACTGCAAGGTCAGTGGTTCAAGCTCATCAGCCACTCCTCAGAAACCCTATACAGAGTCGCTATGAGTTGGAATCAGCTCTATGGCACTTAACAAAAACAAAAATGTCCAATTATGGACAGTTAACTCTTTGAACCTTGCCTCTTCCAGAAATAATGACAAAATTTCACAAAATATTCTTAATAGACCAGCTGCTAACTCTTAGGTAGGACTCTCTAATCCTTCTTTATTTTATTTTATTATTTTTTTTGCTAGATATATCATTGCTGATGTCCAATGAATCTTGGCTGAAAGCAGAGAATATCAGAAAGATGTTCACCTGTGATTTATTGACTATGCAAAGGCTTTCGATTGTGTGGATCATGACAAGCTATGGACAACATTGCAAAGAATGAGTATTACAGAACACTTAATTGTGCTCATGAGGAATCTGTACCTGGACCAAGAGGCAGTTGTTTGAACAGACCATGGGAACATTGAATGGCTTAAAATTAAGAAAGGTTTGCAACAGGGTTGTATTCTTTCACCATACTTATTTAACCTGTATGCTGAGAAAATAATCTGAGAAGCTGGGTTCTATGAAGAAAAATGTGGCAACAGGATTGGAGGAAGACTCATTAACAACCTGTGATATGCAGATGATACAACCTTGCTTGTTGAAAGTGAAGAGGACTTAAAATATTTACTGAAAGATCAAAGACCACAGCCTTCAGTATGGATGCATCTCAGTGTAAAGAAAACAAAAATCCTCACTACTGGACCAATAAACAACTTTCTTATCAACGGAGAAATGATTGAAGTTGTCAAGGACTTCATTCTTCTTGGGTCAACACTCATGAAAGCAGCAGTTAAGAAATCAAACAATGTATTAAATTAGGCAAATCTGCTGCACAAGATCTTTTTAAAGTGTTGAAGACCAAAGATGTCAGCTTGAAGACTAAGGTGTGCCTAACCCAAGCCATGGTATTTTCAGTAACCTCATATGCATGTGAAAACTGGCCAGTGAATAAGCAAGACCGTAGAAGAATTGATGCTTTTGAGTTATGGTGTTGGAGGGGAATATTGAAAGTGCCATTGGCTGCCAAAAGAACCAACAGATCTGCATTGGAAGAAGTGCAGCCAGAGTGCTCCTTGGAGGCCAGGATGGCTAAACTTAGTCTTTCATACTTAGGACATATTGTCAGGAGGGACCAGTCACTGGAGAATGATATCATATTTGGTAAGGTGGAGGATCAGAGAAAAAAAGGAAGACCCCCAGTGAGATGGATTGGCAAAGTGGCAGCATCAATGGCCTCAAACGGGGCAACAATTATGTGGTTGGTCCAGGATTGGGCCGTGTTTCATTCTGTTGTGCTATGAGTTAAGGAGCTCTGGTAGCGTAGTGGTTATGAATTGGGCTGTGAACCACAAGGTCAGCAGTTCGAAACTACCAGCTGCTCCGTGGGAGAAAGATGAGGCGTTCTGCTCCCATAAAGATTTAAAGCCTCGGAAACCCTGGGCAGGGTCACTATGGGTCGGAACTGACTTGACAGCACTAGGCAACAACATGAGTTGGTACCAACTCGATGGCACTTAACAACAACATTTTAAACCAGACCTCTTAGTTCTTATGACCAGGGAGGCTATACCATCACAACATTCTCTGAAGTGTTGGAAAGCAGTACCCTTCCTGAAGTTATTTCAGCACAGCAGACTGAATTAATCACACTCACTTGAGCTTACAAACTGGCTTGGACTATCAGTAACCATTATATGATTTCAGGATGTTATGAAATTAAGGGGGTTCCTGACATTTTATGGGACCCAAATTTAAAATGTCCCACTAGTGTCTGACCTCATAGAAGCCTTTTTGCTGCCTTTGGAAACAGAAGTAGTTAAAATTCAAGCTCATCAAGCAACAGACATAGCCCAACTGAGGTGGTTAAAGGCAATAATTTGGTAGGTGCCACAACTGAGCAACAAGTCTCTGACTCCATCAGAATTCAGACACCAAAGCAGAGAACCATGGACCGTTTTGATCAAGACCAAGATTTTAGCTTGCAAGTAATGACTGCCTCATTAACTACCTACTTAAAGTTGGCTCCAAATAACAAAGTCACCTCCTGGACTCAGTCCATGTACACTTAAAACTATTACTAGTCTGTTGACTGGACCAAATTGAAGACAGGTCCTTTCATGATGCCTGCATGTTACTATGGCTAAGACTTTACTGACTATCTTAGGCTGGGTTCTCTAGAGAAGGAAAACCAGTGAAGCTTATGTAAGTATATATAAGAGAGATTTTACCTCACGGAAGTAGCTAACACAGTTGAAGAGACTGACAAGTTCCAAGTTTGTGGGTCAGGTGTGGAGGCTTCTTCTGATTCATGTAGAAGCTGATGAATCTAAGATTGGGAATAAGAAAAAGTCACATCTTTGTCCGTGCAATCCACAGGTATGGTTCTGCAAATGCCAAAAAGTCTTCTTGCCTTGAAACTGCTCACAAAAGTGCAAGATATCTGGATCCATCTGGTCACCAGCTCATATCACTATTCTCTCCGTTTTCTGTTGTGTCTGATCAGCTCTCTCTCCTAGAAAGCATTAAATCCACTTCTCTGTCCCTTTTTCTGAAACTCAGAATTCCAGGGCTATCATCTACATCGGTTTTATTTGGTTATCAATGTCTTTGTTGTAGAGGGTCCATACAGCCTTTCTGTCTTGTCAGCCATCTTGCCACTTCATCCCATCACCAACTATTAATTCTAGTGTTACCTTAAAACACACTGCCTGCCCCTGTGCCATCCTCAAAATTGTTGTTAGGTTTCAAGCAATTGTTGCTACCACTGTGTCCATCTAGTTGAGGGTCTTCCTCTTTTTTACTGACCTTCCACTTTACCAAGCATGATGTCTTTCTCCAGGGATTGTTTTCTGTTTATCATGATGATATTTATTGGTCCAGTTGTGAAGATTTTAATTTTCATTACATTGAGGTGTCATCCAATTGGTTTTGACTCATAGCTATTCTGTATAGGGTTTACAGGGAGCAGCTAGTGAGTTTGGACCCAGGTTGTTAATATGTCTTCCTCCAATCCTGATGTCACATGCTTCTTCATATAGCTTCTAAGATTATTTGCTCATTGTACAGATTGAGTAAGTATGGTGAAAGGATACAACCCTGATACACACCTTTCCTATTTTTAGACCATTTAGTATCCCTTTGTTCTGTGTGAACAATTGTCTCTTGGTCTATGTAGAAGTTCCTCATAAGCAAAATTGAGTATTCTGGAATTCCCATTCTTCCCAATGTTATCTGTAATATGTTATGATCCACATAGTCAAAAGACTTTGCATATTAAATACAGCACAAATATCTTTCTGGCATTTTCTGTTTTCAGCCAAGATTCATCTGATGTCAGCAATGACATCCTTCATTCCGTGTCCTCTTCTGAATCTAGCTTGAATTTCTGGAAGGTCCCTATCAATGTACTGCTGCAACCATTTTTGAATTATCTTCAGCAAAATTTTACTTGCATGTGGTATTAATATGGTTTCCACAAGCTGTTAGATCATCCTTCTTTGGAATGGGTACATGTATGGATCTCTTCCAATTGGCTGGCCAGGTAGCTGTCTTCCAAAGGTCTTGCTATAAACTAGTGCATGTTTCCAGCTCTGCATTAGTTTGTTGAAACATAAATTCCTGGAGTCTTGTTTTTTGTTAATATTCTCAGTGCAGCTTGGACTTATTTCTTCAGTACCATTGGTTCTTGAACATATGTGGTTGAATTCCTACCATATGAACTGGAAACCCCATATAATTTCAAGAACAGAGAATTATGTGTATCATCAATGTATTTAGAGCCCCAAACTAGAGAAGCCTCATGATTTAGTTTAGTTATTTGAAAGTAGATAAGGTATCTCTCCAACCATATTCTATTCATTCCCTATACCAAGATCACTGAAAATAACTGCTCAGCAATAGCATAGTGGACTTACTCAAGCTGCCTGGCAACCTAGGTATTGGTGGTTGCAAATATGGGGAAAAGGAGCTTAGCATGATGTTGGTTGAGATACAACTTGGGAGCAACATATCAACAGTTTCCTGCAAAATTGAGTCTGCTGATAAGTGTGACCAGAGGATGTTCTTTGAAATCCTTGATCAAAAGGAGGGAATGGTGTACGATATAAAATCAAAACAGAGATATCTGACCTATTTGTAAACGGAATAAGCTAACTTTAAGAGCTCAAACCACCACATGTCTGTCAGTTTGTCGTACTATGGTAGCTTGTGAGTTGCTGTGATTCTGAAAGCTATGCCACCGGTATTTTAAATACCAGCAGAATCACCTATGGTGGACAGGTTTCAGATGAGCTTCCAGACCAAGACAGGCTAGGAAGAAGGAGTGATGTACTACTTCCGAATAGTCACTGAAAACCTTATGAATAGCAGAGAAACACTGTCAGATACAGTGCCGGAAAATGAGCACCTCAGGTTGGAAGGCACTCAAAATGCGACTGGGGAAGAGCTGCCTCCTCAGAGTAGAGTTGAATCACACAACCACATGGTTTACTATGCCAGGAATGACAAATTGAAGAGGAATGGTGTTGCATTCATTGTCATAAAGAACATATCCAGATCAGTCATGACGTACAACGTTGTCTGTGATAGGATAATATCCATGCGCCTACAGGGAAGCCCAGTTAATACCACTATTATTCAAATTTATGCACCAACCACTAAAGCCAGTGAGGATGAAATAGCAGAATTCTACCAACTTCTTCAATCTGAAATTCATCAAACATGCAATCAAAATGTATTGATCATTACTGGTGACTGGAATGCAAAGGTTGGAAACAAAGAGGAAGGATCAGTAGTTGGAAAATATGGCCTTAGTGATAGAAATGATACTGGGGAGCACATGATAGAATTCTGCAAAATCAATGATTTGTTCATTTTAAATACCTTCTTTAGACAGCATAAGAGGTGACTATATACACATGGACCTTGCCAGATGGAATACATAGAAATCAAATTGGCTACATCTGTGGAAAGAGATGATGGAAAAGTTCCATATTATCAGTCAAAACAAGGCCAGAGGCAGATTGTGGAACAGACCATCAATTGCTCATTTGCAAATTCAAACTGAAGCTGAAGAAAATGTAAACAAGTCCACGAGAGTCAAAATATGACCTTGAATATATCCCACCTGAATTTAGAGATCATCTGAAGAACAGATTTGATGCATTAAACACTAAAGACCAAAGCCCAGAAGAGTTGTGGGATGACATCAAGAATATCATACATGAAGAAACCAAAAAGTCATTGAGAAGACAAGAAAGAAGGAAAAGGTCAAAGAGGATGTCAGGAGAGACACTGAAACTTGCTTTCCAACATAGAAATGCTAAAGCAAATGGAACAAATGAGGAGGTCCAAGAGCTGAACAGAAAATTTCAAAGATCAGTTCGAAAAGATAAAGCCAAATATTACAACAAAATGTACAAAGATCTGGAGTCAAAAAACCAAAAAGGAAGAATGCACTCAGCATTTCTCAAGCTTGGGGAAACTGAAGAGAAAATTTAAGCCTCGACTTTCATTATTGAAAGATTCTCTGGGCAAATTATTGAATGATGCAGAAAGCACCAAAAGAAGATAGAAGGAATACATGGAGTCACTGTACCAAAAGGAAATGGCTGATATTCAACCGTTTCAAGAGCCAATGATACTGAAGGAGGACATTTAAGGTGCATTGAAGGAATTGGCAAAGAACAAGGCACCAGGAATTGATGGAATAAAATTTGAAATCTTTCAAGAAAGTGAGGCGGCACTGGAGGCACTCACTCATCTATGCCAAGAAATTTGGAAGACAACTATCAGGCTGACTGATTGAAAGAGATCCATATTTGTGCCCATTCCAAAGATAGGTGACCCAATGGAATGTGGAAATCATCAGACAATCTCTTTGATATCCCATGAGAGTAAAGTTTTACTAAAAGCAATACAGAAATGGCTACAAGCATACATTGATAGAGAACTTCCAGAAGTTCAAGCTGGATTCAAAAGAGGCTATGGAATGAGGGGATATAATTGCTGATGTCTGATGGATCTTGGCTGAAAACAGAGCAATCAGAAAGATGTTTACCTGTGCTTTATTGACTATGCAAAGGCTTTCGATTGTGTGGATCATGACAATCTATGGACAACATTGCAAAGTATGAGTATTCCAGAGCACTTAATTGTGCTCATGAGGAATCTGTACCTGTACCAAGAAGCAGTTGTTTGAACAGAACATGGCAACACTGAATGGTTTAAAATTAAGAAAGGTGTGCGACGGGTTGTATTCTTTAACTATACTTATTCAACCTGTATTCTGAGCAATTAATCTGAGAAGCTGGGTTACATGAAGAAAAATGTGGCATCAGGATTGGAGGAAGACTCATTAACAAATTGTGATATGCAGATGATACAACCTTGCTTACTGAAAGTGAAGAGGACTTAAAATACTGATGAAGATCAAAGAGCACAGCCTTTGGTATGGATTGCATTCAATGTAAAGAAAACAAAATCTTCACCACTGTACCGATAGAAAACTTTCTAAACAATGGACAAAAGATCGAAGTTGTCAAGGACTTCATTCTTCTTGGATCAACTATCAACACTCATGGAAGCAGCAGTCAAGAAATCAAATAATTTGCGTATTGCATTAGACAAATCTGCTGCACAAGACCTTTTTAAAATGTTGAAGAGCAAAGATGTCAGCTTGAGGATTAAGGTGTGCCTGACCCAAGCCATGGTATTTTCAATAACCTCATATACATGTGAAAGCTGGACAGTGAACAAGGAAGACCGTATAAGAATTGATGCTTTTGAGTTATAGTGTTGGAGGAGAATATTGAAAGTGCCATAGATCCGTTTTTGAAGAAATTCAGCCAGAGTGTTCCTTGGAGGACAGGATGGCCAGGCTTCGTCTCTCATACTTCAGACATATTGTCAGGAGGGACCAGTCGCTGCAGAAGGGTATCATGTTTAGTAAGGTGGAGGGTCAGAGAAAAAGAGGAAGACCCCCAGCTAGATGGATTGGCAAAGTGGCAGCATCAATGAGCTCAAGCGTGGCAACAATTGTGACATTGGCCCAGGGCCAGGCAGTGTTTTGTTCTGTTGTGCGTAGGGTCTCTATGAGTTGGTACCGACTTGATGGCATGTAAAAATAGCAACAACAACAAGAGCTCAAATGTAATCTTTCACCTAGATTTTAAGTTTGTTGCCTAGAAGCCAATCCTATTAACATAATGAAATAAGTTTCTTATGGCCAGGCTAAAGAATGGAAATACCTCATGGAAACTCTTTGTTCATGATCTTCTAGATCTATCTGGGCACAGTTCATTTTAACAGTGCCTTAAAAATTTCCATCATATAATTGCTTTGTAACCAGCATGAAAACCCTTTATGACCTCATGATTTGCAATTATGTTTTTTAACCAGTCAATAAGGAGCTCTGGTAGTATAATGAATGGTATGAGTTGAGCTGCTAACCTATAGGTCAGCAGTTTGAAACTACCAGCTGTTCCGCAGGAGAAAAATGAAGTTTTCTGCTCCCATAAAGATTTACTGTCTCAGAAACCCTATACTGGGTCACTATGAGGTGAAAACGACTCCACGGCACATAACCAACCAACCAACCAACCAACCAACCAACCAACCAACCCAATCAATATATTCTAGATGTATTAATGTAAGCAATGATGTTTGAAATGACATCTGCCTTTGTCCCATCTTTGACTGACTTTAATTATTGTAAACCAATCAGAATATTGTAATTAGCATTTCTACTTCAGCCTTAGAGCTACCTGTAGCTTGCATCCTCCCCTCTGAAATCCATAAGCTTCAGCCTGAGGTTAAGTTCAGTGGTTCGAAACTACCAGCTGCTCCGCGGGAGAAAGACGAGGCTTTCTACTCCCGTAAAGATTTATACCCTCGGAAACCCTGTACAGGGTCGCTATGGGTCGGAACCGACTCGACGGCACTTAACAACAACAACAACAACTGCAATGTTAATTTTGACTTCAGTGAATCTCTTGGATGTTACTTCAACAGAGTTAAGAATTTGTTTCTTACAGCACTATAGTCTAATATACTGTTGTGCATGAGTCACTATGCTTCCAAAAGATGCACTAGAACAGATATGGAGGAGCAATGTGATTAAATATAAAGTATGTGAAGTAACTTTACATTAATTGTTCATTTATGTTTCGAGTAAAAAGTGTTTAAAAGTTGTCATGTTTTGTATCCTAACTGTTATAAAACTATCATCTAAGTGACATATACTCTGAAAATATGTTGTTAAAACTGCTGTGTATATTTTTACCATAACAAAAAACCTAAATTAAATATTTTATTTTTCAGTGGTTTTGCGTTAAACATTAAAGCAAATATATTTGTTTATCAACAATTTTGGAAGATAAAAATGTCTTAAACACTCAAGGTGAAAACTTAAACACATTTGTCTGGAAATGATCAACCCTTTACTGCGTTTGTTTCTATCATCCCACCTCTAAGAGAAACCAAACCTGCCATCCAGTCAGTTCTAACTCATGATGTAGGACAGAGATGAACTCCTCGTGAAGGTTTCTGAGACTGTTAGTCTTTTAAAGGAGCAGACAGTCTCATCTTTTTCCTGAGCACCAACCAACAGGCTGGTAGTTCAAGCTCCCAATCTTGTGGTTAGCAACCCAATGCTTAGTGTACAGCGCTACCAGGGTTTCTTAGTTCTAACATTGTTGCTGTTGTTAAAAAGCGTCAAGTTGGTTTTGACTCATAGTGACTCTGTATAGGGTTTCTGAGAAGTGGTTAATGGGTTTGAACCACCAACCGTATGATTAGGAGTCTCGTCCTTATGCTACAGTGCCACACTGGAACTCCCTCTCTAACATGTTGTTAAGTGCCATCGAGTTGGTCCCACTCATAGAGACCTTGGAGAGGGTCTCCTTGGGCAGTTGGTGGGCTTGAACTGCCAACCTTATGGCTAGCAATCCGGTGCTTATCCAACAGCATAGGATTCCAGACTCCTACCATACCACACTATTAATCAATGGAAGTGATTTAAAAAAAAAGGCTGTCTTTTTTTCCCTCCCTCTCCTTTAAGTCTGTTTATTGAAGGAGCCCTAATAGCATAGTGGGTTTGTGTTGGGCTGCTAACTTCAAGGACAGCAGTTCAAATCTACCAGCCGCTCTGTAGGAGAAAGATGAGGCTTTCTGCTTCTGTAAAGATTTACATCCTTAGAAATCCTATATATAAGGTTGCTGTGAGTTGGAACCGATTTGAAGGCACACAGCCGCCAAATCTATTTATATCTCTGTAAACCTGATACAGGATGGCTATGGGTCAGAACTGACTGGACAGCACTTAACAACAACAACGACAACATTACACTTCTGGAGTCCTGGTGTGGCGCTATGGGTTAATATGCTGGACTGTAAAGTAGGTTTGAATGGCAAGGTTGACTGTTCAAGCTCACCAGCCACTCATATGTGTCTCAACAGCATTTGACAGCAACAACAAACATCGGGAGCGTGTTAGCTGCACAGGAGAAGCACTGGACTGTGAGTCCATTAGCAGCTCCATGGGAGAAAGATGAAGCTTTCTGGTCCCTCAAAGACTTAAAAAGCCTTGGAAACCCTGTACAGGGTGCCTAAGAATTGGAACGGATTTGAGGGCACTTAACAACAACAACAACAATTACATTCTAAGTATTGTTAAGTTGTGACTCACAAGAGCAGGGTATAGGCTTTCCAATGAGCTACTGGTGGGTTTGAACCTCTGATCTTATGGTTAGCAGTCCAGTGCTGATCTTATAGTCACACCAGGACTCCTAAGAATATGATCTGCTTATTCATAAAATTATAAGATCTGTTTTTTAAACTACAATGACAAAAACCCAATTCCCTGTAGCACAGGATTCTCCTTCTGGAAGGGAAACAGTTCTGGCAACATGATTCCCTCAGGAACAGCCAAGGGCACCATGCTTAATTCACCAGGAGTTCCTCTCCATTGTTTTCTGTCTTATTCTTCTTTGTTATTGTTGGGGTGCTTAATTTAATGTGGCTGCCTCTAAGCCAGAGACTAAGTTGCTCTTTAAATTTAAAATCAAAACAGAGGAGAGCAGGTGTGAAGTTTTTGATAATTGATTTATCTATACTAGATCTGGAACACTTGATGAAAGGGCATTTTCCACTGGTCACAAATATTACGTGTGGATTCTATCCTAACATGTTGTTGTTGTTAAGTGTAGCCAAGTTGGCTCCGACCCTAGTGACCCTACTATATAGGGTTTCCGAGCAACATCTGGTGAGCTTAAACTGCTGACCTTACAGTTCAAACCGATCTTGCAGTCCAGTGCATGAACCCACAGCACCATACCAGGACTCTTAGCATACTGTAATCTAAAAGGATAAACACCTAGAGGGAAACAATATGAGGTTATTTTAAACAAAGGCGTTCTGGTATGATGCTGTAGGATAAGCACTGGACTGCAAGGTCGGTTTGAACAGCAAGGTCAAAGATTCAAACTCATCAGTCACCCCTCTACAGGGTTGCTATGAGTTGGAACCAACTCAATGGCAGTTAACAACAACAACAACAACAGCTTATATGAGGAAACGTCAACAAGTCTGTGGAAAATGTGATGAAGAGATAATGTAGTTCTTCATATTCTCATTTGGGCATTTCTTCATTTTTAATTGCCAGAAGACTATGAAACATGGAAACATTCATATGTATATATTAAGTATAGATAGATACTGAAATTGCTTTCTAAACCAGGAACAAACTCTGGTGAGTCCGTGACTACTTATATCTCCTTGTGAGCAATTGGAGAGTGGCAACATTAAGGAACAAAAGAAATGCAGCATTCATAATTTTAATTTTCTTCTTTTCTCCTGTTCTTCTTCAATTATTATTTCAATATACTCTGTCTATATTTTTCTAAAGGGTAAAATTCTGGATGTTGCCTTTTAAAAGTGATAGTATCTTTGCTAGGATAAAAATACCTGATTAGAAGTGTGTGCAGATCAGCTAAGTAAAAAAGACACCTGGATACTTTCGTAGGCAAATTAGCAAGTTTTTTCTGCACTGTGGCACAAAACACATGAGTATTACCAGTTTGGGCTAATCAGCAAAACATCTCGTTTCTTTTCTGTCCCCTTCCTTTTTAATGGTTTATAAAGTATTTGATTCTACTTGAGATCAAATGCATTCTGCTCTGTGGGAGATTGTGTTTTTAAACATCATATAGCAAATAAGCATGTCCTGTAGGTTAGAAATACGTGGAGAGGAAAATAGGAACTTCAATGTGTGGGTAGAAAGACCTTTTAAATTGTATGCTACCATTCTGCTGAGTGGCTTTTTGAATTCATCTGTTCTATGTGCAGAAAACAGTGCCAGTTACATGGCCGACAGGCTGTGGTGTTGAATAAAATGTGGAAGTGACACAGAAAGCTGTGGCTGCATGTTGGATTTTGTTTTGTCGATGCAGCTAATGGCATGCACTTCTCAGCACCTGTGTATGTTCCTTACATTTGGACAAATGAGCTAATGTGCTACTTCCAGAGAGCTTGGTTTTAAGTCATAGGCCCTCTCCTTTTTGTGGTATTTCTGTTTTAATTTCACAACCTAATGACCAGTCCAGGAATCATTGATTCTAAAATGATATGTGTATGGGGGTGGGTGGAAAGCAGGGGGAGGATGGATACTGAAGGAATCTATTGTTTATTTGCAGTTCATGTCTTTGTTTCCTCTACAATCTCCTATGGGTCCTTGATGAAGTCATCCTAGATGAGTAGCCACAAAGAGGAAAACCTACTGGGGCAATCCCATAGGAGGAGCCACTGGCATGGTATTAGAGACATGATGAGTAAAAGGTGAGGGTAGGCTCAGGCCAGAGAGAGGTTCTCATTCATAAGGTAAGATAGCTCTGGCCACAGGAGAAATTGGTATTCATCTGTCCTAGACTGGAGCGGGGCTTCTGTCTTGTCCCACAGGTGGTCACAAGAGTAATACACTGAAAACAGCATACCCCAACACTGTTCCCCCCGCCCCCCAGGAAAATAGAGCAATATTTCAACCACAATTTATTGATAGTCCATCAGTGACACTCACTTGCTACAGACTCCTGTAGAGATTAGACAGAATACATGCCTATGCACTAGTAATAATCCCCTCTTATCTCCCAGACAAGAAACATTAGAGAATGCAAGTGAGGGAGAGTGAATTTATTATAGGGATAATCTCAAATCTACTTTTGTTTACGACAGTAGGGCTTTCATAATCATTGACTGACACCCTTTAAACCATAAGAAAAGACGAGAGACCTCCAAATGTGCTATCACTCAGAGTATTGGAAATCACTGCCTTTGAACAGTAATGCCGAAATCTCTGACACAGCGTAATCCACTAGGGAGTTAAAAAACAAAACAAAACAGGTTAATGGGCTCCAGCTCTGAAGATTCTAATTTAGACCCCTGGTGTGGCACTGTAGGATTAATACTGAACTACAAACCACAAAGTCAGCAGTTCAAACCCACCACCTGCTCCTTGGAAACCCTATACTGTAGTAGCTTATGTGTTACGTTGATTCTAGATGCTATCCCACCAGTATTTCAAATACCAATAGGGTCACCCATGGTAAACAGGTTTCAGATGAGCTTCCAGACTAAGATGGAGTAGGAAGAAAGAGAGACGAACTGCTTCTAATTATTTACTCACCAAAAACCTTATGAATAGCAGTGCAACACTGTCAGAAAGCACCAGAGTACTGAAATATGATGAAGAGCACCAGAATATTGTCAGATACAGTGCTGGAAAATGAGCCCCTCAGGTTGGAAGGAACTCAAAATTTGACAGAGGAAGAGCATTCTCCTCAAAGTAGAGTTGACTGTGATGACTTAAATGAAGTAAAGCCCTCAGGACCTTCATTTTATGGTGGGACACAGCTCAAAATGAAAACAAACAACTGTAAAAGTCCACTCATTAATAATTAGAACAAGTAATGTATGAAGTGTGAATCTAGAAACACTTGAAGTTCTCAAAAATGAAATGGAACTCATAATCCTAGGCATTAGTGAACTGAAATGGACTGGGAGTATTGGTCATTTTGAATCTGACAACCATATGGTTTACTTTGCTGGAAATCACAAATTGAAGAGAAGTGATGTCACATTTATCATCAAAAAGAACATTTCAAGATTTATCTTGAAGTATAATGCTATCTGTGATAGGATAATATCTATATACTTAAAAGGAAGACCAGTTAATACACTATTATTTAAATTTATGCACCAACCACTAAAGTCAGTGATGATGAGATTTTACCAGCTTCTTCAGTCTGTAATTAATCAAGCATGCAAATAAAATGTATTGATAATTACCGGTGATTAGAATGCAAATATTGGAAACAAAGAGGAAGGATCAGATACTGGAAAACATGCCTTTGGTGATAAAAAGAATGTTGGTGATCACATGATAGAATTTTGCAAGACCAATGACATGTTCATTGTAAATACCCTTTTTAAACAACGAAAAGATGATTATACACATGGACCTCACTAGAAGGAATACACAGAAATAAAATTAACTACATCTGTGGAAAGAGACAGTGGAAAAGCTCCATGTCATCAGTCAAAATAAGGCCAAGGGCAGACTGTGGAACAGACCATCAATTGCTCACATGCACGTTCAGGCTGAAGCTGAAGAAAATTAGTCCATGAGAGCCTAAATATGACTTTGAAGATGTCCCACCTGAATTTGTTGTTGTTATTGTTAAGTGCCATCTAGTCGATTCCGACCCATAGCAACCCTGTAGAGGGTTTCCAAGGAGCAGCTGGTAAGCTTGAACCACCGACCTTGCAATTCAAATGACTTTGCAGTCTGAAAGATTAGCCCACAGTGCCACACCAGGACTCCTGAATTTAGAGATCATCATAATAGCAGATTTGATGAATTAGACACTAAAGATAAAAGACCAGAAGAGTTGTAGGATGACATCAAGAACACCATACAAGAAGAGAGCAAAAGGTCAGTAAGAAGATAAGAAAAAAGGAAAAGACCAAAGTGGATGTCACAAGAGACTCTAATTTTTTCTCTCCAGTGTAGAGATGCTAAAGCAAATGGCAGAAATGAGGAAGTAAAAGAGCTGAAAAGAAAAGTTCAAAGATCAGCTTGAGATGGCAAAGCTACATATTATAATGAAATGTGCAAAGATCTAGAAATCAGAAGGGAAGAACCCGCTCAGCATTTCTCAAGCTGAGGGAACAGAAGAAAAAATTCAAGCCTTGACTTGAAATATTGAAGGATCCTATGGGCAAAATGGAGTCCTGGGCAGTGTTTTGTTCCTTTGTGCAGAAGGCCACTGTGAGTTGGTACCAACTTGATGGCACCTAACAACAATAACAACCACGGAGAGGGGCATAGTCTTTAGTTGAAGCAGACATGCTAATGCTTAACACTCTCAGTGACTAACCTAAAGTTTGGAGTTTTGAGTCCACCCAGATGCTGCTCTAGGTTTAGGAAGGAGCTTGAGTTTCTATGTACCCTTAACGTATACATATGAATGCTCTAATGTTTTAAAGGCTCCTGAGAATTAAAAAAATAAAGAAATGCCAAAAAGAGAATATGAACATTCAAATCCTCACATTAAATAGTGAAAATGCTTTTAGCATGGTAGATATTGAAGTGCATCCCCTGTGGGTCCACATTCCTGCTCTGCAGACTTGAACTTACATGTTCACATTATGTAGTAATGCCTAGTTGTATCTGCTGAACACTTGTGCTAAGCCAGGCAGTCCTGAAGGTTTTGAGAGGACGATCTCATTTCATCCTCACAATAATTCTATGGTTTGGTAACATGACCAATGTGGCATGATGAGGTAGGGGCAGAATCAGTTTTGCAAGTCAGCCTGAGTCTAGGATTGGTGTTCATACCATCCCCCTAAGGTTCCATTACAGGGGAAGGAACAGATACCTTCAGCTTTGTTTGGACAGTCTGCCTGTTTCCTCCCCAACATACTCTCACCTCCACTCAATGGTAGGATGAAGGGACAAAAGCAGCGCATAAGCAATAGGGGGATTGTAACCGCTACCCACCCCATAATCTTTACCATAGCCATGGCGAAGAAAACATACTTTAAGATAATTTGATCTACAAATTCAAAGGAGCAGACAGTGACCCATACCACTTCTGCCCAACAAATTGCAGACATTCATCCAGCCTTTACTTCCACCGAGGCTAATTTTCATAATCCCATTTTGGCATTTCTTAATTTTTTTTTTACTACGTCAGTCACAAGCCTTCAAAAAGCATGGAAATAGCCTGGGCCGTTGGAAAGTCTTGCTTTGGCTCTGGGAGGAAGAAGTTTTGCTAAGTCTTTTCCCTGTGTGCAGGGTATCTCCTCTGGTACCCTTGAGAACTCTCTAGTCATTGCATAGCCAGAAAAAAGACGCTTCTGGGAAGACTCTGTACTTACTATCTATGCTATTGTTGTTACGTGCCTTTGAGTTCACTCCAACTCATAGTGACCCCGTATAGGCTCATAATGACTCTGAGGAGCAGCTGGTGGGTTTGAACTGCTGACCTTGTGATTTGCAGTGCAGTGCTGATCCTACAGCGCCATACCAGGAGTACTATCTGTAGAGGCTTAATAAAAGGCAAAATGAAAGATATCAGTATTCTTTATCAAAATGAGCTCTAAATGTGGGTGGTGGTGTTAACTGCTTTGGAGTTGGTCCCAGACTCATGAAAACCCCATGCACAACTGAACTTGAACCACCTTAATGATCAATTGAGGATCCGACCATGTGATCCATAGAGTTTTCAGAAGTGGATCACCAGGACTTTCTTTAGAGTCTTTCTTAAAACCTGTTCAGCATCATAGAAACACACAAGTCTCCACTGACAGTGGGTGGTGGCTAGGCATGAAGTAATTGGTCAGGAATTGAAGTCAGGTCTTTGGCATAGTGAGAATTCTACCACTGACCCACCACCATCCCCTGAGTCACTTTTAAATACTACTGTGGCAGGACCATGCTGACAAGCGACGCCTCTCAATTGCACTTCTCCCTCAAACCCATTCCACAGACTTACAGCCATTAATTCTGTTCTGCAGCTGTGCTATCAAAATACAAAGCAGTGGATCATGCCTTGAAAAAAATTAGCATTTATTCATCAGTCAGTTAGACAAGATGGCTTCCTAGCTAGGGCATCTGACATGCTGTTTTAATAACTCTAAACATTCTAAAGAGGACCAATGCTCTT
>NW_006408798.1:3065599-3067178 GCF_000296735.1 Chrysochloris asiatica | reverse complement strand
TGCAGGGTATACGCTGTGGTTGGTTGATGATGCATAGAGGGGATTGTAACCGTGGCAATGAAACGATATAGGATGAATGTAAAACTAATATTCTCCCATGTAAACTATCACATAATTCACAATAAAACAACAACAATAACAAAAAACAATAGCAATGATCAAAAAACAGAAAAAAAAAATAGATACACACTGACAACAAAGTTCTTTGACGGTTACCGGTAATGGGAAGGAGAGAGTGGAAGAATTACTTTCTAGATTGTTGTTGTTGTTGAGTGCCATCGAGTCCGTTCTGACTCATAGTGACCCTGTACAAGGTTTCTAAGAAGCGGCTGGTGAGTTTGAACCACCGATTTTGTGGTTCAAACTGACTTTGCGGTCCTGTGCATTAACCCACAGCGCCACATCAGGACTCTTTCTAGATAGCAGATACTTATTAATTCTGGTGATGAGAAAGGCAAGCCCAAATCTGGGTTAAGTCAGCACAACTTGACCAAAGTAAATAAAGACATTAAGAAGTACACAAGGGAGAAAAAAAAAAAAAAAGACAGCTGTAACTTCTGGCTCTTGTGACAAAACCTGGGTGAATTATTAGACAATTTCATGCTGGTTTGCAGAGTGATTAAAACAAGTGGCCTTGAATGATAGCATATGTTATAAAGAGATGGAGCCTTTCAGTTATAAAAGATGTATCAATCAGGGGAAAGCAAATACAAATTAAAGTTTGATGAGCAATTGGATATTAATTGGTACTAACTCTGCTTTTTATGTCACTTTGATGTGGACTGGATCATAAACATGATAAGCGATACTAATAATGTATATTCACTTCAATACAACTTTATGGCTCCATTTATTAAAGAAACCAATATTGAGATTGAGTTGTGAGCATGCTGGTATGCACTTTTCTTATTGTATACTTTCACCTAAGTATTGCCAAGCAGACTTCCAGCCCAGCCTCAGGGTACACTGTAGCTGGAGACACATGGAAGAGTCATTGCCTAGTTTTTTCTTTATGCATCAATTCTACGTGATGGTAGAAACAAATCTAACAATAAACCAGACTTTACACTTTTCTCCAGAGTTTTTCACGAGTTGCCTGCTCTCTTGTAAATTCAGGTAGCAGGCTCAAGGGAAGCAATGTCATCTTAATGTCACCAAGTAGATATTGTGTAGAGTTGATACTATAGAAAAAGCCTATAAATAGCCACTTGTTGTTAAACACAACAAGTTTTATCTCAAATATAAAAGTTTGTATGTTTTTTCTCCAATTATAAAGATTCAAAACTGATACATGATCACTGGTAAAAGAAGAATATAAAAAGGTTCTTTTAATAATGGAAGCATATTTATTGTATAATCAGTTTCATAATGGCCTTTTCTCTTTTAGTAATTCATTTGGACAACTTTTCTGTTTCATATTACCTGGATTCATAGCTCATAGTATGCCATTTTGTCACTGTGTGATCCTAGGTGCATCACTTAATCTCTCTGTGCTCTAGTTTTCTAATCTGTAAAATGGATACAATAATACGAGGGACTTCAAAACGTTTGTGGAAAAATGTCATTATCTTTTTTTTTT
>NW_006408798.1:3051687-3061644 GCF_000296735.1 Chrysochloris asiatica | reverse complement strand
TTTTTTTCCATGAACTTTTTTGAAATCTCTTCATAAATACCTGCAGGGGTCAGTGTCAAACTAAATAAAACATTTTAAAAATTCTTTATTTTTTGACAGTTCTGTGCCCATGTAGTGCTGCAGGATAAGCACTAGACTGTAAGGTCAGATTGAACTTCAAGGATGTTAGTTTGAACTCACCAGTCACTCCTCAGAAACCCTTATATACAGAGTCAGAACCAGCACTTAACAATAACAACAACTGTGCCTGACATGTGTTCAACAGTAACTTTTAGTATATTATTCTTAACAGGTTGCCATCTATTCTGTTGCAAGGTCATACTATATTTATTTAACCAGTATTCTATTATTGCACTTCCAGGTTGACACCAACAACTCTCATCACTTAACAACAACAACAACAAACCCTGGTATTATTTTGGGATAAATCTTCTGGAGCCAGCAAGGCTAAGACATTGAAGCAATGCAATTTTCTTTCCTGTAATGGCTACTATTACTTAGAATTTAGCATATCATATGTTGTTGTTGTTTTTGTTAGGTGCCATCAAGTTGGTACAGACTCATAACGACCATATGTACAACAGAACGAAACACTGCCCAGGCCTGAGCCAACCTCATAATCATTGCTACGCCTGAGCCCATTGCTTCTGCTACTGTACCAATCCATTTCATTGGTGGGGAGAGGGGGGGGCTTCCTCTTTTTCTTTAACCCTCCAATTTACTAAACATGATATCCTTCTCCAGTGAGTGCTCCCTCTTACAATATGTCTAAAATATGAGAAATGAAGTCCGGTTATCCTGGCTTCCAAGGAGCACTCTAGCTGCACTTCTTCCAAGACAGCACTGTTAGTTCTTTTGGCGGTCACGGTACTTTCAAGATTCTCCTCCAACACCTTTACTCAAATGTGTTAATTCTTCTACAGTCTTCCTTATTCATGATCCAACTTTTGCAGGCATGTGAGGTTATTGAAAATACCATGACTTGAGCCAGGCACACCTTAATCCTCAAACTGATATCTTTGCTCTTGCACTTTAAAGAGATCTTATGCAGCAGATTTACCTAATGCAATACATCATTTGATTTCTTGACTGCTTCTTCCATGAGAGTTGATGGTTGATCCTAGCAAAATGAAGTCTTTGACAACTCCAATCTTTTCTCCATTTATCTCAATGCTATTTATTACTCCAGTGGTGAGGATTTTTGTTTTCTTAATATTGAGTTATAACATATACTGAAAGCTGTGGTCGTTGATCTTCATCAGTAGGTATTTTAAGTCCTCATAGAAACCTTGTATAGGGTTTCTGAGGAGCAACTGCTGACCTTGTGGTTTCCAGTCCAGTGCTGATCCATAGCACCACACCAGAAATTCTCTATATAAGATGAATATATATATTTTAATATTCTTGGGAAGTTGAAGATGATATTTTGTTGATATTTGAGGGGGTAAGCTTTGCTTATTCAGGGTGACAGAACAAGATAAACACTGATGTGCCATTTGATTTTTTTCTTAGCATGAAACCTAACTATTAATTAGGCTAAAACACTCAGGGAAATATTTCTCTAGGCAATTTGCTTCCAAATCTTTATTTTTATTATCTGCCTATTAATGGGAACGTATGATTTATAAGAGATGTGTATTAAATAGCATGGGAGGGAACTAAAAATTATCAATTAGGGTGATGTTTCATATATATATGTTTATCAGCCAGAAGAGATCCTAAAAGGTAATGAAATAGGGCTGATGCTTTTCAAAGCACAGGGAGGCAGGGTCAAATGCAAACGGAGGAGGAAACCTTGTATTCTGGATTGTTTGATGCAGGTTTGGGTGGAGAATTAGAGAAACACGTTGCAAAATAGACACTGCACTGGAAGGTGCTTAGCAAGTGGCATTTCATTTCTAATATGAATTTGTTTCCTGTCTCTTTTTAAATTAAAATTGTGACAAAGACATGTGATGTACCACATTAAAATAGATTTAAATTTTTTTTACTGATGGGCAGACATCAGATGTCATCATTTTCCCTCAAAAGAAAATGCCTGTTTTCAAAATAGGCAGAGTTCCTGCTCGCTATATCTTCTCTTAATTCAAGAAATATATCTAACTGTAGTCTAACAAGAGTCAGTTTCAGAAGAAATTAATGAGGAACATCCATTAATTATTTATGCTCTGAAACAGTAGGTCTGCTAATGTTTCTGCTAATCACCAAAGCTAAATAGATGTATCTTCATAAAGACAATCTTGAAGAATAGAATGAGTATAAAAAAGGTTCAAATAGAAAAATATATGTATATTTATAGTGATGACAGGAAACAGTGAATGTATCGCTGCCTCCAAGACAATATTTGTTTAAACTGCAAGTCACAGTAAAATTGTCAGAGCAAGTTCTGTTCATGTTTTCCAATATTTGAATATTATATTGTTGTTGTTCTTAAGTGCCATCGAGTTAGTTCTGACAAAGAGCGACTTTGTATAGGGTTTCCGAGGAGCAGCTTGAGGGTTTGAACTGATGACTTTGTGGTTCACAGTCCAGTGCTGATCCTACAGTACCACACCAGTAGCAATAATAATAGGAGTTGAATTTGTAGGGGCTAAAACTAATGATAGAGAATGTAAAAAATTAGGATCCTGAAAAACTGGATCCAGGTGTGGTGTTGTAGGATCAGCACTGGACTGCTAACCACAAGGTTGGTAGTTCAAACCCACAAAGTGCTCCTTGGAAGCCCTATACAGGGTGACTATGAGTCGTAACCAACTTGACACCACTTAATAGCCACATCAACATTCTTTCAAATAGCATTTAGAAAACAGCCCAATTTCCATAAACATTATAAGACTGACTTCTTTTATGGATGCTAAACTTCTGGTGAGAATTCAAATACAAAATCATATATAAATATGCAATGATTCAAACCTTCATTCTGCCTTCATAGAAATGTGGTCAGAATGGTATCTGCTGGTTCTGTTTTGTAGTTGCAGAGATGGTGTTCAAATGGTCTCTGATGTTCTGTGAGAGGCACCATGGAGCAGTGGTTAAGGGTGGCGGCACTTCTGAGAGCCACACTACCTGGTTTTACATCCTGGCTCTATTACTTAATTAGCTCTGTAACTTGGGTAAGTTAATGTCTCAGAATCTTAATGTCCTCATTGGCAAAATAGGATAATAAGAGTTCTCAGCTCATTATGTTAAGTGAAACCTTAAATGTCAGAAAACAAACTCCCTGTCATGAGATTCCGACTCACAGTGACCCCTGTGTGCAGAGTAGAACAATGTTCCATAGGGGTCTTCAAGGCTTTGACCTTTAAGAAGCAGATCTCCAGGACTGTCTTCTGAGGTGCTGCTGGGTGGGTTCAAACCACCCATCTTTACGTTAGTAGATGAGCACAAACAGTTTATGCCATCCAATCACCACCCAGTGAGCCCTTGTTGTTGTTAGGTACCATCGAGTCAGTACTGACTCATAGTAACCTTATGCACAGCAGAACGAAACACTGCCCGATCCTGGGCCAACCTCACAATTGTTGCCACACTGCAGCCCATTGATGCTGCACTTGGCCAATCCATCTCGCTGGGGGTCTTCCTCTTTTTCTCTGACCCTCCACCTTACCAAACATGATATCTTCTCCAGCAACTGGGTCCCTCTTGACAATATGTCTGAAGTATGAGAGATGAAGTTTGGCCATCCTGGCCCCAAGGAGCACTCTGGCTACACTTCTTCCAACACAGGTTCTTTTTGGCAGCCCATGACACTTTCAATATTCTCTTCCAACACCGTAACTCAAAAGCATCAATTCTTCTACGGCCTTCCTTATTCACGCTCTAGCTTTCACATGCATATGAGGTTATTGAAAATACTAAAGCCAGTGAGGATGAAATAGAAGCGTTCTACCAACTTCTTCAATCTGAAATTGATCAAACATGCAATCAAGATGTATTGATCATTACTAGTGATTGGGTTGCACAGGTTGGAAACAAAGAGGAAGGATCAATAGTTGGAAAATGTGTTTTGGTGATAGAAATGATGCTGGAGATTGCATGATAGAATTCTGCAAAACCAATGATTTGTTCATTTTAAATACCTTCTTTGAACTGCATAAGAGACGATTATATACATGGACCTCACCACGTGGAATACACAGAAATCAAATTGACTACATCTGTGGAAAAGTGAGCTCTTAGGATAGCCCAAAATATGTGCTCAGTGTTTGTGAGTTTTTATTAAGATAGTGGTATTGTGGTCAATACATTAGTATATCAGAACTGGGTATTTTACAAAAAAATTCACGTTTTGTGCAGTTATAGATTTCATGATGGAATGGCAGTGACAGGTTCACCCCTGCCTCTTAATTCATATTCCCAGGCTTATTGATGTGTCACATTCCTTAAAATGGGCCACAGTTCCCTTTATGCTCTAAGGAAGGTTTGTATAACAGTTGTACCAGTGTGGTAAACAGAATGGAGGCCACAAGAGGCGTTTTGTAGTACTTCTGTCCATTTCCCAATATTCTGCCTCTGACCCACACTGGAGATTTAGGATGAGAGCTTTCAACAGCACTTGTAACCCTTACTGTGTCCTTACCCTGTTCTTGTCATCAATGTATGGAGTGATTCAAGGAAACAAATGCTCTGCTGCACATCAGATCTACCTATACGAGGGGCCTTCAAAAAGTTCGTGGAAATATTCCATTATCTTTTAATTCCATTTTTCATGACATTTTTGAAGGCCCCTTGTATGTATACATATACACAGATAGAAGAGAACTTGTCTGCAGCCATCCACTAATCACAGAGATATGCTTAAACATATGTTAAACATGTGCATATGTCAGCTGGAACCCTAGTAGAAATATGTTTTGAAAAACTTGCGTACATTTATGAACACCTGAAAGATTGTACTAACTTTGTGTTTTAATCACAAACTATTTCATACAGCCTGTAAAGTTTAGTAAAGAATATACCCACCCCTCAGCTCAAGAAATAAAACATTCTGAACAATAAAATGTGAGACAGCTATTAAAATGAATGAACTCTAACAACATAAATAAATCTTGAAAGCAGATTGAAAAGAGCAAGTTGCAAGTAGATGGCATACAATATAAAGCCATTTATATCAACTTTATAAACTTGTACAATAATACTAAGTATGAATTTTTCGGTAATGTATACGCACATAGTAAAAGTGTCGGGCTATTGAGGGGAATGATAAATAAGGTCTTCTTAGGAAAGCTTTGAAGGATAGGAGCCCTTCAATTCTTAGGCGCCTGGCTTTGTTCTCAGCAGGGCTCAGGCCAGGAGCATCCCTCCCTGCTGTCTTTACACAGATGTTAGCCCCCATAGAGACAGGACTCCAGGCTAGCAGTGTTAAATACACTGAAAGCAAAATCCTTCCTTTGAATGTACTCATCTCCCATTAAAGTCCAGGGGCGCTCTCTCTGCAGGCCTCAGTCTCTCTTTGACTCTGCCGTACCTCCTACACATCAGGACATGACACGCTCAACCTGATTTCTGAAGGTGGATGTAACATAAAAGCAGCCAACCAACAGCATAAATGTATATGAAATGAAATCAATAAAAAGTGTATTTTTTTCTTTTATTGAAGATGGTCCTGAGAGGGCACATCACAGGAGCGAGGGCAGTGCTAGGAGATGCTGGTAGGGAGGATGGAAGAAGGGGTGTGTGAGCAGTGAGTGGGAGCTGAGAGCCAAGGAAATGGGGTCAGGAAATCTGTTACTGTTAATATTCACTAGGTGAGTCAGTGTTTAGTGAGACATATCCTGTGTTTTCCCTCATCACTTTAAAGAAATAAATTATCAATGCTTATGTGATGAAAAGGGGATTTCTGTTCTGTTAATTCCACTTTGTTCTAAGAAGGCATCATAATCAAGAATTATTTTTGAGATCAGATTGATTTCTATCTCAAGAGGCTGGTATCAGATTATGAATTTATAATGAGGTGTAACACTGAAACCAAGGCGCAGAGAGAAAACGGCTTTTGTTCATACTTCTTATTTTCTGTTACAAAAACAGTGGGGTTTTTATGCCTCTTATACCAGTGAAATGCCAGGCATTGCAAGGAGCCTTTTGCATGTATGATTTAATTTGTCCCTCATAATAAACATATGAAACAGTATTGGGAAGCTTATGTGAAATCTGAAGTACACAG
Source organism: Chrysochloris asiatica (assembly GCF_000296735.1). Taxonomy (NCBI): domain Eukaryota; kingdom Metazoa; phylum Chordata; class Mammalia; order Afrosoricida; family Chrysochloridae; genus Chrysochloris; species Chrysochloris asiatica. The sequence continues at coordinate 3,055,481 of NW_006408798.1, read as the reverse complement.
TGGAGTCAGGATTGAAGTCTGACTCCAACATGTATGCTATATTGCCACATGAGACACCTGTTGTGCTTAGCTGCCATAGAGTTGGCTGCAATTCATGGCAAGCCCATGCATAACAGAACGAGGTGTTACCTAGTCTTGCGCCATGCTTGTATGGCAGAGTCCATTGTTGTGGTCCTTGTGGCATCTCCTTGAGGGTCCCCTATTCTTCAGTGACCCTCGACTTTACTTTGTCCCTCTTGGTGGCAAATCCAAAGTAAGAAAGTCAAAGTCTTGGACAATAATCTGTGATCCATAGTGTTTTCATGAATTCACAGTGAAACATACACTGTAATATTCTTTGTTTACTAAGGAGGTAATCCTCAAACTGTACTTAAATGTTACCAACATTGCTTACAAGGCTTTGATAAGTTCTAACTTCAGTTTGTTTTATAAACAACATTGTGATCTAGTAGATGAAATCTTAGTCTAGGAGCTGGAGACCGTCTCTTGTTCTAAAATGAATCTGCAGCCACAGACGTCTCTTTCCCAGCTCTTGTTCCCTCCTCTCATTGCTGTCCTCTTCCCCACCAGGACTGGTCCTCTACAGCTTGTTTTAGTTTTGTTGTTGTTAATTGCCATCCAGTTGGTTCTGACTCATAGCAACCCAGTATAGGTTTCTGATGAGTAGCTTGTGAGTTTGAACCGGTGACCTTGTGGTTCAAACTAACTTTGTGGTCCTGCTTGTATTCTGCAGCACTACACCAGGACATGACCCTATTCCTCTTTGGCCTCAGGTGATTGGAACAAAGGTGGGTACCAGACCCTGGGAAAAAACAATCCACTGGTGGACAAAGTTGGCTAGACTGTCTTTAGACCAAGAGGTAGAAGATTTAGAAACAATGCCATTTTCTTTCTAGATCACAGTGATATCATTTAGAGATTCCTCAAGTTACCAGCTGCATGATTAAATCCTAAAGCCAAAATCTTTTGATTCTCAGCCTACAGTAGTTTGCACATTGTATTGTCCCTTTCTTACTATATTTATTCCCTTCTTCCTTTAAGAACTCTTTACTTGAGGACCTCCAAAATTTTTACTAAAATACCATCATTGCTTTGGTATTTTAGCTTATTTTACATTCATTATACTTCAGAATGCTTTTCTTCTTATAATGGAAAATAGTGTGGGAGTGAGGTGGGACTCACCTCAATCTCAAAAATGTGTTGTTTTCAGAGCACAGTATTGTGGCACATATGTTGATTTGCATTAATTTCATTCTCAAGGAATTGTTGTTGTTGTTAGATGTTGTTGTGCTGGTTCTGACTCATAGCAACCCTATGCACAATGAAACAAAACACTGCTCAGTCCTGTGTCATTCTCACAATCGAAATGTTTGAGCCCACTGTTGCTGCCACTGTGCCAATCCATCTTGTTGGGGCTCTTTCTCTTTTTCATTTACCCTCCACTTTACCAAATATGATATCCTTCTGCAGAGACTGGTCCCTCCTGACAATGTGTACAGAGTATGAGATAGGAAGTCTCATCATGTAAAGATCATTATAACTCTACTTTTTCCAGGACAGTTCATGGTACTTTTAATATTCATCTCCAAAAGCACAATTCAAATGCATTAACTGTTCTGTGATCTTGTTTATTCTTTGTCCAACTTTCACAGGCATATGAAGCAACTAAAAATAGCAGGGCTTGGGGCAGCCTCACCTCAGCCCTGAAACTGACATCTTTGATCTTTAACTCTTTATAGAGGTTTTATGCAGCAGATTTACCCAATGCAATACTTGTCATTTGATATCATGACTGCTGCTTCCGTGAGTGTTGATTGTGGATGCAGCAAAATGAAATATTGGACAAGTTCAATCTTTCCTCCATTTATCATGATATAATTTATTGGTCCAATTGTGAGTATTTTTTGTTTTCTTTACATTGAGGTGTAATCCATACTGAAGGGTATGGTCTTTGCTTTTCAGCAATAAGTATTTCAAGTCCTCTTCACTTCCATCAAGCAAGGTTATATCATCCGCAAATCACAGGCTGTTAATGAGTTTTCCTCTAATCCTGATGCCAGGTTCTTCATTTAATCTATTTTGAAGGATTATTTGCTCAGCATACAGATTTAATATGTATGGTAAAAGGAAACAAACCGGGCACACACTTTCCTGATTTTAAACCATTCAATATTCCCTATTTCTGTTCTAATGACTGCCTCTTGGTCTATGTAAGTGTTCTAGAATACCCATTATTTGTAATATTACCCAGAGTTTGCTTGATCCACAAGGTTGAATGCCTTTGCATAGTTAATAAACTATAGGTAAACATCTTTCTGGTATTCTCTGTTTCAGACAAAATCCATCTGACATTGGCAATGATATTCCTTGTTCCATGTCCTCTTCTGAATCTGGCTTGAATTTCTAGCAATTCCCTGTTGCTGTACTCTGCAACCATTTTTTTTTTAATGAACTTCAGTAAGATTTTACTTGTATGAAATATTAATAATATTGTCCTATGATTTCTGCCCTCTGTTGGGTCACTTTCTCTGGAATGGGCACAAATATGGATCTCTTCCAACTGGCTGGCCAGATAACTGTCTTCTAAATTTCTTGACGTAGTCAAGTAAGTACCTACAGTGCTTCCTCACTTTGTTGAAAGATTTCAATTTGTATTCTATCAATTCCTGGAGCCTTGTTTTCAGCGCACCATAGACTTCTTCCTTTAGTACCATTGACTCTTGATCATATGCTACCTCTTGAAATGGTTGAACATCAACTATTGCTTTTTGGTACAGTGACTATGTATTCCTTTCATCTTCTTTTGATGCTTTCTGCATCACTCAATGTTTTGCCAATGGTGTTGTTGTTGTGAAGTGTCATCTATTCAGTTCCTACTCATAGCAACCCTGCTTAGGTTTTCTGAGGAGCAACTGGTAGGTTTAAACCACTGACCTTGCAGTTAGGCTGTCCACTGCTTATCTTACAGCACCACACCCGGACTTCATTTTGCCCTAGAATCTTTCAATATTGCAAGTTGAGGCTCGAATATTTTTCTTTAGTTCTTTTAGCTTGAGAAATGCTGAGTGTATTCTGCCTTTTTTGTTTTCTGACTCCAGGTTTTTGTGTTTTTCATTATAATACTTTACTTTGTTTTCTTAAACTGCATTTGAAATTTTCTATTCAGTTTCTTTACTTCTTCATTTCTTCTGTTTGCTTTAGCATCTCTACACTGGAGAGCAAGTTTCAGAGTCTTTTCTGATGTTCATTTTAGTCTTTTCTTTCTTTCCTGCCCTTTTAATGACCTTTTGCTGTCTTCATGTATGATGTACTTGATGTAATCTCAAAAGTTTCCTGGTTTTCTGTGGTTAGTATCTAATGCATCAAATCTGTTCTTGAGATGATCTCTAAATTCAGGTAGAGTATATTCCAGGTCATATTTTGACTCTCGTGTGGTTGTTTTATTTTTTTTCAACTTCAGTCTGAATTTACATATAAGCAGTTGATGGTCTCTTCCACAGTCTGCCCTTGGCCTTGATTTGCCTGATGATATTGAGCTTCCTTCTTAATGACTTTTTGCTCTCTTCATGTATGATGTTCTTGATGTCATCCCACAACTCTTCTGATCTTCGATTTTTAGTGTTTAATTCATCAAATCTTTTCTTCAGATGAAATCTAAATTCAGGTGGGATAAATTCAAGATCATATTTTGGCTCTCGTAGACTTATTTTCATTTTCTTCAGCTTTAATTTGAATTTGCATATCAGTAATTAATGGTCTGTTCCACAGTCTGCCCCTGGCCTTGTCTTCACTGA
>NW_006408798.1:3039391-3049521 GCF_000296735.1 Chrysochloris asiatica | reverse complement strand
TGGACTCAAGTGTGGCAGCGGTAGTGAGGTTGGCCCAGGATCGGACATTGTTTCATTCTGCTGTGCATGGGGTCGCTATGAGTTGGTTCCGACTCGATGGCACCTGACAACAACAACATTGAGCTTCCTACAGATTTCATTGTATTTGATATCATTGTATTCCATCTGGTGCTGGCCATGTGAATATTGTTGTTGTTAAGTGCTGTCGAATTGGTTTCAACCCATAGAGACCCTGTATAGAGTTTCCTAGGAGCAGTGGTGAGCTTGAACCGTCAACCTTGCAGTTCAAACGACTTTGCAGTCCAGCGCATTAACCCACATCGCCACACCAGGATTCCATCCATGTGAATAGTTACCTTTTATATTGTTTTAAAAAGGTATTTGCAGTGACGAAGTTATTGGTCTTGCAAAGTTCTACCATAAGATCTCCAGTATCATTTCTTCCACCAAGGCCATATTTTCCAAGTACAGATTTTTCTTCATTTCAAAATTTTACATTCCAATTAGTAGTAATTATCAATGCATCTTGATTACAAGCTTGATCAACTTCAGACTGAAGAAGTTGGTGATGGTATGGTGGTTGTGTGCCACTGAGTCAGTTCCGACTCATAGTGACCCTGTATATTGCTTTTGAGGCTGTGAAGGAGATCTCATCTTTTTTCTGTGGAGTGACTGGTACATTCGAATTGCTGACCTTGAGGTTAGCAGCCCACCTGGTAATCTACAACACTACCAGGATCCTTGAAGAAGCTGTTGTTGTTAAGTGCCATCGAGTCAGTTCTGACTCATAGCCACCTGTATAGGGTTTCCGAGGAGCAGCTGGTAAATCTGAACTGCTGACTTTGCAGTTCAAACTGGCCTTGCAGTCCAGTGCGTTATCCCACAGCACCACACAAGGACTCTGAAGAAGTAGGTAGAATTCTTCAATTTCATCATTACCAATCGCTTTAGTGGTTGGTGCATAAATTTGAATAATAGTGGTATTAACTGGTCTTTCTTGTAGGCATATGGATATTTTCCTATTGCAGACAAAATTGTATTTCATGATTGATCTTGAAATGCTCTTTGATAATGAATGCAATGCTATTCTTCATTTTGTCATTCCTAACATAGTAAACCATATGATTGTTTGATTTTAAATGACCCAGGAATAGTAGATACTTAATGTTCTCTTGTCACTAGACTCTAGACACACCTTTATTTATCTGTTACCATCTTGTGACTCTAAAAAGAGTCAGAAGACTGGGTATGAAAATAATCCATGAAGTGGGACTTCATATCTCTTTGGAATTCCTTGGTTGTGAGTTGTTGTTGTTGTTGTTGTTGAAGTGCCATTGTTAGTAATTGACACTGTGAATCAGGCTAATTTAAACAAAAAGGAGTTTATTGGAAATACAGAGTAAGAGGTTGAAAATCTCAAGAAATAGCAGGAACCTCACAGGTCTGAGGTAGCATGAATGGACAGTAATTTCAGGTGGTGTCATTATCATGAGCGAGCTCCAATATAGTCTTTGTCAGTGTACTCAAGATTTAGTTTCCATGTAGAAAACACGTGACTGGCCTACCTTGAGTCATATGCTAAGCCATCCACCAGAAATGGTTGGGGAAATGGATGATGGTCACTCAGTCTCTAAACGTTTCACTTTATGAGCATATAGTCTCTGAGAAGACCTGCCATATATATGGGCTTGCTGTTGTCAAGGAACAAACAGATCTGTGTTGGAAGCCAGAGTGCTCCTTGGAGACCAGGATGGCCAAACTTCGTCTCTCATACTTCGGACATATTGTCAGGAAGGAGCAGGCACTGCAGAAGGATATCATGTTTGGTAAGGTGGAGGGTCAGAGAAAGAGAGGAAGACCCCCAAGGAGATGGATTGGCAAAGTGGCAGCATCAATGGCCTCAAGTGTGGCAACAATTGTGAGGTTGGCCCAGGACATGACAGTGTTTTATTCTGTTGTACTTAGGGTCACTACTAGTTGGTACCTACTTGATGACACCTAACAGCAACAACATTGTCACGGACAAAGATCAATCCCTCTAACTCTATGTTACTTAGTAGAATAGACAAGTATTGATATACTTGGGCATGTGTGTGGTGGTATTCAAGTCCCCCACTCGGACATGAGTTTGCATGATGTTAGGTGCTTGGTTGGTGCCTGCTAGTGAAACATGAAGAGATAATGGGCGCTGAGGTCTTCCATCTCACCTTCATCCAGGCCTGTGACTGGAACTAAAATCTGTCTCATCTGCAGAGGAGAATCTGATCCAGAATAAGCTAGGAGACTGTTTCCTAAAAGATTACACAAAAGTCAATAACTATTCCTCATCAGGTCTCCAAATAGGTCTGCTTCAAGTCAGAAAATGCCTCCACCTCTTGATTTACTTACCTCTTTCCAATTAAAACAAATATTTCATATTACTCAGTTTTGGATCATGTCCATATGTATATAATGTAAAAGCTTCCCGGTTTATTCTCTATTTAGGTTCACAGAGATCATTGTGCTCTAAAATATTTATCAGTTACTTTAAAATAATTTTGAGCACTCAAGTAATTTATATTCATTATAGAAAAATCAAGAAAAAGAAATATATCAAAAGAAAGAAAATGAGAATACACAGACAACCGCTTGATAACTTATGCATTTTTTCTCTATATTTATTTTGTGTCCATACATATGTGCTCATGTTTTTAAAAAACAGGATCATTCTGATCATATTGACTTTATTATCTTATTCATTCAACAATAAGTTTATCTTTCCATAATTATGCAAATATTTTTTATTTTTCTAATACTACCCACAACTTCATTTAAAAATACTTTTGCTAACTTACTCACTGTGGAGACAAAGAAAAGACAATTGACAACATTACTTCTTTCTCATTGGTGCTTTCATTTTTATTTGCCCTCTTTACATAACATTTAAACCTAGATTTTTCTGAAGTGGCACAACAAAATCTTTTTGGAGAAATGATAATGGTTTAAAGATAAATTAATTGCTCTGGGCATCAAAATTTCCTTTATGCATGTCCAGACATTATTAAAAGTCTTTAAACACTGGATTATTTCTCTATATGAAGATGCTAGCATTGTTGCCTCTGTTTTACCAGTAAGAAAGAGGAGACAGACAGTACTTGAGACCATCAGAGAAGTCATGGGTGGAGCCCAAAGAGAACTTGAAATTCTAATGACCCAGTCTTCTAATCAAACCACAAAGCCACACTGCTTCCCCTTTCCGCTATGTCAGGGTTGGGCTTGGAGTGGAAAGTGCTGCCTCCCAAGGAGGACTGAATGGTGATTTGCCATTCATAATCCAGCTTGCTCTGTCAAGAGAGACCCAGACTCCTCAGCTCTCAATTGTGGGTGAATGCTTATTATCATGTGCAGGACCCATTGATCTGTTTGGGCAATGACTCCTGAATTGTATGGCCCCTAAACGTTTGCTGCCAGAGAGATCTATACTGTGGATGCAATGATGGGTACTTACTGGAAACTATTGCCTGATATATGAGTTTTGCTGTTTTGTCTCAATGAAATACTCCTATTCACTTAGAGATGTGTCTCCTCCCAATATGCATTGTACTAGATCAAAATAAAATAAAATAACTTTAAAATGTTTTTACTTTAAAAATAAAGCCATATTGCTTGTGTGAGTGCAGAGCAAAAGCTTTTCTAGGATGATGTCAATTCATTCAAAAACAGTAAAAACTTTTTAAAATGTGCCTACCCCTTACCCAGTAATTCTGCAGTGAGTAATTGATCCAAATTCTGCAGTGAGTAATTGATCCAAAGTGAATAATTATTGCAGAGTAAAAAGATTGAATGACGAGGATCTTCTCTCTAGCTCGCTTACAGAGGTGAAAAAAAAAAAATTGAAGCTATTTCGTAGTTGAACAATAGATTAGTTAAATGAATTATGATTTGCTTATATAATGATGCTCCATGGTGTCATTAAAAATACTTTATACTAGTGCTTGCAAGTTCAAGGAAAGTTGTTTATGAATAATGTTAAAAAAACAAACAAACAGGTAATGAGATCATTTAGAAGGTTTGATATTCGTTTTATAACAATAATATATATATACACAAGCCCTCATCCTCTTAAAGTTTGTCTCGGTCTGTCTCTCTATTGCTCTATCTCCAACTGCTCCCCCTTGGGTTTTTTTCTGTAAAAAGCAAAAAGTTATACCTGATAATAAAGTGAATTTCAAGTTGAAGAAAACATAAAGATTTTGGCTTCCCTCTTACCAGCTGTAGAACTCAGGGTGCTAGAAGAAAAAAGGTGAGGGGCCACAGTAAAGAACCTAAGATGGAAAGTACTAATGATTGAAATTAAAAATTGAAGCTAAATTATAAGTGAGTTGAATTTAGAATTAAGAAAATAAGACATGATTCATACTGAGCAGAAGTTATAGGATCTGTCTGTACACTGGGGAGATTTTCAGCATATTCTGCATTTAACAATAACAAGAACAATGTAACTAAAATATGTTTCCACTCAATCCACCAGGCTTACCCCACTGAAGCACTTCTGGGATAAAGTGATATAAGCGATTAGACTAGTGCTCTTAACAGATTAGGTTCTCTCTGCCTTCTTTCCTTCCTGCCTCCTTGTTCCACCTCCTTGGAGAAGATGCATGTTAGTAATCTCTGGAGAAGAAAGGGCACAAGATACAAACCCCCAAAGTGTGGGCTGGTGAGGGAGCAATTGTGGGACTGGGAAGAAATCTCCATTCAAACACAGCAACAGGGATTGAGGTTAGTTCGTCTTTATTCCTCCTGCCCCACTGCAACTTTTTATTGTGAACTGAGTGAAGGATACAGAGCAGATGCTAGTTTTACATTCAACAAATCTTTACTGTGCTTCATTACATAGTTGCAATCCTCTCCATGTGCCAAAAGGTTACAATGTTTACCTCTATTCACTTTATCTATTGGATTCCTCCCCATGTGTCTTCTGCTACCTTCACCTTTCCTCTGCTAACCTCTCTCTTGCATATTGCCTGCCCTGTCACCTATGTTAACACGTGCCTAGCTTCTAGCCTGTGAATAATTTTCCCTTTCCCCACCCTGTAACTATCCTAGATTGTTTCTTTTATCAAGAAAACACTTTTCTAAATAAATAAAACAATTTAAAAAAATTTGTTACATTGGTCTCATACAATGGTTGTCCTTTTGTGATTGACTAATTTTACTCACTACAGTGCCCTCCAGGTTTAACCATGTTGTGAAGTGTTTCACAGATTCATTCTTATTCTTCAATGTTTTGTAGTTTTCAGTTGTGCATATATATCAAAATTTGTTTAATCATTCTTCTGTTAATGGGTATTTAGGCTCTCTCCATCTTTTTATGTCTTTTATAGGAAGCATATTAAAGGATTTTGTTTTCTATTCATTCTGCTTTCTATGTCTCTCTCCCTTCCTCCTGCCCCATTCTGTAAACAAGCACACTCATGAAAGCTTGTAAGCCAGGTACTTCTTGCCTTTGTCATTGTTGTTAAGTGCTATTGAGTCCGTTCCAACCTATAGTGACCCTCTTTAGGGTTTACGAAGAGTGGCTGGTGAGCTTGAACCACCGACTTGCAGTTCAAACTGACTTTGCAGTCTGGTGCATTAGCCTACAGCGCCACACCAGGACTCTTCATGCCTTTGTAGCAACACCTCCCTCCAATTTTTGATAGCCAAGGTCTAAATCTCTAGTCCCTATCAATCCAGTACACTGAGGAAACAAGCTTGTTCCTTGATACGAAGACTCCTTCCATTCTGGTTGGAATTTTGAGTCATTGCATTCGTAGGCAAAAATCTAGTTCATCAATTGTAGCAATTTGCACTTGTTCTCAGTGTCAAATATCTTTGTCTTCCTTGGTTTGAATTCTGGTCAACTAGTCATCCAAGTTAGGTCAAATGGGTACTAGCTGCAAGTTTACGAACATTATCTTGTACTTCACATCCATTGGTTGCTTCACTCTTAGCCCTAATTGCCAAGGGCTAGGTCAGTGCCAATGGGCTCAGTAGTTCACACATCTTCCTAAACTTCAGACCAGCAAGCCCTTCTCATTTCAAGGTCAATGGGTGCCAGTGGAACATGGCTAAGCTTAGCCCATGTCTTCATTGCTGCATTTCCACCATTTCACTCTCAAGTAGGCCCAAGTGGTTACCAGAGAGCATATTATATTTCTCATGGGTTCCCTTTGAGTTTCAGTCTTAGAAGGGAGTTTCCCCTGATGAGTGGACTTTTCTTGCCCTATTGCCTTCAAAGCAAGCAGATTGCTTGATATTCAAACAACTGTCAGCTTTTTTTTCCTGAAGGTCTTTCTTTCCACACGAATATTCTGTTTTCTCAGCAGTTCTGCTTTGGTCTGCATGTCTTTTCAAGTGGGAATGTTTCAACTCAGAAGGTTCTGAGTGGAACTCAGGATTCCACCTATGGTACCATACAGTACAAAGGCTTAGCAAGAAGCCTACTCACCTGGGCAAATTGTTTCCCTTTTTAACAAATCCAACCAATTATAGTCTGAAGGTGAGCGTATAGGCTTTCTGTTATCAAAATTCCCAATATTCATTTCTATCACACATGTCTATTTTGCAATATTAGGCAGGGGATGCCAATATCCTCAATTAGTTATTAGTTAAACAAATAAATGTTCCCCCCTCCCCTTTACCCATTCAGCCTGTCTTGATCCATGTATCTACTCACAAAACACTGTTGTTCCAAGGTTGTATATACATCACTATTTACCTCTATCCCATTTAGCCCATGCATACCTCCCTAAGTCTTCCCCTGTTGTCACTGTTCATCTGACACCTTCCTCTTTTTGTGCATTGCCCTCCCTGTCCTTGTATATTGCCCTTTCTATAATGTGAGAGAACATGTGTCTACCCTCTAGCTAGTGAATTACTCTCCCCTCCCTCCCACTCCTGGTAACCTTCAAAAAATGTTTCTTTTATTATGGAAACCTTTTCATAAACTTCTACAATAATGGTCTCATACAATATTTGTCCTTTTTGGATTTACTAATTTCACTTAGCATAACATCCTTGAGGTTTATCCATGTTATGAGGGGTTTTGCAGATTCATCGCTATTCTTCAGGGTTGCATAGTATTCCATTCAGTGTATATTTATCCATTCTTCCATTGAATTTGGATTGGGATTTCATTATACCTATAGATTGCTTTGGGTAGTATTGACATTTTCACAATGTTAAGACTTCCTATCCATGAGCATGGTATATTCTTCCATTTTTGTCTCCTTCGGTTTCTTATAATAGTGTTTTATAGTTTTCTTTGTATAGTTTTTTGGTTTCTCAAGTTAGACTTATTCCTAAGTATATCATATTTTAGGTGGCTATTGCAAATGGTATTGTGAACATACCTGGAGCACACCTTTCCTAATTTTAAACCATTCAGTGCACTCTTGTTCTGTTCGACCTGTCTCTTGGTCTATGTACAGGTTCCTCATGAGCACAATTAAGTGTTCCAGAATACTCATTCTCCACAATAGCTTGTTATGATCCACACAATTGAAAGCCTTTGTGTACTCAATAAAGCACAGGTAGTCATCTTTTTGGGATTTTCTGCTTTCAGCCAAGATCCATCTGATGTCAGCCAAGATATCTCTTGTTCCACATTCTCTTCTGAATCTGGATTGAACCTCTGGCAGTTCTCTGTCAATATAAAAACATCTGTAATACATTGCAGATGTTTTTATATTATCTTTAGCAACATTTTTCTTGCATACAGTATTAATGATATTGTCTAATAATTTGTGCATTCCATTGGGCCACTTCTCTTTGTATTCTTTCACCATACTTACTCAGTCTGTATGCTGAGAAAATAATCTGAGAAATTGGATTATATGAAGAAAAATGTGGCATAAGGATTGGAGGAAGACTCATGAACAACGTGTAATATGCAGATGATCTAACCTTGCTTGCTGAAAACTATAAGGACTTAAAATACTTACGGGTGAAGATCAAAGGCCATAGCCTTCACTTAATGTAAGGAAAACAAAAATCCTCACCATTGGACCAATAAACAATATCAAGGTAAATGGAGAAAAGACTGAAGTTACCAAAGACTTCATTTTGCTCAATTCAACCATCAACACTCATGGAAATCAAACATTGAAGAAATCAAATATGTATTGCATTAGGCAAATCTGCTGCACAAGACCTTTTTAAAGTATTCAAAAGCAAAGATATCAGTTTGAGGACTAAGGTGTGTTGACCCAAGTCATGGTATTTTCAATATACATGTGAAAGTTGGACATTGAATAAGGAGATTATAGATGAAATGATGCATTTGAGTTATAGTTTTGGAGGATAATACTGAAAGCACCATGGACTGTCAAAAAAACAAACAGATCTGTGTTGGAAGATGTACAGCTAGAGTGCTCCTTAGAAGTCCGGATGGCCAGACTTTCTCTCTCATACTTCAGACATATTATCAGGAGGAACAATTCCCTAGAGAAGGATATCATATTTGGTAAAGTGGAAGTTCAGAGAAAAAGAGGGAGAACCCCAACAACATGGATTAGCACAGTGGTGGCAGCAATGGGCTCAGGCATAGCAATGACTGTGAGGTTGGCATGTAACTGGACAGTTTCCTTTTATTGTGCTCAGGGTTGCTATGAATCACTACTGACTCGATGGCATCTAAGAACAACTACAGAAATTGTAAATGATAATGTTTTCCTAATTTCCTTTCAGAGCTGTCTTTATTAGTATAGAGGAATCCAACTGATTTTTGTACATTAATCTTATATCTTTCCACTTTACTGAATCCTGCAATGAATTCCAATAATTTTCTTGCTGATTCTTTTGGGATATTCTATGTATAATATCAAATCATCTGCAAATAAAGTTTTACATTATCTTTGCCATTTGGATGACTAATTTGCCTATCTTGCTTTATAGCTCTGGCTAAGAATTCCAACACAATATTGAATAAGAGTGGTGATAAAGGGCATCCTTGTCTAGTTCCAGTTTGCAAAGGGAATGATTTCAGTGTGTCTTCATTGAGAATAATTCTGGATGTTGGATTTGCATGGCAGCGATAGTTATGTGCTGTGGAGTCAGTTTGACTCATAGCAACCCTGTACAGTGTTTCCGAGGTTGTAAATCTTTACAGGAACAGAAAGCCTCATCTTTCTCCTGCGGAACAACTGGTAGTTTTGAACTGCTGACCTTGTGGTTCGCAGCTTTATTCGTAATCACTACAATATACACACTGTTAATTGTGTTTAGGAATTTTCCTTCAATTACTACTTTGTTGAGTGTTTTTATCAAGAATGGATGTTGGATTTTATCAAATGCCTTTTCTGCAAAAATTGATATGATCACATAGTTCTTTTCCTTTTTAAAATTTATATGGTGGATTATGATGATTGTTTTTCTAATATTGAACCATACTTGCATCCATGTACTTAATTCCACTTGATCATGATGTGTAATTTTTCTGATATATAGTTGAATTCTACTGGCTAGGATTTTGTTGAGAATTTTTGCATCTATGTCCATGGGCGATATTGGTTTATAATTTTCTTTTTTAGTGATGTCCTTGTCTGATTTTGGTATGAGGGTTATGCTCACTTCATAAAATGTATTTGGAAATTTTCCGTCCTTTTCTGTATTCTGGAATAGTTTGAGTAAGATTGGTGTCACTCTTCTCTGAATGTTTGGTAAAATTCACCAGTAAAGTCATCTGGGCCTGTACTTAATTTTGGTTGGGAGATTTTTTTCTTCATTTTCCCTTCTGTTTCTTTCTTTAAAAAATTTTTTTATTGTGAACTGAGTGAAAGTTTACAGGGCAGATCATCAGTTTTACATTCAACAAATCATGCACCTTGCTTGATTACAATGATTATAATACCCTTCATGCACCATCAGATAAAGTGTTTCTCTCTATTCACGTTAGTTCTTTTTCTTTTTTTTTAAATACTCAGGCATATGTAATAATTTACACCACCAAAGGGCACATTCTGTAAGTCTGCCTCCTGGCCACCAGCTCTCAGTCCCTCTCTTCCCATGAATCTAGAGTCCTCAGCTGCTCCTTCCATGTCCCCATCTCTGCCTCCATCTATGGTGTCACTGCTTCTCTGGATAAGGTCTCACATTCTGCTTGTGCTCTT
>NW_006408798.1:3038157-3038674 GCF_000296735.1 Chrysochloris asiatica | reverse complement strand
AAGTCCTCTTCACTTTCAGCAAGCAAGGTTGTATCATCTGCATATCGCAACTTGTTAGTGAGTCTTTCTCCAATACTGATGCCACGTTTTTCTTCATAAAATCCAGCTTCTCATATTATTTACTCAGCATACAGGTTGAATAAGTACACTGAAAGAATACAACCCTGTCACACACCTTTTTTAATTTTAACATTCAGTGTTTCCATGTTCTGTTCAAACAACTGCTTCTTGGTCCAGGTACAGATTCCTCATGAGTACAATTAAGTGTTCCGGAATACTCACACTTCGCAATGTTTTCCATAGGTTGTCATGATCCACACAATCGATAGCTTTTGCGTAGTATAAAGCACAGGTAAACATCTTTCTGATAGTCTCTGCTTTCAGCCAAGATCCATCAGACATCATCAATAATATCATTCACTCCATGGCCTCTTCTCAATCCGTCTTGAACCTCTGGAAGTTCTCTGTCAATGTATGCTTGCAGCCGTTTCTGTATTACCTTTAGTAAAACTTTACT
>NW_006408798.1:3035470-3037082 GCF_000296735.1 Chrysochloris asiatica | reverse complement strand
TGGTGAGGTCCATGTGTATAGTCATCTGTTATGCTGTCTATTATAGTTTGTTTTATATATTTTGGAGCGCTTTCATTGGGAGCATAGATATTTATTACGGTTATGTCATCTTGTTCAACTGTCCCTTTAATAGTGAGATCATGTCCATCTTTATCTATTATGCTGGTTTTTGCCTTAAAGTTTATTTTATCAGAAATTAGTATTGCCACTCCTGCTCGTTTTTTATTGCAATTAGCTTGGTATGTTTTTTCCCATCCTTTGACTTTTAGTCTGTTTTTGTCTCTGTGTGTAAGGTGTGTCTTGTGCAGACAGCATATTGAAGGATCCTGTGCTCTTATCCATTCTGTCACTCTCTGTCTCTTAACTGGTGCATTCAATCTGTTTACATTAAGTGTAATTATCAACAGGGTTGGAACCAACTGGATGGCACTTAACAACAACAACATGGATTAATTGCTGCCATTATGTTTGTTTGTTTTTTGTAGTGCTGCTGGTTTCTTTGTTCTGCATGTCTTCCTGTGCTGAGTTCATATTTTTTTTGTGTGTTCTTTCTTGTCAGTTTCTGTTCTTGGAATTTCATTTTCTTGGTATGTTGTGAAGTTTTATTTTTCTTTGATGTTACCTTATAGTCCATTAACTTTTCCCTCAATTTAATACAGTCTATTCTATCCTGTAATCTATCTGACATTTTCACCACCTGGATCTCTGTTCTTACGTGTTTATCTTCTTTCACATTGTAATTGTTTTGATCACAGACTGACCTCCCAGATCCTCTGAATTTGTTCTTATAGTTTTATTCTGTTCTTGATTCTTCCATTTGTTGATTGACTTCTGGGTGGTGCAGTCATGTATGTCAATCTCTGGTTGTTGTATATTCTTGTTGGTTGCCAGTCCACAACACTCCCTTTAGGATGTTTTTACAATCAGTGTTGGCTTTGAAAAAATCCCTTAGCTTCTGTTGATCCTGGAATGTTTTGATTACACCATCATATTTGATTGACAGCTTTGCTGGGTAGAGGATTTTTGGTCAGTAGTTTTTTCTTTTAGGGTTTTATGTATGTCTCCCCATTGCCTTCTTGCCTGCATAGTTTCTGTTGAGAGATTTGAGCTTAATCTGATTTGCTTGTCTTTGAAATGTTACACATCTCTTTTCCCTAGCTGCTTTCAGGATTCTGTCCTTATCTTTGATTTTTTCTTATATGTCTTGGTGATTTTCTGTTAGGGTCTATCCTTCCTGGGGTTCATTGAGAGCTTCTTGAATGCATATCTTTTCACTTTTCAGGATGTTAGGGAAATTTTCTTTCTGAGCTTTTCAACTGTCTCCTCTGTGGACTTGTGTGATTGTTCCTGTTCTAGAAAGCCAATATTTCTTAAGTTATTTCTCTTCATGTTATCCAACATGAATCTTAGACCTTCTTCAGATTTTTTTAGTCCTTTTTTTCTGCTTGCTCTTCTATCTTCTATTAGTAGTATTGAAATATTTTGCTTCCAACTCAGTAGTCTGGCTTTCATCTCTTCATTTCTACTCCTTTGCCCTTTCAGTGTATTGTCCATTTCTGATATTCTATTATTAATTGTTTGGACCTCTTTCTGTAGGTTTTGAATTGTTTCC
>NW_006408798.1:3018165-3025506 GCF_000296735.1 Chrysochloris asiatica | reverse complement strand
AGATAAGGAGACGCTTCTGAAAGCAGCCAGAGAAAACAGAAAGGTCACATACAAAGGCAAGCAAGTCAGATTAAGCTCAGATCTCTCAGCAGGAACCATGCAAGCGAGAAGGCAATGTGGAGACATATATAATTACAATTTACTCTTGTTTCCTTTATCAAGAAAAAAAATATGTATATATTTGTTTTGTTTTGGTTTTTGTTTTGTTTTGTTTTGTTTTGTTTTCCTTTAGTCAAGTTCTGATTATGAAGCCATCAAGGCTAGGTCAAATGGGTACTATCTGCAAGTTTGTGTGTTCTTATGCATTTCCCCTCACTTCACATCAGGTGGATGCTTCACTCTCAGCTCTAGTCCTCGGTGGCTATGTCCTTGTTCATGGTCTCAGGTGTCCCCAGGTCTCACCACACTTTGGACCAATCAGCCCTTCCTCTTCTCTCTCTTATCTCAAAGTAAATGGGAGTCTATGGATTGTGGTTGAACTCAGCCCATTTCTTCATCGCTGCCCATCCCCCCTTCCACTCACCAGTAGACCAATGTGGTCTCCAGCAAGCTTATATGCCTGTGCATGTGTTCCCTTTGAATTTCAGACTTAGAGCAGGGTTTGTCCTGAAGGAATTTGATTTCTTGTCTTGATGGTTTCCCTGTGAAAAGCTTGCTTATTCTTGTAGTAGCCAGTCATACTGCCATTTTTGTTTTGGGTTTTTCCTGATGAAAATATATCTTCTGTTGCTCTAGGTGTTCCAGGCTGGTCTGCTTGTCCTTTCTAGTGGGTGTGTCCCACCTCAGAATGTTCTGGATGGGTGGTTGGGAGTTTTATGATGACTTGGTAGATTTCTACTTTTGTTAGAGGTCTGTTCAAGTTTTCTACTTCACTCTGTGTTAGTTTATGTAGGTCATGTTTTTCTAAACATGTATAAGGAGCTCTGGTTATGAGTTGGACTGCAAACCTCACCATCAGCGGTTCGAAACTACCAGCAGTTCCGTGGGAGAAAGATGAGGCTTTCTGCTCCTGTAAAGATTTACAGCTTCGGAAACCCTGTATAGGCTCGCTATGGGTCAGAACCAACTCGACGGCTCTTAACAACAACAACATCCATTTCCTCTAGATTTTCAAATTTGTTGGAGTACAACACTTTATTGTGTTCTGTTATTATCCTTTTAATTTCCATTTTTTTCTGTTGTGCTGTCACCCATATGGCTCCTTATACATGGTATTTGCGTTTTCTCCCTCTTTTGTTTTGTCAATGGTTTGTTAATTTTATTAATATTTTCAAAGAACCAGCTTCTTGTCTTATTCTTTGTATTGTTTTTCTGTTTTCTATTTCATTTATTTCTGCTCTAATCTTTATTATTTCTTTTATTCTAGTGATTATAGATTTAATTTGCTGGTCTGTTTCTAATTGTTGGTGCTGTTGTGTTAATGTGTTGGTTTGCGGTCTTTCTTCTTTTTGAATATGTGCATTTATTGCTCTAAATTGCCCTTTTAGCACTGTTTTTGCTGCATCCCTAAGGTTTCAGTGTGTTGTTTTTATTCTCATTTGTTTCTAGGAAGTCTTTAATTTCATTTTTCATTTGTTCTATTACCCAGTAGCTTTTAAGCAGGGTGTCATTCAATTTCCATCTTTCTTCATCTTCCTATTGTTGATTTCTAATTTTATAGCATTGTGATCTGAGAAGGTGCTTTGGAGTATTTTGATGTTTTAAAATTTGTTGAGACTGGCTCTATGGCTTACCACACAGTCTATTCTGGATAATGTCTAGAATGTGCACTGGAAAAGACTGTGTATTGTGGTGTTGTTGTGTTGAATGCGCTGTAAAAATCTATGAGGTCAAGTTGATTATGTTGTTTAGTTCCTCTGTGTCTTTGTTGAATCTCTTTCTGATGGGTCTGTCCTTTTTTCAAAAGTGGTGTATTAACATCTCCCACTATTATTGTAGAGTTGTCTATTTCTTTCTTCAGTTCTATTAGTGATCAATTTATGTATTTTGAGGCTGTTTTGTTGGAAGCATACATATTTATAATGGTTGTCATCTTGTTCAATTGACCCTTTAATCATGAAATAATGTCCTTTGTCTCTTATGCTGGTTGTTGCCTTAAAGTTAATTTTGTTAGAGAGTAATACTATCACTCCTTTTTTTTTATTAACTTATTTTTTCCATCAAATTTTTAATCTGTTTTGTCTTTCTGTGTAAGGTATGTCTCTTATAGACAGTGTATTGAAGGATTCTGTTTTCTTATCCATTCTGCTACTCTCTCTTGATTGGTACACTTAATCCATTAACATTCAGTGTAATTATCGATAGTTATGAATTGATTGCAGTCATTTTGCTGTTTGTTTTTTTGTGGTTACTGGTTTCTTTGTTCTACATGTTTTCCTGTGCTGAGTTGATTTTTCTTGAGCTTTTTCTCATCAATTTCTTCATAGTTTTAATATTTATAAAATCATCATGGATTTTACTTTTCTTGATTTGATGTCAGGGTATATACCACTTCTTTGAGGTTACCTTGTACTTTACTAATTTCTTCCCCATTTTAAAACAGTATGTTTTTCTTGAAATCTACCTGACCTCTTCACCCCTGGGTCACTCTATAACTGTATTTTTCCCTTCTTTCACTTTATAGTTGTCCTGATCATAGTCTGCCATCTCAGATCTCCTATTTTCAGCCTTGTAGTTTTGTTATACTCTGGACACTTCCATTTCTGGATTGAATTCCAGGTGATGTTGCCACATATGTCAATTTCTGTTTGTTATCTGCTCTGGTTGGTTCTAGGTCCAAAGAACTCTCTTAAGTATATTTTGGAGCTAGGCTTGGCTTTTGCAAAGTCCTTTAAGGTTTGTTTATCCTGAAAAGTTTTAATTTCACTGTCCTATTTAATGGACAGCTTTGTTGGGTATATGATTCTGGGTTGGCAAGTGTTTTTTTTTTTTTCTTTCAGAGTTTTGTATATGTCTCCCCGTTGCCCTATTCTTTCCTCCCCGCCACCTTGCTGTCTTGCCTGCATGGTTTCTACTTAGAAATCAGAGCTTAATCTTAATGGTTTTCCTTTGTAGGTAACATTTTGTTTTCCCTGAGCTGCTTTCAGGATTCTTTCCTTGTCTTTGGTTTTGGAGACTTTAATTATGATATGTCTTGTTGATTTTCTGTTGTGGTCTTTCATCTTTATTCTTTAGTGATGAGGAACTCAAATTTGGAAGGAGAAAAAAGATTTGTCCACAAAATATTCTACCTGCAGGTAATTTTTCAGGAAATCCTCTGACTTATTAAAGTTCTAAGTTAAAAAAAAAAGAATAAGGAAAAAAAAACCCCTCAGTTTATTATAATTTCTTTTTATGACTGAACTACTATAAAAATCCACAAGCAATGGTTCAGACACTGTGTTTCATAAGTGTTTCACTCTTCATTGTCAGATGCAAGCTGCATCAAGGGAAGGGGTAGAGTCCCTGACCTCAGCTCATGTATCAGGAGACAGAGGGCCATTATTGCTGAGCACCAGTGGCAGCTGGAACAGACATCCCAAGGGGGCTGGCAGCAGCAATCACTGGTGATCCTGCCAGAGGTCCAAGGGGTGAAGAGATTGGCAATGAAAAAATCCCTGGCATAATACTGGTACAGCTGACAGGCATACTGCCTCCTGGAGTGCTAGATGAGCCCATCCTTGCCTGGTCCTTAACAACTGTGTAGAAACAGGGGTGTTCCACGGCCTCTCTGGTGGTGAATATTGACTTGTGGTATATGGCAGTAACTTGACCAGGAAATCCCAGGCCTCAGGATTGACAAGGGGCTGGTTTTCTCTGTGGACACAGCATTCCCATTGATTACTCGAGTGTCTGCCCAAGGTATCATTGAAATATGGATCTAATTCAATGCTATATTTGTCAATATAGTCATATAAATCTGTCCCTAGAACATTTGCTATCCTCACCAACTGATTGTAACTGTCATGTCCATGGAAAAATGGCTCCTTTCAGAAGATCATACTTGCCAAAATCCAACCCAAACTCCACATACCCAATATAACCAGACTTCTGATAGTCTACAAGCAGCTCAGGACCTTTGAAATATCAAGAAGGCCAGGATGGTAACACTCAGCCAAACCCCAGTCTATAGTGGTGCTTTCTGTGCTCATAATCAGTTAGGATATTATAGGCCTTTATATCTCTGTGCATAATTCCCAGGCTGTGACAATAATCCAGGACCTTTAGAATCTCATACATGTAAAATGGAATATTATACTCTTAACATCTGGTACAACTGCTTGAAGTCTGTGTTGTTTTCATGTTGGAAAAGCAAAGCAGGGGTCCGTGACACACCACACCATCTTTTACAATGTCTGACAGTGAGATGATGTTGGGACCGCCTGGAATATTCATTGTTTGTGATGGTGATGGCTTCAAACGCATCATATATTTATCGCGTCCTAATTTTCCATCCGGAGTACTGGTGTCACACTGTGGGTTCATGCGCTGGGTTACAAAGTCGCTTTGAACCACAAGGTTGGCTGCTCAAGCTCACCAACCACTCCTTGGAAATCCTATACAGGGTCGCTATGGTTTGGAACCGACTGGACGGCACCTAACAACAACAACAACTTTCGAAACAGCTGATAATCGTGTTGGCTTCCCCATTCCACCACATGTGATTCATAATCTCAGTATTCCCAGGCTCCGTGTGTATTAACATCGGTGTAAACTCTGGCTCTGCTTGGCACTGGTCGCGACCTGGCAGGCAGGTTGGCGAGCAAAGCTGGACTTGATGTTTGGAGATTAGGCAGTCAGATGTCAGAGGACACTAAAGGGTGAGATTTTATTTCAGGCCGGCTTTCTTCAACTGTAGCGGATGCGACAGCGTTGATGGCGGCCACTCTCCCCGCTCCTCACACAGACAATATGGTGGAGGCAGGTGACAGCAGCGGTGGAGGAGATGAACGATTCGGCCTCAGGGATCAGAGCGAGGTTGCAGCCGCAGCTGCCGGAAGTGGAGTAATTCCCGCTCCTTCTAGAGTAATTTTCAGTTCGTGTCTGTCTCATCTATAGTGTGTGTCTCTTATGTGATACTGTTCTAGGATCTGGGACTGGAGCAGTGAACCAGGTACCAAATCCTCTGTTCTCATGGAGTTTAATTCTTGTAGTGGAGACAGACCATAAAAGCAAGTCATAGGCACATCCAGGAGCTCTGGTTCCTGAGAGAGGGATAAGCAAATTCAAAGTGGGGCTGTGCTGTTCTATGGCTGGAGTACAGGATGAGGAGGTCCCAGTGGGCTGTGGGGTGGGGAAGATTAATATTGGACGGCAGTAATGTAGAGGAGTAATCATGTAGGACTTTTTGGGTCCTGAGAAGGTTTTGGGATTGTATTCTGAGGGTGATGGAAAATTTTTGTGAGATGGAAGGCTTTGAGCAGGCTTATTATATAATGATGATATGTGATTTGAAAAATGACCATTCTGGTTGATGTTTTGAGATTGGAGATGGGGTGTTAAGAGCAGGATTTGATTGATCATCTAGAAGGTGAGAGATGTTGGTAACTTGGTGTTGGTAGTGGTAAAATTCTGGATATAGTTTGAGGTGAGGTGATGGGATTTTCCAGTGTATTGGATGGAGAATGTGGGAGAGAGGACTCAAGGCATCAATCCTAGATAGGTACTGAGCAACGGGGCAAATATAGCTTTAATTTTCCAACACTGAGGACAAGGAGATCCTAGGGGGAAGGTGGTAGAAACTAAGAATTGTGTTAATAAAAATAAAAAGATTTGGCTGTTATGTACTAAAATGTTAAAAGAGTATTTCTGGGTTGTTGATTGCTTTTATTGCCTTATTTAGATGGCCAAACTTTGTCTTTCATACTTCAGACATATTGTCAGGAGGGACCAGTCATTGGAGAAGGATATCATGTTTGGTAAGGTGGAAGGCCAGAGAAAAAGAGGAAGACCCCCAACGAGATGGGTTGGCCAAGTGGCAGCATCGATGGACTCAAGCGTGGTTACAGTAGTGAGGTTGGCCCAGGATCAGGCAGTGTTTGTTTCTGCTGTGATAAGGTCGCTATGAGTCAGTACCAACTCGATGGCACCTAACAACAACAACATATATCCTAGGGGAGTCTTGGTGTGGCTCTGTAGGACAAACTTTTGACTGATAACTGCAAGGTTGGCAGTTCAAACCCATCAGCTGCTCTTTGGAAAGCCTATACAGGGTCATTTTGAGCTGGAACCCACTGGGTAACACTTAACAAAAACAACAGTGTTTCTAAAAGGGTACTGGTGGCACCAGTGGGTGGGTTAAGCATTGGACTGCTAAATGAAAGGTTGGCTGTTCAAACTCACCAGCAGCTTCATAGGAGAAAGATATGGCAGTCTGCTTTCATGAAGATTTACAGCCTTGGAAACCCTACCAGACAATTCCACTCTGACCTATAGAGTCGCTATGAGTTGGAGTTGGATTTTGGTTTATATTTAATAATATTTCTGTAATGAGTTCACAAAAAGGCAAACTATTTTTTTATACAGAAAAGTTGTCTTTTTCTAGTTTTATCTTGGAGATTGTAGGAACCCAGTAAGATATCCTTTACCAATTTCCGTAGTCTTTTTAAATTCTTACTTTTTCCCCTCTTTCAATGGTGTGTACTCTCTCTAAATACACCTTGGGCAGATGATCACTATAGAATGAATATAAAGGAATGGAAGGGAGAAACTAATATTAGTATGTTGTTGTTGTTGTTAAGTGCCATCGAGTTATTAGTATAGAGAGAAATAATGTTTTTCAGAGTCAAAATGAATTTCTTAAATATAAAATTACTATTGCATGTTGTTGTTAAGTGCCGTCGAGTCGGTTCTGATCCATAGTGACCCTATATAGAGTTTTCGAGGCTGTAAATCTTTACGGGAGCAGAAAGCCTCATCTTTCTTCCACAGAATCACTGGTAGTTTCAAGCTGCTGATGTTGAGGTTAGCAGCCCGACTCGTAACCACTACGCTACCAGAGCTCCTTTTGTTATTGTTAGATGCCATTGAGTCAGTACTGACTCTTAGCAACCCTATGCACAACAGAATGAAACACTGCCTGATCCTGGGGTAACCTCACAATTGTTGTCACATTTGAGCCCACTGATGTTGCCATTTTGCCAATCCATCTCGCTGGGGGTCTTCCTCTTTTTTTCTGACCCTCCACATTACCAAACACGATATCCTTTTCCAGTGACTGGTCCCTCCTGACAATATGTCTGAAGCATGAGAGATGAAGTTTGGCCATCCTGGCCTCTAATGAGCACTCTGACTGCACTTCTTCCAACACAGATCTGTTGGTTCTTTCGGCAGCCCATAGCACTTTCAATATTCTCCTCCAAC
>NW_006408798.1:2972289-3015955 GCF_000296735.1 Chrysochloris asiatica | reverse complement strand
ATTGAACAAGAATGGTGAAAGAACACAACCCTGTCGCACACCTTTCCCAATTTTAAAACATTCAGTGTTCCCATGCTCTGTTCGAACAACTGCCTCTTGGTCCAGGTACAGATTTCTCCTCATTAGATAGTGCAAAAAGCTTAGTGCAGTGCTTCCGCATAGGGAATGCTTGATAAGTGCCAACTATTGCTTTTATAATGTGTGACTTTTGGGGGAATTACTAGCAAAGAAAACAAAACAATACAACAAAATTTGCCCTTGAGTTGACTCCAATTTATGATGACCCCAAGTATGTCAGAATAGAACTGTGCTCCATAGGATTTTCAATGTTTGATTTTTTCAGAAGTAGATCATCAGGCCTTTCTTCTAAGGTGCTGCAGGGTGGGCTTGAACCTTCAAATAGTTGAGCATGTTAACTATTTGCAACTCTCAGGGATTCGTGTGAGAGAATCGCCTCCACATATAGGGACAGACTTGTTGATTGCAATAATCATAATGAATAATCACACCTAACTTTATGAAGTGGGCACTAGGGATATCCCTGTTTTACAAAAGAGGAAACTGAAACCCAGAGTTGTCACATAGCTGGGGAAAGCCATAACAGGGATCTTAGTTCTTGTCCCTCTTGCTCTAGAACTAGTGCTCTTAGACCACTGTCTTACACTGTGTTCCAGTGGAACTGATACCTGGACTAACTCTGCATGTTGGGTTTTGTGAGTACTTGTTGGGTCCCGTGAAGGAGGGGTATGTTCCCTACAACTTCTGTATCATGCTTACATTCCTGGTAAGGGCTTTCCTAGACCACAGGATTGTTGGCCAGAGCATGACAGAAGTCTCATTGGTTTTATCTATACACGTGGTTTTCAACAGCACTCACTACTGTGCACTAAGCAAGGCTGGGCATAAGGTGTAATTTCCTTAGAGCACCTCATGCAAGCATATTTTGTCAAAGCTGTGAATTTAAAAACTCTTTGGAGTTATTATCATACCACATATTCTTATCAAGAGTTAAATGCAGCAATTCTCTTTCATCCCGTTCTGTTTTTTTACTTTACCTTTTGGTTGTGAATTGGATTTACAGAGCAGATCATCAGTTTTACAGTCAGCAATTCATACTCATTTTGCTTCATCTAATTGGTTACAATCCCCTCAAAGTAACATCACTTATCCCATGTCCTCTCTATGTTTCCTATTTCCATTCCTCCTCCTTTCCTAACTCTTCTGAGCTTTGTCCTTGTTGCCTTTTTGATCTCAAGTGATTGATTTATTTTAAGGTGTACATATATCACTAGTGTTATTGTTTGGTTGAAAATTGAACCACATGGTGAGTTCATTTACAGATCTGAAGGATGACAAGGGGCCATAGTCTCAGAGGTACCACTAGTCTCTATTTGACCAGTAAGACAGGTATCTTTATGATTTTGAGTTTTGTTCCTGTTCTATTTTCTCCTGTTCTATCTAGGACCAACTTATGGGATCCCTTTCAGAGCGGATGGTAGTAGTAGCTGGGTACCCTCTAGTTCTTCTGGTTTTAGGATCATGGAGACTAATTGTTTCCATGCATTTTTGATGTTCATTGCAAATCTTTCCTCTGGACAGGGAGAGTCCGATAGTTGCACCTTAAATGGCCACTCATGAGCTTTTAAGATCCCAGTTGCTACTCACAAAAATAGGATGTAGATCATTGTCTTTGTGGCCTATGCTGTGCCAATAATCCAGAGACTATGGTCCTAATCCCCTGGCCCAGCAACTCATTCCTTCAAAGCGTTTGGTTGTATCTAAAAAGTTTTCATAACTTTGCCTTCACATTCATGGATATATTTACAACAAAGGTAAATACCCATGTAAAAATATCATCTGTAAATCCTATATACACTGTGGGTCTACTACTATTCTACCTTCCATGCCTCTTCAGCCTGTGTGTCTATTCAATTGTATATTGCCTTCCCATTTACCACCATTCTATCTTGAAATCTATTTGATTTATCCATTTAGAAGTTCTATAAATATATGGTGCCCTCTCTTTATTTTGTAATTGTCTTTGTTACAAATCGATAACTCTGGTTCCCTATTTTGAATCTTGTAGCTTGTTTTACTTTGTATAATTTCCTTCTATATCTGGGTGGGCTTGTGGGTTGGGTTGTCATGTATGCTAATCTCAGGTTGTTGTTTACTCTTGTTGATTCTCATCTGAAGAACTCCCTTTAGCATTTTTTACAACGTTGGTATGGTTTTTACAAATTTCTTTAGTTTCTGTTTGTCTGAAAATCTCCTAATTTCACTATTGCGTTTGAGGGATAATTTTGTTGGGTATGTGGTTCTTCCATCACTCGTCTATCAGTTTGTCATAGTGTGGTGGCTTTGTGTGTTGCTGTGATTCTGGGAGCTATGCCATGGGTATTTTAAATACCAGCAAGGTCACCCACAGTGGACAGGTTTCAGATGAGCTTCCAGATTAAGGCAGACTAAGATGAAGGAGAGACAGACTATTTCCGAATATTTAGTCATTGAAAATGTTATGAATGTGATATACAGATGATACAATCTTGTTTGCTAATGAAGATCAAAGGCCACAGCCTTCGGGATGGGTTGCACCTCACAATTAGACCAATAGACAACATCCATATAAATGGAGAAAAGATTGAGGTTGTCAAAGACTTAATTTTGCTCAGCTCAACCATCAACACTCAGGGAAGCAGCAGCTGAGAAATCAGATTTTTCATTTGCATTGGGCAAATATTGCATTGGGCAAATCTACTGCACAAGACCTCTTTAAAATGTTCGTGAACAAAGATGTCAGTTAGAAGACTAAGGTGCACCTGACACAAGCCACGGTATTTTTTTTTATAATATCATATGCATATAAAGGTTGGGCAGTGAATAAGGAAGACCATAGATGACTTGATGCATTTGAGTTATGGTGTTGGAAGACAGTCTTGAAATTACCATGGACTGTCAAAAGAACAAACAGATCTGTATTGGAAGAAGTATAGTCAGAGTGTTCTTTGGAAGACAGGATGGCCAGACTTATTCTCTAATACCTCGGATATGTTGTCAATGGGAACCAGCCATTGGAGAAGGATATCATGTTTGATAAAGTGGAGGGTAGAAGAGAAAGAGGAAGACCCCTGATGAGATGGATTGGCATAGTGGCAGATGCAGTGGGCGCAGGCGTAGCAACAATTGTAAAGTTGGCCTAGGACTGGGCAGTGTTTCATTCTGTTGTACACAGGGTCATTATGAGTCAGTACTTACTTGATGGCACCTAACAACGTAAGATTTTTTGTTTTTTTGAAATTTGTTTAAAGTTAACTCATTTTGAAGATATGGACCGAGTTCAACCACATTCCATAGACTACCATCGACCTGGAGATGAGAGAGAGAGGAAGGGCTGGTTGGTCCGAAGTTTGGTGAAACCTGGGGACCCCTGAGCCCATGGACAAGGACATAGCCATGGAGGGTTAGAGCTGAGAGCAAAACATCCAGCTGATATGAAGTGAGGGGAGACATACAAGAATGCCCGAACTTGTAGATAGTACTCACTCAATCTGGCTTCTATGGCTTGATGATCAGAACTCAACTAGAGGAAGATTGAAAAAAAATTTTTTTTTTTTTGATAAAGGAAACAAATGTAATTGCTACAATTTGATGAACTTGACCTAGATTTATGGATTTAGTAGCTCAGAATACCAACTGGGAAGGAAGGAATCTTCATATCAAGGATCAATCCTATCCTCTCTCTATATAGAGTTGATAGGAACAGGCAACCTAGGTATTGCCTACCTAAAAGGGGTGGGGGCTATAAAGGCACAAAATGACTAACTTACAAGTTTTCAAGAGGGAGTTTAGTTTCAGAATATATGGGGGAAGGTAGAATCCTCACTGAACAGTATTCATCTTGTCTAGACAGGTCTGGTGAAGTGATAAGCTTCTTTTGATTCCAAATTTAGCAATTGTTATAATGACTAATTGAGACTGTCACAATTGCAAAGGTAGAAGTTTTGTAGCAAAAAGAGGGGAGTAGTTAATTTTATAGTCCAGGAACAAAGAACCCTAGAACCATCAAGGGATAAGAGCATGAGTGGAATGTGGGGTCCTATCCAGAGAAGCAACAACACTAGAGATGGAGGCAGAGGTGATGACATGGAGAGATAGAGTAGTTGAGCACTATAGACTCATGGAAAGAGAAAGGCTGTGTGCTGGTGGCCAGGTGTTGGTGGCCAGGAGGCAGTCTTGCAGAATGCGTTCTTTGGTTATTTAAGTGATTATATATTCCTGAGTGTTTTTGTGTACATCCTTCCCCTCCCGCCCTGAAAGAACAAACAAAACAAAAAACGGAGTAGAAGCAAATACTATTGAATAATGATGCATGGAGGATATTGTAATCATTGCAATGAGACGATGAGTGTAAAACCGATGTTCTCCCATGTAAACTATCACAATAGAAAAAAAAGTTAATTCATTTTAAGTCTGAGGCTTGGATTTTGACAATTTCAATTTTTTTTTAATATGTCACTTCTGGTGTGGTGCTATACAATCAGCACTGGGCTGTGACCCATAAGCTTAACCATTCAAACCCACCAGCTGCTCCTTGGAAACCTTATACACAGGATCATTATGAGAACTGACTTGATAGCACTTAACAACAAACAACAACAAATATCACTTTTTCAAGCTAGGAAACAGAATCAAACTGAACCATATAGTTCTGTAGTGATCCAGATTGTCTTCTGATCTTCAGTAGAATGACGCAATGTAAGATGCTGATGATAAGGCATAAAACTCTAGATTGTTGTTGTTGTTAGGTGCCATTGAGTTGGTACCAACGCATAACAACCTTATGCACAACAGAACGAAACGAAACACTGCCCAGTCCTGGGCCAACCTCACAATTGTTGCCACGCTTGAGCCCATTGATGCTGCTATTTTGCTAATCCATCTCGCTGAGGGTCTTCCTTTTCCTCTCTGACCCTCCACCTTACCAAACATGATATCCTTCTCCAGCGACTGTTCCCTCCTGACAATATGTCTGAAGTATGAGAAATGAAGTTTGGCATTCAAGGAACACTCTGGCTGCACTTCTTCCAACACAGATCTGTTGGTTCTTTTGGCAGCCCATGACACTTTCAATATTCTCCTCCAACATCATAACTCAAAAGCCTCAATTCCTCTATGGTCTTCCTTATTCACTGTCCAGCTCTCACATGTATATGAGGTTATTGAAAATACCATGGCTTGGGTCAGGTTCACCTTAGTTCTCAAGCTTACATCTTTGCTCTTCAACACTTTAAAAAGGTCTTGTGCAGCAGATTTGCCTAATGCAATACGTCGTTTGATTTCTTGACTGCTGCTTCCATGAGTGTTGATAGATAGTAACCACTTATTTACATTTTTCATTAGGAAGCAGCCTAAAATCCAATGCTTAAAAAGGCATGGTATAAAGAAAATCTTGATCTACAAAGGACACACTGGCCTCTCATTGAACCAGGACAGAACTGGCGAACAAAGAAAATGTTTATGATGGGACTTCAAAATGTTTATGGAAGAAGGGAATTAAGAACTCATGGAATTTTTCCATGAAGTTTTTGAAACCTCCTCTGAAAACCTGTTTGAAGGTTTAAAAATTTCTGGTTGCTGTAAATAAGCAAATAAAAATAATCTTCTGGATGCTGTCTTACTGGCATTTGATTTTTTACCAATCTAGTGTTCCACTAGATTTTCTTTTGTTCCATTCTCTGGAACACAAAGTTTGAGATAAGTATATGGGTTAACATAGTTAGTTAACTATTTTCAGAATCAATTACTTAATTAAAAAAAAGAGACATACTGCATTTTTTTTCATTTGCCACCAGAACAAAAGGACAATGACATAAATAAAAGAATAAAAGAAATGTTCACTTCTAAAAAGGATGGTGACTACAGCATGTTCTCCTACAGGGAGCTCCCTGTTTCTCCATACAATTAATGTCACTATTCTTTCATGATATATATTCCTGTGGAACACTTGTCAGAGGTTTTTGTCGTGGCCAGGAGATGAAAAATAAATCATGTCCTAATTCATTACCTGTAAACTCAGTTCACATAGTTGTGATTAACCCATAAAATCTGACCATAGCTTTGTTAAACATCTGAAAACTACAGAAAGCCCTTAGCCCTCATAGTTTCTGCCCAATGTCTTAAACTGGGTTCATTCTCATCTATGACTTTTCTCTGGCATGAAGCACTAGTCACCAAGGTCTGGAATGTCATCATAGAAGTATCTCCAGTAGCTTTTGGGTACATAATAAGTAATGCAAAGGTGGTAGAATCCTGGCAGGAACACCAGGA
The DNA here is from genome assembly GCF_000296735.1 of Chrysochloris asiatica. NCBI lineage: Eukaryota > Metazoa > Chordata > Mammalia > Afrosoricida > Chrysochloridae > Chrysochloris > Chrysochloris asiatica. Next base: position 3,009,628 of record NW_006408798.1, on the reverse strand, counting down.
TGCCAATGATCAGTACAGGAACGACCTGGTCCACCCTCCCCTTTGCTTATGTAGCCCACCAGCAGGAAGAAGCCTATGGTAATAAGAAAGGCGTCAATCAAAAACAGCATGGTGGCAAGTGTAATGGACTTATAAGGGATCTTAGGAGGGCTATTCTTAAATCAGAGGTCAATGTAGCTATCATCTGTCCTTCATGTTACTATGGGCAATCCCTGTAGCCAGGTTGATACAAGATTGCATCATAACATATTGACCTAGCTACAGTTGAAGTGCTGCACTAGTTTGCCCACTCTGGGAAAGCTCACCAAGGGTTGGTAGCTGAGGTGCCTGAGGTTGCATGGCACAGCCCACCCAATGGCCACCTTTCCACCAGCCTTGGTGTGGACCAGCATGGCACTGGAAGTTGCATGCCAGAAAGGGGTGTGCCGGCTGGGTATATGATTCTTAGTTAGCAATTTTTAAATTTCAGTTTTATATATGTCATCCCATTGCTTTCTTGCTTGCATGATTTCTGCTGAGAAATCAGAACTTTATAGATAACTTCATTTTTCTCAAATTACTCTCAGGATTCTTTCCTTCTGTTAGGGAAATTTTCTTCCAACAATTCTTTGATAGTTTTCCTGTGCTTTTTTCTTGGTCTCTTCCTTTTCTGGAATTCCAATCACTCCTAATTGGTATAAATTAGGGGTCCCACATAATTCATAAGTTTTCTTTGGATTTTTTTGGGCTCATTTTTCTGTTTGTTCTTCTAGCAGATTTGTACTGATAATTTGTCTTTCCTGGTTTGGCCTTCCATTATGTTCTACTTCCTTGCCCTTTCAGTGGATTATCTATTTCTGAAATCTTAATATTAATCTTCTGTGTTTTCTTTTTATTGTTTTTGTATGACTTCTAATTTTTTTCCCATCAGTTTGTTCTTATAGTGTTTTCCTGAATTCTTCTAAAGTTCTGTCTGTGTTTTCCTTGATTTTGCCTGCAGTTTTCTTGATCTTTCTCTTAATCTGTTGCAGGTACCTAACAATCATTCTTTTGAATTCCTTACCAGGTAGTTTCAATGCCAGTTCTTCCCCAGAAAGGTTTTCTGGCTCTGTCACTGTCTTGTTTTTTGTGTGAACAAAAATTGTTTTCTCTGAGACATTGTGGTGGTGTTGTATTTGTGTTTAATTGGTGATTGTATGTTGGTGTGTCTCCTTGTGGGTGTGATAGGAAATGTGAGTATGTATGCAGTTCTCTGTTTGTGTAACATAGTTGAGGGTTGATTTGGCTGGTGTTGACTGCTATCTATCAATGATTGGGTGGTATGGAAGTGGAATGTAACCCTGGCCCAGTAGGTGGGGCTACAGGAGGTATAAGTGTGGCTGAGCTGTGTAGGCACAGCTGTTGTCTCCTATTGGGTGGGACAAAAAAACAAAAACAAGGAAAAGCGAAAAACAAAAGCACACAACAGAAAAAAATAAAAATATTTTTTTTTAAAAAAGGAAGCAGGGGAAAAACAGGCAAACAATAAAAAAATAATTTAACAGATAAAAAATAAAAAGGGAAAGGAAAATAAATACAAGGAAAGTGGAAAAAAAGAAAAAATACAATCAGTGAACTTAGGGAGGTGGAGAAAAGAAAAGAGAATAGTGATGAAAAAACTAAGAAAAAATATAAAAGAGAGAAAGAAGAAGGGAAAGGGTAAATGAAAAGAAATAGAAGAAAAGGAAAAAACAGAGAAAGAGGAGAAAAAACAATGGAAAGGAGACAAAAGAAAAGGAAACAAAGAAAGGAGAAAAGCAGGACCCAGAGAGGAGAAACTGTGTGGGGCAGGGCACCCTTGAGAAGCCAAGGAATTCATGGGGGGAAGGGCTGAAGAAGTGGGACTCTGGTCCTAAATGAGCTCCTTGTTTGGGTCAGAGCATCTGTTCTGGAAGTAGTTGGTGTTGGTTTAGAAAAGGACTGAGATCAGTATGCTTGTTCCATAAAAGAACTCTTTCTGCCCAGAGAAAAGCAGCAGGCAGGGTTGCTGTTTATGGCAGGAGCTCTTTTTCTGCCAGGAGTGACCAGGACCTGACACTGCTTATTCTGCTGGTGTGATGAGTTCAGGCACCTCCAGATGTGGGAGAGGTACACCTGGTGTGGCTCCAGCCTCAGGTAGATCAGGGGATGTGCAGTGCAGGAGCTGTCTCTGACTGAATGGGTGGGTGAGGATTGGGGTTGATCACACTTTAGGTCACCAGGAGGGTGTAGGGAAAATCCCACCTTTCTATCACCACCACTGGAGTGTGTTTATTTTGTCAAGCCACTATCTCTATTAAAAACTGCTTGCAAAAGTTCAGCATGGCCACACTGGGTCAGGATAGCTCACAGTTCATGCATCTATCTCCTTTCTTATGGCTTTTTGTTCAGCTGCTACTCCTTATCAGTATTAAATCTATTGTACTTGTTTATCCTTTCCTTTGGAATTTAAGGTTCCAGAATTCTTGTCTATTTTATTTGTTCTCATGCCTCTTTTGTTAAGGATCTATGTAGCATGTCTACCTAGTGTACCATCTTGCCAGAAGTTCCTATTCTGTTTTAAGGAGCAGAACTTGAGGCCCTTGTCCTATTACTACTATGCACACTTTCATGACAGAACAAAGCTATATCACACTCACAGATACAAGTCTGCAATACTGGGGGCAAAAGTGTAACCCTTGTTTTCATCCACAAAAGAGCAGAATGGGTCCCATGAGGTAAAGCTGCGGTGTATGCAGTATGGGGCTGTGCAGTCTGTTCTGCGTCCTCATGGGCCTTTCGGTGGACTGAAATTGCCATTTGCAAAGTGTTTCTTAGGCTGTCTGATCAACCTTCTCCTGCCCACACCCCTGCCTTCCAGATGTATTGGGATAAACATAGACGCAATTAAAATATGGCAAATGCCAGTAGGGAGATATAATAGGGAGAGGTAAACAAACATAAAGCAAGTATATAACCTATTCAAACAGTTGGATGAGAGATACAGTTCTCTTTAATCCCATTACAGGGATTTTGAAAAACTCCTTCAAATCTTCAATGAAAAATAAAGACCTTTATTTAATTTCAGAGTCAGCTGTGTAACATATTTTATTGGCCTTTTCAAAAAAAAGTCATACATTGGGAAAAGAGGTTCATTACAAAAGTTGGAAATCATCAAATGCCGTTAAAGTGTTTGTGTGAAGGTCCCTGGATGGTGCAAATGGTTTTTGCTTGGCTGGTCATCAAAAGGTTGGCTGTATGAACCCACTCAGCAGCACCGTAGAAGAAGCAGGCCTGGTCATTTGCTTTCATTAAGGTTACAGCCATGAAAACGCTACAAAGAGTTCTACTGTGTAACACAGAAGAGTCTCCTACATCACAAATCACCAACAAAAACAAAACTAGCAACAGAAAGTTTATGTGAGATCCTTGATATGTTTTCATAGTGAAAAAACACAAGGAGATTCTCTTTAGTGCCCCCAAAGCAAAAAACAAACTTACTGCAGTCAAGTTGATTCCAATTCATATAGGACAGAGTAGAGCTGCTTCAGAGGGCTTCCAAGGTTCTTTATGGGAGCAGATTGCCACATCTCTCGTCCTCTGAGTACCTATATGTCTGCATGGATTTGTCCATGCCACTATAGAATAGAAGTAGACATTATAGAGAATGCCTGGTTTGGGGCACAAATTCATACTCAGATTCTGGATAACATTGCTGTTGTTAAATGTTGTTGAGTCAGTTTTGACTCATAGCGACCCTGTATAGGGTTTCCGAGGAGTGGCTGGTGGGTTTGAACCACCAGCTTTGCAGTTAGCAGTCCAGTGCTTATCCTGCAGCATCATACCAGGACTCCTGGATGACATTAACTAGCTTGAAAAATGCAAGTATTTAAAGTAGTAATACTGCTAAACATTGCAAAGAATCCAGTCAGTCTTTTTGTCTTTTGTAAATTCAAGATTAGTTGTTGTTAGGTGCCATTGAGTTGGTTCCACCTCATAGTGACCCTATGTGCAGAGAACGAAACACTGCCTGGTCTGGCACCATCCTTACAATCGTTGCTATTTTGAGACCAGTATCACAGCTACGGTGTCACTCTATCTATTTAAGGGCCTTCCTCTTTTTTCACTGACCCTTGGCTTTACCAAACATGATGTCCTTTTCTTGATAACATGCCTGAAGTATGTGAGACAAAGACTTGACATCTTTACTTCTAAGATTACGTGGTGGTGGTTGTTATGTGCCATGGAGTCAGTTCTGACTCCTAGCAACCCTGTACAGGGTTTCCGAGGCTATAATTCTTTATGGGAGCAGAAAGCCTCATCTTTCTCTCACAGAACAGCTGGTAGTTTCAAACTGCTGGCCCTGAGGTTAGCAGCCCAATTCGTATAGTTGTTGTTAAATGCCATCAAGTTGGTTCTGACTCATAGCGACCCTGTATAGTTTTTCCAAGCAGCAGCTGGCAGGTTTGAACTGCCAACCCTGGGATTAGCAGTCCAGTGCTTTTTCAATAATCATAAAATAATAATCCTCCTTTATCTACAAATGTGTGTGTTTAATGAGAACTTTCAATATCTGACTTATTTTAGTAACAATAACAATCTATGTGAAACAATGATCACTCTAAGAAATTAGAGACTCTTAAGAGACTATAGATGAATCAGTAAATCATAGAACATTTTAGTACTGTGAAAACTCTGCAGTCATTAAAATGCCAAGGAAGTGCTTTGTATATAGAGGAGGAAAGATCCCCCTGATTCCACCACCACCATAACCATGGAAACGGCTACCAATTGAGGACCTAGATGTTTCAGACAGTGAGCATTTTGCAGCTATCAGTTCACTTTCTTGAATGAATTCTATGTCTAAATCCTATATATTGCACTATGCATGTAGATCAATCACTTTCTGTAACTTCCCTACCCAAGCATAGGACTTTCTGATTCCCAGAGTTGAGCTAAATTTGGGACTGAACAGTTTAGTTCCATCTGCATACATTCTACCTTCACGCCCCTCTAGTCACTTTGTGTAACATGGGAACAATTTTAACGTAAAGTGTCAACAAGATATTTTTAAACTAGTAAACTATGTTTCTTGAATACAAAGGGAATTTCAATTCAACAAACCTTACCAATGTTCTATGGCAAAATAATTCCTTTTGGTGGTCTAGACAGGCACAAGCAGTTGCACTATATATAGACTTTTAGCTAGTTCTTTAGAAGCATGTGATGGGAACTTCTTAAAATTAATGTTATCTACCTGCTAGGATGTAAATACTAAAAGGATGTGGTCTACATTATGGACAAGGGCTCTGTAAAATGTGATATTAGAAAATGGAAATTTTACGAGTTCTGGGAACAGAAACAGGTGATGTGAGTGAAATGGGAGAAAATTCTAATTTTTACTGCATTGCTAGAAGTTAATAATCCAAAGTACTTTTTTTTGAATCCTGACTAATAGAACTACAACATTCCTAGGTTAGTTGTACTCATTTTGACTCCACCAAGTTCCTGAAAATCAACCTGTTTACTTAAAATCAATGGCCCTTTACATTGGTTGGTGCTCATAGGATGAGAATCAAAGAATTTCAAGCTATATAGATTCTCAGGTTTGTCAAGTACAACTCCCAGCCTGGGACATCAATCCCTTAATGTTGGTTGGTTACCTCGTCTCATTTCACTGGGAGACTTCTAGAATGAGTGGCAGTAGAATATAGTGGGAGGTGCCTCAATATTGTGCTTTCAGATTGTCTTCAATAGCTCTACAATCTTGAGTGTTGCTTAGCCTCTTAAGACTTGGTTCCATCATCTCTAAAATAAGAATTATAATAGTAGCTACCTTACAGGGCTGTTGGAAGGAGTAAATGAGAGAGTCTTGATAAATCTATTAGCACAATCTTTTAACCAGCATCCAAACTGTCTCCATTTTCATCATCATTATCATTGTCAGTGTCACAGGAAGAAGTAGCTGAATGGTCATGCTGTGGAGGATCAAAGACTCTTACTACTAAAGGAGCAACAGAGTCTTCAGGCTATATTGGGTCATAAACCACCTATCTTCTCTAGAACTGGGGACCAGTCTTCTTGGGCCCTCACCATTCCTGAGTTCTCATGAGCTATCTCTTGCCCTGTTTCTAGGAAATCCTTAGGATGCTCTACTGTTTTGATTGTTCTTTGACACTGGGAATATCTACCTCATATAAGTGCTACCAGTAGTATATAGAGAACTGAAAAATAAAATTAAATCCATAAAAAAGGGAAACATCGACTCCACCCCCCCTCCCCTTTAGACTAAAACCTTTGGATATGATAACAACTGTCTTAGTTATCTAGAGCTGTTATAACAGAAATACCACAAATGCGTGACTTTTACAAACCAATTTATTCACAGTTTAGAAGGCTAGAAGTCCAAATTCAGAGCACTGGCTCTGAAGGCCCAGCATTTCTTGGAAGTCTTCCTGTGTCTAGGCATACATCTTTCTCTGGATCTGGGAGCATCACAGTGCAGGGACCTTACTTTAAAAGGACTCATTCCTCTCTCAGCTCTACTTTCATGGTGGCAGTTAATTCCTCTGAGCTCTGTTGATCAGGTTAACCTTTATTCTATCTAAAACAGAGACCAACTCAAGATACAACCTAATTCTGTAGATTGCATCCCATTTTGTTAACATTATAGAAGTGAGGATTTACACCATATAGGATAATTACATCAGACCAGCATTGATCACATCAGATCACATTGTGGAAAGTAATTACATCGTATTAACCTCATCATGGAGGATTACTATATCTCAACTGCTAAACCACTGAGAATCCAGCTTCAGCCAAGTTAACACAAAAATCTTAATGATCAAAGCAACCTACACAAGTTCCTTATAAGAGTATGGTGATTTATAATTTGCCAATACATTCTCACATTTTATCTGATTAAATTCCCACTATCAAACTTGTTGCTGTCATTGTTAGCTGCCACTGAGTTGGCTCTGATTTATGTACAACAGAACGAAACCTGGCCTGGTCCTGCACCCCATTCACAATCGGTCCATTGTTGTGGCCACAGTGTATTTTGAGTGCCTTCCAACCTAAAGGGCTCATCTTCCAGCACCATATCAGACATAGTGTTATGATCCATAGGGTTTTCATTTTCATTGACTAATTTCTGGAAGTACATTGTCAAGTCTTTTTTCTTAGTCTGAAAACTCTGCTGAAACCTGCTCACCATAGGTGAACTTGTTCATATTTGAAATACCAGTGGCATAGCTGGGAGAAAGGTAGAATAGAGTATACACTCATATTTTCTTTCTTGTTTATATTATTGATATTATCGTATCAATAGTAATTTCATAAAAGTATTACTGATAGAAGTAAAACCGGGCTCTTTATGTATAGACTTGTAGCTTGTTGTCTTTTCTCTACACCAGAGAACACATATATTTGCAGCCACGTTCTCATTATTCACCTATAACAGCTATCTAGAGCTGTTATAAAAACACCATTGCTTTCCATCACCTGAACGCATGCTCTGAGGCATTCTTATCACAGAATTCCAGAGAGCCACCACTAACTGAGTATAAGTGTCACAGGAGTAGACAAGACTGTCTAACCTTCATCATTCATCTAATCATTTTGTTCACTGGGCATATCAAAGCTGGAAGAAGTGTCTTTTCCTTCAAAACTGTATGTCAGGTCCTATTCCATTGTGTATACGATCAACATTGACTGTGTATTCTTCCAGGGCAGAAATCTTGGTTATTTTCACATCCCATATCCTGGAATGGAAACTGACACAGATAGACATTGAAGCATGTTTGGATGGATGGATTGATGGATGGATAGATGAATTTAGCAATTGATCAGACCCACGGAAACAGGTAGAAGGTAGAAAAGAACCTCTACTGCTGATGGTTTTATAGACTTTCACTTCGGATGATGGCTTGACGCCTTTGTGTCTCCTAGGATTGAGCTGTCAAACTAGAAAGCACTGCCCACCTTCCAAATACTATTTATCTCCATTTATCAGGGGCTATTATTAGACAGTGTGCTGCTGAGGTAGCAAATTAGTTAGGGCTTTTAGTTCTGGGCCTATGATAAGGATTTGGGGAAATGTGCTCTGCTAGGGGAGGGCAAGTACATGGTCCCTCTATTACACTGGCCTCATGACAGCTGCTAGCACTCTGCTGAATGATCGATAATTGGCTGCCAGTCCAGTTACTCCTCACTGGCTATTTTAAGGACTGCCACAGAGACCCACCATGGACTCATGAGAAAATACTCTGAAACAAGGAAGGCCAATATTTCTCCTCTATACCAGGGTCTAGGACCCAGAGATGCACACAAACCCAGGAGCCCATTCAGAGCTGAACCATTCAAAGCCACTTATGATGTGGGCAATAGACCAGCCATTCCCATGCACTTAACAATCGATCAAGGAGCTGTCCCACTGGCGCCTAGACTTTGGCGTTGTTGGTGAGAATTTGAGGTTCTAGCTATTTCTGCCTTCCCTGGATTGCTTTTAATTTTAGTTGCTTCTTTTCCAAACAAAGGTAAAGGGAAGTTGCTAGGGGTCCAGTCAGTCCCCAAAGCATTCTACTTTAGAAGAGCTGCTTTTACAAGACGGGTTAAATGAAACAAAACAAAACAAGACAACATTTCCTTCCTTAATTTACTTGCTTAGTATACAGAATATCTTGGAAGAAGTTACAAAACTGGGAAAATTTTCCCACCCAGTAAAAGCTTTTATGGGCTTAGTATTTATTTGCCATGCAATATTTGATAGAATTAGTGCCGTGTGGCGCCGTGGGTTAATGTGCTGGACTGCAGACTTGGTTTGAACTGCAAGGTTGGCGGTTCAAGCTCACCAGCTGCTCCTCAGAAACTCTATACAGGGTCACCCTAGGTTGGAACTGACTTGATGGCACTTAACAATAACAACAACAACAATGTATCAAGGGGCTTTAAAAAGTTCGTGGAAAAATGGAATTAAAAAGAGAATGAAATTTTCTCATGAATTCTTTGAGGCCCCTTCATATTTCCATTTCCTGTAATCCCCTTTATGATAATGATGAAACATAAAAATAATGTAGTAAGTCTTTGGTTAGCTTAAAAAAAAAAAAATAACCCTCATGGCCTAATTTTCAGCTAAGCAGTAGATAGGTAGATAGAAGGGGACAACAACCCTAGCAAGGCATGCTCACCATGGAACAATCATTCAAAATCAAGAGGGCAACATATGCCTAAGGACAATTGAGAAGGGATAGGAAGATGGGTGGAATGCAAATAGGAACCACAGCGAGTATGCAGGATAACTGTTATTGCATGGAGGGGATTATAATAATTGAGATAAAACTGTGTGTATTTTTTAAATGTAACACTGACGCTCTTGTCTGTAAACGTTTACTCAATTCAAAATAAAAAGTAAAAAAACAAAACCAAACCCTGAAATACATAAAAATATAGAGAATAATAGAATTTACACATTAGGCAAATTAGGCATATCTGGTGCACAAACCCTTTTAACATATTCAAGAGTAAAGATGTCAGTTTCAGGGCTAAGGTGCATCTGACACAAGCCATGGTATTTTCAATAACTTCATATGCATGAGAAAGTTGGACGCTAAATAAGGATGACTGTAGAAGAATGAATGCATTTGAGTTATGGTGTTGAAGGAGAATATTAAAGTACCAGGGACTGCTAGAAGAACAAACAAATCTGTGTTGGAAGAAGTACATCTAGAATGTTCCTTAGAAGCCAAAATGGCGAAATTCTCATACTTTGGACATATTATTAGGAGGGACTGGTCCTGGAAAGGGACACCAAGCTAAGCTTGGTAAAGTGGGTCAATGAAAAAGAGGAAGACCTCTAATGAGATGGATTGGCACAGTGCTAGCAACAGTGGATTCAAACAACAATGACTGTAAGGATGCAGGACTGGGCAGTTCTTTGTTCTGTTGTGCATAAGGTGACTATGAGTTGGAATCAACTCAACAGCCCCTGAAACAACATCTATCCAGAGATTAGAAATAGAACTTAACTACCTCCCTGTTGTTGTTGTTAACTGCCGACGAGTTGGTTCCGACCTATAGCGACCCTGAACAGGGTTTCCGAGGCTGTAAATCTTTACGAGAGCAGAAAGACTCATCTTTCTCCTGCGGGTCAACTGGTAGTTTTGAACTGCTGAACTTGCGGTTCGCAGCCCGATTGTAACCACTACACAACCAGAGCTCCATAACTATCTCCTGTTGTTGTTGTTGTTATGGGCCATGGAGTCAGTTCCGACTCATAGTGACCCTGTACATGGTTTCCAAGGCTGTAAATCTTTATGGGAGCAGAAAGCCTTCTCTTTCTCCCGCGGAACAGCTGGTAGTTTGGAACTGCTGACCTTGTGATTCGTAGCCCGATTCATAACCACTACGCTATTCATATCTTCAACTTTCACCTTTAGCCTCAAGAAAGTCACTATCTTGATTCTGATGTTTATCATTCTCTTGTATATATATTTATGCTTTATGATACATCAGTAGACAATAAAGTATGCTTTATGTATTTAAAGTTTGTATAGATGGCATCAAAACAATTATATTCTTCTGGAAAATCTCTGTGAGCAAATTTACTAAACCCATCAGAATATGTAAGATTTTTCTCCACTGGTACATGTAGCTTAAGTTAACTTTTGACATCAACCAATGGATTTTTTCAGGACCAATTTAGACTCAAAGGTCAGGAAACTTCTTCTGTTATGAACTCTGGATCATATCCTGTTCTTCTTTGTGACATTCTTGTTTAATTATTAAATAATGAATACTTATGTATTTATGTCATACCTTTCTTTTCTGCTAGAATGTGAGTTCCCTGAGGGCAGGGGCCATAAATGTCTTGCTCACTGCTATAACCCCTGCAAGTAGCTCAGTGCCTGGAATACTAAAGCTGGTACTGTCTGGTCAATTTCAATCCATGACAACTTCTTGTGTTACAGAGTAGAACTGTTCCATGGAGGGTTTTTTTTGTTTGTTTGTTTGAGTTGTAATCTTTACAAAAAGCTATCAAGCCTTTTTTTCCCATAGTACCATTAAGCGGGTTTGAGCTGCCAATCTTTAGGTTAGTGCCAACGAGTTGATTCCAACCCATAGTGATCCTGTATAGGGTTTCCAAGAAGCAGCTGGTGAACTTGAACCACCGACCTTGCAATTCAAACAACTTTGCAGTCTGATGCACTAGCCTGCAGTGCCACAATTGCTTGCTCCACTCAGGGACCTGTCTGGCACATAACACCAAACCCATTCTCATAGTGGCCCTGTATAGGGTTTCCAAGGCTGTAAATCTTTGCTATTGTTGTTGTTAACTGTGGTCGCGTCAGTTCGGTAAGTCTTTATGGGACCCAAAAGCCTCTTCTTTCTCTCTCAGAGGAGCTGGTGGATTAGAATTGCTGACCTTGTGGTTAGCAGCCTTATGCAGAAACCCCTACACCACCAGAGGAGTGTGTTTAATTGCAATCTGAATAAAATTCCGATTCCTTAGAATTACATACATGGTCTTTCGTTATCTAGTTCCTGCTTCCATCTCAGGCTCAGTCTCTGCTCCTTCTGTGACTCTTCCCACCCCTTGCCCTGGCCCTTTACTTCACCATCTCCCCACCCCTCACCCCAAATCACCTGCGATTTCTGAGCTTTCTTGTGTTCCTTGCTTTTGTATGTGCTGTTCCCTTACTCTGGAACATGTGCCACATTTTTGTGCCTGGAAAATTTCACTTGTCCTTCAAGGTAAGAGGCACCTCCTCTGGGAAGCCTTCAGGTAGAATGTGGTTTTACTCCTCTATGCTCTCGTAGCATATGAAACTTCCCAGTGTTTTAATTCATTAAAACAAATATATTGATTGTGTTCCTGGTATGAACCATGTCTCGCTCCATGTTCCGGAGATAGACACAGTCCCTACCATTTCTGAATAAGGCAAAGGGATCCATGAAGGAAATAAATGTGTTGATATGATAGAGTCACTGTAGAATCTTTAGGGAGGGTGGTTGAGGTACTGACTTTTTCTGAGGTATTGATATTTAAGCTGAGATGGAAAAGGTATGAACAAGAGGTCATTCAGTCATGTGATGAACTGTGTGCAGTATTTTTCATGGTGTGAACCCCCATGCCTGTCTCTCCAACCATCCTCAGGATGAGCATTGTGTATAAATTATCTGTTTCCCTAATGCCTAGCATAATGCCCAGCATAAAGTAGGTGCTCAGGAGCACAATGGCTCCATAGGATAAACACTGGATTGGGAACCACGAGGTTGGTGGTTCCAGCCCACCAGTCGCTCCGCAGGAGGAAGTTGAGGGTTTCTGCTGCCACAAAGATTTAAAGTCTCAGAAACCCTACACAAGGTTGCTATGACTTAGAACTGACTCAACAGCACTTAACAACAACAACAATATAGTAGGTGCTCAGTAAATGGCTGTTTAATTATTTCATGAATGAATGAATAAATGATCTACATTATGTTGGCTCAGAATGAACCTCAGTTATTAAACTTGCAACAGCATCACCTCACATGAAATATTCACACCAAACCAAATCAGGCCCTTCTCAGGTGCTAATAGCTGTGGGAAGAAAGGAATCCCACTGAACCCTGGGACTAGATGATAGCCAAGTGCATCGAGAGTGTGCGTTGCCTTATGTTTTGTCTCCATGCTTCTAGTAAAGTCACTCCATGGAGACACAACATGAAGCAGCCTGGTCTATTGTCACTAACTTGTCAATAACATTTTCTCTGCATTAACAATAACTTAATGGGCTGGGCTGCTAACCACAAGGTCAGTAGTTCAAATCTACCAGCTGCTCCGCAGGAGAAAGATGAGGCCTTCTGCTCTCATAAAGATTTATAGCCTCGAAAACCCTATGCAGGGTCCCTGTGAATCAGACCCGGCTCAGTGGCACACAATCACCACCACCACCATGGCCATAGGAGTTATTCTCTCTCTTTTGCATGTGAAAAAATGGAGACCCCTTAAGGCCATATGGTTGGTAAGGATGGAGCCAGAACTAGCACCCTGATCTGTCTCACTCTTAATCCCTAGGAGTGACTTCATGGGCCTGCAACCTGTGTAGTGCTTGGAAGGACTCCACACTTGGTTTAATGGTCTTCTGTTGTTATCTAGAAATTTGTCATAATTTTTGAACAAGTGGACCCATTTTTAGTTTGCACTGGACTTTACACTTATGTAGCTGGACCTGATAAAGCACAATTTGTCCTGTACCAACTTGATTTTTGGGTAACTTTGTTTCATCCATGGTAAACACAGAAGTGCAAATCACAAACACTTCCCCTCAGAGTCTATATGCACAAACGTGAGAAACAGAGGCTAACAATGAATTTGGTGGTCAAGAGGACTATGGTTTATTTTTCTGTAATGGATCAAGTTTTAATGGATAAGAAAAAAAGTTCATCATGCTGAGTACATAAAGCTTTGTGTCATCTACATAAAGTTTTATATGCTGTGTATCCATTTCTCTTTCAGATGGATCTCTGAAGGACAAATTCAAGAATTTTCCCATGTAGGAGGATCTTTATTATACTTGTAGGCACCTTTTGTTCAGTTGCTGGATAAGCACCTTGACTTAAAATGGTTTTAAAACGTGGTTAAGTACAAATATAACAAAACATTAGCCATTTCAGCATTCATCTCATGTACAGTTCAATAACATTAGCATATGTTCATCACGTTCAACTCCTAACCACTCCCAAGGTTTTTCATCACCCTTAACAGAAGTTCCATGTCTCTAAGCACCAAGTCTTTCTTTCCTCCTCTGTCCTGCTCCCTTTTGTAATTACATATAAACTTTGGTCTCTATACACTTGCATATTCTACATATTTGATATAGGTGGAGTCATAAGATATTTGAAACTAAATTATTTTACTCCACATAATGTTTTCGAGGTTCATCCATGCTGTAACATGTATCAGAATTTCATTTCTCTTTACAACTCAACATTATTCCATTGTACATATTTGCTACAGTTTGGTTTTCCATTCATCTGTTGATGCACATCTAGACTGTTTCTCTACCCTTTACTACTGGGTCTAGTGCTGCACTAATGCTAACTGGAGTGTGGCGCTGCGGGTTAATGCGCTGGAGCACAAGGGCTCTTTGAACTGCAAGGTTTGGTGGTTCAAGCTCACCAGTCACTCCTCGGAAACCTTATTTGACAACGGAGCTCTGGTAGCATAGTGGTTACCAATCGGGCTGCTAAACTCAGGGTCAGCAGTTCAAAACTACCAGCTGTTCCGTGGGAGAAAGATGAGGCTTTCTGCTCCTGTGAAGATTTATAGCCTCAGAAACCCTGTGCAGGGTCACTATGAGTCGGAACCAACTCCATGGCACATAACAACAACAACAATAGTAACAATGCTAATTAGTGTACAAGTCTCTATTTGTGTTCCTACTTTTAATTACCACCAGTTGTCTGCCAGTTTGTTGTACTGTGGTGGCTTGTGTGTTGCTTTGGAGCTATGCCATGGTTTGTTTTTTTTGTTGTTGTTGTTTTTAATACCAGCAAGGTCCTCTTGATGGACAGGTTCCAGCAGAGCTTCCAGACAAAGGTAGATGAGGACGGAGGGGACGATACTTCTGAATGGCTAGTGACTGAAAACCTTATGAATAGCTGTGAGACATTATCAGATGTAGTGCCAGAAGAGGAAAACATTATGAATAACAACAGAACATTGTCAGAACAGTGCCTTAGGTTGGAGGTGGTGGTGGTGATGGTGTGCCATCAAGTTGGTTCCGATGCATAGCGATCCTGCATTTGGTTTCCAAGGTTATATATCTTTACAGGAGTAGAAAGTCTTATTGTTCTCTCTAGGAGTACCTGGTGGACTTGAACTGCTGACCTTGCAGTTAGCAGCCCAACACATAACCACTATGCTACTAGGGCTCCACACTGGTTGGAAGGCACTCAAAATATGACATGGGACACCGTAGTAGCAATGATGGACTCAAATGTAACAACAGTTGTGAGGATGGCTCAGGACCAGGCAGTGTGTTGTTCTGTTGTGCATAGGGTTGCTATGAGTCAGAACTGACTCAGTGATGCCTAACAACAACAATAATTTTCAGTTATATTTGGTATACACCTAGGAGTGAAATTGCTAGGTCATTGATAATCCTGTTCAACTTTTTGAAGAACCACCAAATGTTCCCCAGTGATTGTACCATTTTAAAATTCCACCAGCACCCTGACTTTTAGCTAAACAATTAAAATATAATTTGTATTTAAGAAATATTCTTCTTCCTTCTGGTCAGTATCCACTTCACTTGGAAAAGGCTTAATTTAGATTTTCTGCATTCCTTCTGTCACCTCTAGGTCCAGCCCATCTGCCTTCAACTTCCTTCTCTTAGCCGAAGCTGAAATCAGCCCCAGTGGAGTTTACCACTTGA
Source organism: Chrysochloris asiatica (assembly GCF_000296735.1). Classification (NCBI taxonomy): domain Eukaryota; kingdom Metazoa; phylum Chordata; class Mammalia; order Afrosoricida; family Chrysochloridae; genus Chrysochloris; species Chrysochloris asiatica. Next base: position 2,994,230 of record NW_006408798.1, on the reverse strand, counting down.
TCTCTAGTGCTCATGATCCCTGGCCCTCTCTTGCCATGAAAAGACTCATATTGTGGAGGCATCAGTGTTGTGGCTGGTCAGGTAACTTCTGTTACTTAGCAACTTTCTCCTGCTTTGTTAAGTTGGGATGTTCAATCTCCTTAATGAATAAGAGCATCAAGCCAGGTAATTGATGCCTGGACGTTTAGCTCATGAATAATTGACTGTCTGGGTAATCCTAGATACATTTCCTCGATCAGATTGTACAATGGAACAGTCATGTCATAGCCAGTGTCGAGTTTTTGTTTTTTGTTTTTTTCCCCCTTTAATCAGTTTTATGATGTCAGAAATCTGCTTTCTTAACCTAAAGGCTCAGGTGAACAATAGAAGCAGTGATCCTCCCAAAGCTGGGACACACTTTCCCTTTCCTCTGCAATAGCTCAGCGTTTCCCCTTTAGTTTAGACTTAGAAAAGTTTTGGTTCTTCTGTTTTATCTTTTCAGGTATCTTTTCCCACATACATCGGGAAGGCAATGTGGTCTAAAGGAAGGAGGGAACTTGGAATTGGGTTTCCTAGGCAATGCCAATCACTTATTCTGCAGCTCCAGGCCAGCCTTAGATAGTCTGACTTTGTTACTCCATTTATTCATGCACTCAGCACACATTGAATGAGCACTTCCTGTGTGCCAGGTACTGGGGATTTCGTGATAAGCAAGGTTGGCCTTGTCTGCTCTCAGGGAGCTTATATTCTAGTAAGAACACCTAGGGAAGAAACAAGTAAATAAAACAAAAGGAAGAAGTTATTTTCAGAGCATGGTAATTACTGATGTGAAAATATGTGAAAACAGAGTGATGAGATAGAAAATGACAGATTGGGGGGGATGGATTAGATTGGGTGATGAGGGGAGATCAGGGAAGGGCTCTCTGACACAGTGACATTTGAGCTAAGAACTGACTGAAAAGAAGGAGCCAACCAGGTGAAGAGATGAAGAACGAAGTTTTTGGCTAGAGGAATTACGAGGGCAAAGGTTCTAAGATGGGAATGGGTTTAGCATGTTTGTGGGACAGGAAGGGTGTCCTTGGGGCTTGTTATGGATTAATTTGTGCCCCTCCAAAATATGTGTTATAAATCCTAATCTCTGTGCCTGTGACATAACGCTTGTGTAAGTAAAAGGCAGGTGAAAAAGAAGACCCTCAAAGAGATGCACTGACACTGGCAGCTACAGTGGGCTCAAGCATAACCGCTGTGAGGATGGCACAGAACTGGGCAGTGCTTCATTCTGTTGTGCACGGGGTTGTTGTGCGTCAGAACTGACTTGACAGAAAGAATCTAACAACAGTAGCAATGCCTGTGGTTATGATCTCATTTGGGAATGGGGTTTCTTGGTTATGTTAATGAGACATGATTAAAGTAGGGTGTTTCTTGAGTCCAATCTTCTTTGAGATGTAAAAAAAGATTAAATAAGCAAGCAGAGAGAGATTTGGAGAACTCCAAAGAACTAGAAAACAGAAGCTGAAGACTTTTCTCCAGAGTCCACCAATAGACAGTCTTCCCCTAGAATTAGCACTTCTAGCCTCCTACACCGTAAAAGGTGAGTTTGTTAAATACCATCCACTTGAGGTTTTTCTGCTATGTTGTTGTTGTTGTTATGTGCTATGGAGTTGGTTCCGACTCATAGCGATCCCGTACAGGGTTTCTGAGGCTGTAAATCTTTACGGGAAGCAGAAAGCCTCATCTTTCTCCCATGGAACAGCTGGTAATTTCGAACTGCTGACCTTGTGGCTTGCAGCCCTATTCATAACCACTATACTGGTGGTTATGTGCCGTGGAGTAGGTTCTGACTCATAGTGAGCCTGTATAGGGTTTCCGAGGCTGTAAATCTTTACAGGAGCGAACACTTCATTTTTCTCCTGCGGAACCACTGGTAGTTTCGAACTCCTGACCTTGAGATTAGCAGCCTGATTCATAACCACTTCTGTTACAGTAGCACTGGGTAACTAAGATAAAGGTATAGCAGAATGATAGTGAGTATGAGATGAGGTGAAGTTGGTGCTCTCATCGGCCTCTCACCACTGATACCTTCTCACATCACAGAAAGCTATACTGCCACCGCTGTAGGTCATGGGAACCTCAAAGAGGGGATATGAAGGGAGCCAGACTTTTGAAAATATACGTCACAGTAATGGTTTAAACAGTGTCATTCTTTGTTTGCAAAAATCAGAAGTTGTTGAAACCCTGATTATTTCATTTATTCGACAAATATTATTGAGTACTAGGCAGGATTTGTGGCACTGAGGATATTGTTGTTGTTAAGTGACTTCGAGTAGATTCTTAACTCATAGTGATCCTGTACACAGTTTCCCAGGAGCGGCTGGTGAATTTGATCTGCTAACCTTGAAGTTCAAACTGACCTTGTCGCCCAGTGCATTATCCCACAGTGCCACACCAGGACTTCACTGAGGATGTAACCGTTACTAAAACCAAGTTTCTGCCCTAGTGGAGTTTTACGTTCTATTAGGAAAACAGACTAGTAAAGAACCAACATACAGCAATAAAATATATTGTTGTTGTGAAGTTGCTATGTGCCGTTGAGTCAATTCTGACTCATAGAAACCTTGTACTGGGTTTCTAAGAAGCAGCTGATGGGTTTGAATTACCGACTTTGTGGTTTGCAGTCCAGTGCTGATCCTATAGCAAGATGACTATACATGTTATAGAGAAAATAAAGCAGGGAAGGGACTAAAGAATAAAGGGGTTGGGAAGGAGATGGTTGAAATTCTGATCATAGTGGTTAGTGAAGGTCTCACTGAGAAGGTGACATTTAAACAAAGACCTGGAGAAAGTATTTAAGTGAGCCAGTGACTATCTGGGGGAAGAACATTCTAGACAGAGAAAGTAACAACAGTGCCACTTCTTTGCCTTGCCACATGCCTATCTCCAGGTCTATCTGCAAGCTGGGTTGTCATTGTTGTTGTTAAGTGCCTTTGAGCTGATTCCAACTCATAGTGGCCCTGTATAGGATTTCCAAGGAGCAGCTGGTATGTGTGAACCAGTGACCTTGCAGTTAGCAGTCCAGTGCTTATCCTACAGTGCCACACCAGTTTGGGTTAGATGTCCCCTTTTATAAGACTTATATCAAACTACTTATCACTCTCCTGCTTAAAACAGTTCCTTGCAGTTAGAATAAAACATAAATTTCTTGCCATGGCTTCTAAGATACTATTTAATCTCTTGACCTCTGCAACCTTATCTCCCTTACCTATCCCCACAGTAACCCTCTAACTGGTCTTTGCATGTATGACTTGATTCCCACCTCAGGGAGTAGCATTTACTGTTCTCTCTGTCTGCTAGACTCTTCCCAGAGATTGTCAAATAACTGGTTCCTTCTCTTCATTCAGGTCTCAGCTTCCCTGACTCTCCCAAACAAAGCAGCTGCTCCCCATCACATAGCTACTCCCCAGTCATGGCAGTTATCAATGGCTAATGGATCAAGAAGACTTACTATTTATTCACAAAGAACACAGTCATTCACTTCTGTATTGAAATTGCTTCATTCTATGCAATGTATTTTTTGGAGGGAAAAAAATTTAAAAATGAAATATTGCAGACTGATCTATAGGTCATTATGAGTCAGAACCAACTCGACAGCACTTAATAACAACTATATATACTGTGGGTTACGTGTTGGGCTGCTAACCACAAGATTGGTAGTTTGAATCTACCAGCTGCTCTGTGTGAGGAAGATGAGACTTTCTGTTCCTACAAAGATTTACAGCCTTGGAAACCCTATACAGGGTTGCTATGAGTTAGAACTAAGGAGCTCTGTAGCGTAGTGGTTACGAATCGGGCTGTGAACCGCAAGGTCAGCAATTTGAAACTACCAGCTGTTCCACAGGAGAAAGATGAGGCTTTCTGCTCCTGTAAAGATTTACAGCCTTGGAAACCCTGTACAGGGTCACTGTGAGTCGGAACCGACTCCACAGCACATAACCACCACCACCATGAGTTAGAACTGACTTGATGGGACACAACCAGCACCATGTATATTTTGAGGCTTAAAGCCCTTAAGACTATGACATTCATTTCCAGATCCTTCAATTTACCATCAGACCTGATTTTGAATTATAGAAGACTCAGTTACAAGTACATGCAAAATTGCTACACTGCTCAGTAAGTGATGTGCAAGAGCAAAATCAATGGATGACTTGCCATTTTCACAGAATGAAGTAAATGACTAGAAAAAAAAAAGTAGAGAAAATCTATTTCTCTGTATTTATAGTCTACTAGAAGTTGAATAAGGAGCTCTGGTAGCGTGGTGGTTACAAATCGGACTGCAAACCTCAAGTTCAGCAGTTCGAAACTACCAGTTGTTCCGCAGGAGAAAGATGAAGTGTTCTGTTCCTGTAAAGATTTACAGCTTCGGAAACCCTGTACAGGGTTGCTATGAGTCGGTTCTGACTCCACGGCACATAACCACCACAGAAATTGAATAGAGTCCTAGTGTGGTGCTATAGGATAAACACTGGACTGCTAACCACAAGGTTGGTGTTTCATACCCATCATCTACACTTTGGAAGCCCTACACAGGGTCGCTATGAGTTGGAACCGCCCTGACAACACTAAACAACAACAACAGAAGTTGAATGCTAAACCCAATGATAATTGTCCTATTTGTTGGGTTAAAAAAAAAAAAAAGTTTTGAGAAATAAAATACATTCCATATGGAATATAATGGGAGTAGTATTGGCTTACAGGATTTCATTCTGTTGGTAAAGTGATAAATTTTAGTAGAGATTGAAAGGTAAGTCCCTAGGTAATACACATGGTTTGTTCTTGGGTACTAACCCAAACGTTGGCAGTGTGAACTCACTCAGCAGCACCAAATTAGGAAGGAGATCTGCTTCTGTAAGATTGCAGCCAAGAAATCCCTGTAAAGCAGTTCTACTTTGTACCACATGAGGTCACCATGAGTCAGAATCAACTTATTGTCAGTTTTAAAAAACATATTAAAATGCGTAAATGACAAAGTAAAATTGTGTCAAAAGTAGAAAGAAATGATTTTTCACTCCAGTTATCCCAAATGGGATAGATCAGACAAAAGTCTTAGAACGTGCTTGAGGTGTCTACCACCATCACTATCACCATGGATACCACCAACACCACTCCTCCTCTCATGCCCACAAACAAAGGGAGTGGGTCAAAGATCCCTACGCTGGCAACTCTCTCAATACTGCTGTGTGAGGCCATACTGTATGAAAAAGACACAGACCCAGATATAATGTGTCCTGGGTCAAATTTAATGGTGGGGTAAATAAGTCACTGTGTAAAGCTCTTGGAAAGCCAATTTTGGTGGCACATTACCAGAGTATGGAAAATGAACAAGCTTTAAAATTAGTAGTTTCTCCTCAGAAAAAAAATGACCAGTCTTTGCCCCCAAGGAAGAGCAAGGAGTGCTGTTTTAGTTGTGGAAGGTTCTGTCTGCTCTATAATTAGATAGAAAAGGCTTCTCAATTTGACCTGTTGGAAGGCTGCCCCCACCCCAGTCTTGCTATCCTCACCTCACCAGATTACCCATTAGGAAACATCCTTCCATTTCCAAAGGTTCAACCTGAATGAATCATCACTGTTATTTCCAGTTTGGTGGATTTTATTTTTTCAAATTCAGGAGACCCATCAATTATTGAGCGCTGAGTGATGATCCCGCTTGGTGACACCTCCATGGGTCTGCATGGTATTTCTCAGGGGAAGCCATCTGGCCTTCCTTAACTTGTTCATCCCTAGGCTTCTATCCCAGCTTGTAAGGTGTATCAGCCACAAAGCGAGCCAATGCCATCAATATTTTACAGCCTTAATTAAGTAAGCAGAGAGCTGTTGGCCTCTTGTAACTGGCTCCCTTTTCCAAAACAAGTGAAGAGAAGAAGAGCAAGGGGGCACAGGGAGAAGAATGGGCATTTCACTAAAGCTGGGTGGTGTTGTAAGGGAGGCCAATATTTCACTTAGGCGCATTTCTCGGGGATAGGAACCTGCCAGAATGGAGCAGAAACCTCCTGGGTGGGCACTGGCCATGGGCCTGGGAAGAAAAGAAGAGGACTGGTTTTTTGGACACCATTCTGACAACTCTTAAAAGGGGGCTAGAAATTGGCAGCTGGAACTGCAGTGTAAGGCGCTGCTGTGACCATTAAGTCTAGTGTAAATTAATTCCGGGGCCCTAGGAAAGGCTTCACAAATCAAGGGGTGGGGTGGGATGGGGTAAGTAGGTTGTGGTGTGGGTGTCTTCACTGCTATCACCCCCTCCCAACGTCACCCCAAGGTGCCAAAGCCCTTACCGCCATCCAGCCAGCTGACCTGAGCAGGGAGCTCTGCGATTTATACATCTATTAATTACCTCCAGCATGGAAGAACTACCTATAAATACAGTGGCACTTTAGATAAAACTTTCATGCAGCTATTTAGATCCTTTAAAATATAAATGATTTCCTCTAAATTTTTTATCATAAATCAGGGCATGGAGCTAGGCGACAAGACGCCGATTTCCCCCCCTGATGGGAGGAGTAGAGCCATCACTTTTTTCCCTCTTTCTTTTTCTTATCTTTCTTTCTATCTCTTCTTTCTTTATTTTTTATAGAATTTAGTTAAAGACTCTGCCATGTCCATTACTTAAAGGATAGTGAACCAGTGGCAGGACATTTCACCCCTTTTTCCTGGAGGCAACCTAGACTTGGTAGGGGGAGAGTCTGTGGTCACTGATCAGCAAACCTGAGTTCAAATCCTATCCCACACTTATTTCTGTGTGGCCTTGAGGAATGTGCTTAACTCTGTGAAGTGGAAGTAGTGATTCTATTGTTGTTAAGTGCCGTCGAGTTGGTTCTGACCCATAGCGACCCTGTATAGGGTTTCCGAAGAGCAGCTGGTGAGCTTGAATCGCCGATCTTGTAGTTTAGATGACTTTGCAGTCCAGCACATTAACCCACAGCACCATAGAGGTAGTGATAATACTTACTTTATAAGGTGTTTGTGGGATTAACCAACAACATGCAGAGAGCCAAACACATGAGTAAGAGCTCAAGGAACAGTGAGTTATGTGCTGATAGGCAAGTCACTTCACCGCTCCTAAGCCTCAGTTTCATTATCCATAAAGAATAGGTGGGTGTGGGGATGCTCATTTGTAGAGTTACTGTGAAGGCTGAATAAGACCAGAGCAGACTTTACGCAATTGAGGCAAGAAGCATATACACTTTGTCAATCATTGTATTTCCAGACCTTATATAGGGCCCTCATGGAAGAGGCACTCAGGAAGCATTTCATGAATGGAACATGAAGTAACAGACTCCCCACTGTGCTTGCATAGAACCCTACAGAACTGTCAGAACTTGGTTTCCATTTCTGGTGAAGGCCTTAGCCTCCCTGATTTTCCCCAGATCTGTAGTTAGATGGATCTAACTATAGTTGCTAACATAGTTGCTGGAAGAGTCTGGGGAAACTTACCTGCTTTTTATGTAGTTGTGAAGAGACATTTATCAGTACCTCCCTTTTGTGCCTTTTAAATTTTGCCAACCATATTCATAGAAAGGACATTACAAATGACGTGGAGCCTATGAGTGACTTACCCAGGGTCACAGAGTACGACAACCACATATTCATTCATGTTTGATTTCAGACCTTATATGCTCTGTGAACTGCTCTTTGCTAGCTTTCCAGAACCAAGCTGACTGGGCAAGAATGGTGGCCTGATTCTTTGACCAGGATCGAGATGAAATTTGACTAGATCACAAGGGATTAACTGTATGATTTTGAACACTAAGGTGCCTATGAGATCACCAGAAAGAGGAAGGTAAGACTAGACTCTATCTGTAAGAAGAAGACTATGTGTTTATTGAATCCAGGTTCACGAGGACAAGCACAGGGGTTGCCATGCTGAAGACACAGATGTTTTGAAGCCTACAGTTTCAAGATAAAGATGAAGTTACAACAAGCTCTGTATTTGTGTGGGCGGGGGGGGGGGGCGCAGGAAAGCTAAATTATGGAGAGGAAAAATTATGGGAAAGCCAAGAAGTTATTAAGAAGAGTCTCCTGGACAATGGTACCTCCAGTTTCAAGTTTTGACCCTAACTTTCCAGAAATTGTTAAGTGAAACCCAGGAGTCTTAGGCGGCCTGTCTTTTCTACTCTGGACCTTTATAATCCAAATCCTCAATAGCATCCAGAAGGATCCTTTGAAAGTAGAACTCAAATTATATCACTATCCTGCTTGAAACCTTTTGATTGTTTCCTTTCAACTCAGAATAAAATGTAGCTCCACTGCAGGAACTAGCTCTTGCCTTCTGGCCAGCACCATTTCCCACTGACCTCCTCTGCCATCATTGGCCAGTTTACTCACTACACTTCCACCACTCTAATCTTCTTGCTCTTCCTTGAACACCCAAGGTTGTTTTGACCTCGGGTTTTTGCACTTGTTCCAATTTTCTTCCATTTTATCCTTCAGTCCTTGACTCAAAGATCACTCCTTTTCTGCTCATGCATTCTCTATTCCATCAGAATAGAGAAATAACCTGAAAATAGTTTCTCTGTAGCAGTTATCTCTGCCTGAGGCTATCTTTTTTATTTCTCACCTCTTGTTTCACAAGAGTTGTTTGTCCTGTTTGCTGCTGAATACCTGCCTCCTATCACAGTGACGGTCACGTAGTTAAAAACATCACCACCACCAACAAAACTTGCTATCAAGTTGATTCTCTCTCATTCTTGGGGACCCCAGGTGTTGCAGAATAGAGCACCTCCATAGGGTTTTCTTGGCTACTGAAGCAGAAGCCAGACTTTCTTCGCTTCTGTGTGGATGAGCGCGAACCACCAAACGAAAACATACCTTTTACACTATCTAAGGACCATTGCTACATATTAGGTGCTCAATAAATGTGTTCAATGAAATAATGCATGATGAGGAAGGGCTCTCAGGGATCCCTTACTCTGAGGTTGTGAGGAGACAGGGACCTGCCTAAAGTCCCCTACAGTGAGTCCAGTTTCTGGTCACAACTGGGAGAAAGGGGAGGGCTCCTGGCACGTGCAGCTCATTTACAGAGACTCAGCCTTCAGCTCCTGAGTCCCTCTGGGCATCTCAGATCTTCAGAGCCAGCGCACACAAAGCGAGGCAAGCGGCCGATAGGCGAATCCGGCAGCAGCTGCGCAGGCGGCAGGTACATGTGAGAAGTTTGTGAAAGGAGAGGACAGAAAGGGAAAGGAAGATGAGGTCGGTGGCTGTGAACACCTGGCCAGGCAGCCCCGCCAGCTGCCTCCCCATGATGGCATCTTGAGTTCGGGCGCCCTATCAGGACCATCTCCCATTCCTCCCTTCTAGCCTCCACCCCTCCTCTTCATGGTGGGGTTTGGCCAAGGATGGGGGTGCGAGTCTCTGCCTGCCTTTCAAAATGTGGCCTCGTGTAAGTGCAGATGCTGAGTGTGGATGTGTGCCTGACTACAAACCCCTCTAAGGGAGGCCTCCTCTGATTGTGGGAGACAAGAAAACCTGGCTCACTCCAGCTACTCAGCTCCTGGGCTTGGGTGAGGGAACATGGGTGCTCTTCCCAGGTTGTTGCTTTAAAAGCATGGAATTGGGAGTTAGATCATGGGTCCCAACCCACACTAGACTTTGGGCAAGCTCTTGTTGTCTGCTTTCTCTGCTGTAGACTGGAGATAATAATAAAAGCCTCACAGGCTTGATGTGGGGATTCAGTGTACTTACTATACTTTTAGAGTGCTTAGGATCAGAACCTGGCAAACATGGACTGCTCAATAAAGGATTTTTGTTGTCACCATCATCATTATTGGCATTTCATGGCAGAGTCCTGGGGAGGACATCATTCATGCATTCAACACAAATGGCATTAGGCTTCTACATGGTGCCAAACCTACAGACACAGGGAGTATGGAGGTACAGTTGCTGGAAACACAGAATCAAGTAAGACTCACCTGGATCCTGGAGCAGAGCCCATAAAATGTCTTGTTCTTAGCAAGAGATAATAGAAGAAGATGCAAAAGATTTTGGGATCTCAGAGAAAGAAAACTCTGAATCTTAGTGAAAACTGCATACTTTAGGCAGGGATTTAAAACAATAATAACATCAACAGCAGGTAGCTTGTGCTTAAAGCATGTTTTTTTTAAGATGAAGATCTCGGATCACCATCCAAATCATGGGTGTCTATTTAAACACAGTTTTTGTGAGTCAAAATCTCTGCATGTGGACCTGAGAGGTTAAAATTTTAAGAGGCAGCAGATGATTCCTACTCACACTAAAGTTGATAATCTCTGGCCCACAAGAAAATATCTCTGGCCCTACCCCTGGCACTGTTACAGTGCTAATCCTTCTGAAGAACATAGTGCTTTGAATTGACTTGTTAGTTACATGTGGCAAGGTTTTCCTGTCCCTTTTAGACTCTGAGCTTATGGAGTGATGTCCTCTATATCTATAATACCTACCACAAGATTCAACCATCAGCAGGTATTTGAAAATGTTTGTAGAATAAAGAAAATGCTCTCTTTAGTATTACGTGCACAAATATCCATGTGGTCCTTACTTGGACCTTCAGACAGGTTTTGTTTAGGTCACATATATGTGTGTGTTCATTGTAATTTAATATCACTTGGTAGGAAATGTCCTCTTCAGTTTACCAGAGTCCTGACTGTAGTTAATACTTCATTGTGCCAGACTTTTTTCTGACAGAATTTAAGTTTGCAGACCTTTAAAAGTGTAGAGAATTTTATCAGCTGTCTTCTTCTAAGGTTCAGTTTCCACTTGCTTTCTATATGGTTCTTTTCCAGTCTAATAGCTCCAGGGTTTTCTCTTCAGGAATGGTGTCTTCTTGCAGAACCTCTTCAAAGGAAGGATGGGAAAAACCTAGGAAACATGAGGCCAGATGCAAGAGTAATTTTTCATTTTCATCCTAATGTTGAAGGATGCTGAAATAGGGGGCTGGTGAGGTGTAGGTTGACTTTGGAGGTGTTAGAAGGTCAGTTGGTTTTGCTCTGTCTCTAATCCATTCCTGAATATGACCCTGGCCAGCATCTCCCAAGCTCTTGAGGGGACAGAACAAAAAGGAAGATGGATGTGAATTGACCTTTCTATCCCAGTTACTGGGGTGTTTAGTTTCACAAATGAACAGAGTATTGTGAAGGGAGTGTGGGTCTCTGGGCATCATGGAGATAGGCAAGTCTTCTTCATGGAGGATAAAGTATTCACACCTTTCCCTCTAAGCTTCCATCATTGGGCAGAAAGAAAAAAAAGACTGAGAGATTCTAAATGCTGATGGGTAATAACATAATTCACATTTAGCTTTTGGGGTCCCCAGAGAGGTCTCAGACTTGCTCAAAATGTGTTTCATTTAAATTAACCTAAATGGTATTCTTTTGTTAGAGTTGAAAGTGTTTAGCATTCATACTGCCCAACCATCTCATGGTGAATTAACTGAGGCTTAATAAGGAGCTCTGGTAGCGTAGTGGTAACAAATCGGGCTGTGAACCGCAAGGTCAGCAGTTCTAAACTATCAGCTGCTCTGCAGAGAAAGATGAGGCTTTCTGCTCCCGTAAAGATTTATAGCCTTGGAAACCCTGTTCAGGGTCGCTATGGGTCGTGACCAACTTGATGGCACTTAACAACAACAACAGACCTAATGGTTTGGAAACCCAATCCCCCTGAGGTCTATAGTTCTAGCGTGTATTCCAGGAACAACACCCTTACTCTGTGTCTTGTCATGAGTTTAGTCATTTCCTCTGTGGATTTTAGACTCGTAGCATCTTGAGGGCAGGAATGGAGTCTGACACAAAGCAAGTGTTAAATGAATGAAGAAGAACAGGGAATCACAGTTTACACTTGCAGACAAAACTTTCTCCAGGGAAATGACCCAAGCTAAACTGTGCTTGCTTCCAGATGCTTTGTCTTTAAGTTGAGGGAGGAAGAAGAGAGGAACTAACATTTGTTTCATTATTTCAGTGTGCTAGGCTTTGTGCCAAGTGCTTAGCTCAGCCGATAGCTCACAAACATGAGTGGAGAAAACATTATTATTATTTCCATTTTACAGAGGAGCAAACTGCAATACAGAAACATTGAGACCAGTGCATGGTCTCTGCCAGTAAGCGGCAGAGTCCCATTGGAGGAGGTTTACTGAGCACCAGGGTGAATGTTGAAGGTTTTCCTTACTACCTTAGCTCCAAATATCTTCAGCAGAATCCAGAGGCAGATAATAATGTAATTCCTAGTTTAGAGCTGTGGTTTAGTGACTTGCCCTCAATCACATAAGGGTACTTCTATTAGGCTCATAAGGAAACCGCCTTGCTTGGCCTCCCTGCACTTGTTCTAGGTCCTTTTCTATACAGGCTTCTGAAGAGCAGGTTGACTCGAATAGTGAAAAGGGGGATTCGCGGGCGCTTAGGGTTGGGAGGCCAGGGCTTTCTCTTAGAAGGTCAAGGGGGTAGTCCCCTCTGTCTTATAGCCCCCTTCGCATTAGGATCCTGGAAAACTCAGCCAGCTCCCTAGGCACTTGTGACCTTGAGCACAGGGTGATGTCTCTGAAACCTGAAGGCTACTCCCAATAGGCAGCCTCAGTGCAGTGGACTCAGCTGGGAGCTTAGGGGCGGTCCCAGGATTCCCCATCCATTATTCACGAAGTTTACTATCAAGGGGGTGGGGGAGAGAAGAAGAGAGAGAGGCAAGGAGGGAAAGGGGAAAAGAGCAGAGGAGGAGGAAGGCAGGTGAGGGTGGAACAATACTGCACCGCTACCCTCACCCACCCTCGACCAGTGCTCAAGTCCCAAAACTTCCGGAAGAAAGTGGTCACGTGTTTTAGAACCCACGAAGTCAGCCGTGGGGCTCGGCATACAGTAGGCTATCAGTAAATGCTTATGGAATGAATGAGTGAATGAATGGCTTTGCTCCTAACTAGCTAGCTATGTGGTTTGGGGCACATTAGTTAATTCCACTGGTTTTCTTCATCTGTAAGACTGGATGATAGTACCTACACCACAGGATTGATATGAGGATCCCATGATCTAATTCTCTAAACTGCCTAGCAACAATGGCAGCTCTTATTAGAGGGAATGGGGCTTGTAAATGTTGGAGGTCCGGGAGAAGTGCACTGACTGACTCTCGAGGCACAGCGGGCCCGTCTTGTGCTATCACTAATATAAAGAAAGACTAAGCTTCCTCAGATTGATGAAGGAGGGAAAGGGGGAAAGAGTCAAGCTGTCTTTCTCAAGCGAAGGCAAGAAAGGCCAACATATGGTGAAAGCTACTGGCCTCCTGGACAGTTACTGATCCCACCTCCACCAGTGCAGGCGGCTGGGTGGGGATGTCACCTGGGGCGCTTTTTGGCAGCTTCTTGCCCTCCCCAGGGTCGGTCTGGGAGCTTGGAGGCGCCTCCTTGCTGGGCCTCGGGGCCGGGCTCTGGTGGACGGCTCCGGCTGAAGGCCAGGAGCGCCCTGGAAATGGGCAGTTTGGCGGCAGCCGGGCCGACAGGGAGTGTGTGTGTGTGTGTGTGTGTGAGAGTGATGTGGGGCTTGGAGTAGGGTCAGCTTTCTCACCCTCATCCCCGTTCTCCCGGGGGTGGGGTGGGGGTGGGGAGAGGGGAGGGAGGAGAGCTGCCTTTCGATCAGGTAAAGAGAGTTCGGACAGGACGTAGTGGTTTGGGACTTTGCGGGTGAGGTGGGGGATAAGTCCACAAGAAGAAGAAAGAATCCGGAAGGTCTAGCGGGCTGGAGCCAGGCGGGGCGGGGCGGGCAGGGAGAGACCAGGCCCCACCGGGGTATAAATGCAGTGGCGGGGTGGCTGCGGCGGGCGCAGAGAGGCGTGCTGCTAGCTGCTGCTTCGCCTTGCCTCGCCTCCTGGGTCGCCCCTGTGAGTCCGGGACGCGTGAGCACGCCTGCGCGTGCCCGGGCCCTTCCTGGCAAGCTACTTGTAAGATGAGTGAAGAAGCAGGTGGGGGAGAGGGGAGGCAGTCGAGCGAGAGGGCGAGGGGAGCACGGTCGCTGAGCGGCGCTCACTTGAAGCGCGGCGAGCGAGCGAGACTAGCCTGATCCATGTCCCCCGCTGCCTCCCTGCCAGGCCCGCGAAGATGATGGCCATGAACGCCAAGCAGCCTTTCGGCATGCACCCGGTGCTCCAAGAGCCCAAATTCTCCAGCCTGCACTCCGGCTCCGAGGCCATGCGCCGAGTCTGTCTCCCAGCCCCGCAGGTACGTAGTGGAGCATAATTACCGCTCTAAGGCACATTTTTTGACAGGCACTCGCTTCATGTATTTTTCATGTTGCCCAGAACAATCGCCGCTTTCTGAACCCCTCTCTTTCTCTCCCCCGCGCTCTCTCCCCGTGCGCTCTCTCTCTCTCATTCATGTCTCTGATCCTCACGTCTGTTCCAACAGAGCCGCTGCCTCTGTATTAATTTTTATGACCTGGGCTTTGAGGAAAGGCATCTCAGTTGCTTGAAAATGTGTTTTAATCCTGAGTTGACAGTATTCCCTACTGACCGTGCTGTGCGCCTTCTTGCTTGCAGCTGCAGGGTAATATATTTGGAAGCTTTGATGAGAGCCTGTTGGCACGCGCCGAAGCTCTGGCGGCGGTGGATATCGTCTCCCACGGCAAGAATCATCCGTTCAAGCCCGACGCCACCTACCATACCATGAGCAGCGTGCCCTGCACGTCCACTTCTTCCACCGTGCCCATCTCCCATCCCGCCGCGCTCACCTCGCACCCGCACCACGCCGTGCACCAGGGGCTGGAAGGCGACTTGCTGGAGCACATCTCACCCACACTAAGCGTTAGCGGTCTGGGAGCACCGGATCACTCTGTGATGCCCGCGCAGATCCATCCGCACCACCTGGGCGCCATGGGTCACCTGCACCAGGCCATGGGCATGAGTCACCCTCACGCCGTGGCGCCGCACAGCGCCATGCCCGCATGCCTCAGTGATGTGGAGTCAGATCCCCGCGAGCTGGAGGCCTTCGCCGAGCGCTTCAAGCAGCGGCGCATCAAGCTAGGGGTGACCCAAGCGGACGTGGGTGCTGCTCTGGCCAACCTTAAGATCCCCGGCGTGGGCTCACTCAGCCAGAGCACCATCTGCAGGTTCGAGTCTCTCACTCTCTCGCACAACAACATGATTGCGCTCAAGCCGGTGCTCCAGGCCTGGTTGGAGGAGGCTGAGGCCGCCTACCGCGAGAAGAACAGCAAGCCAGAGCTCTTCAATGGCAGTGAGCGGAAGCGCAAACGCACGTCTATCGCGGCGCCGGAGAAGCGTTCACTTGAGGCCTACTTCGCCATCCAGCCGCGGCCGTCATCTGAGAAGATCGCAGCCATAGCTGAGAAACTGGACCTTAAAAAGAATGTGGTGAGGGTCTGGTTCTGCAACCAGAGACAGAAACAGAAACGAATGAAATACTCAGCTGTCCACTGACTGCAAGCGGGGAGAGTCATTAGGGGCTGGGAGAGCCAAGGGCGTCCCCCCCTCCTCGCGGAGGGGGATGCTGGACGGTATGGGATGTTTCCCCCGGCAGGTCACACTCTCTCCTCGGAAGCTACAGACTTTTCCCTTTATCCCGCCTCTTTGCTTCCGGGCTTCTCTTTCTCTTCCTTTATATTCCCACCAAAAAAGTTTGTCAATGGGAAAAATTCTCAAAAGTCAGCCTGAAGGGACCTGCGCTGTTCGTGGTGCTGAAATTTGTCCTAGCCCTCTTGCCTAGAGGCCTCAGGGTTAAGAACCCAAGGGCTGGGTTAGTCAATTGGATGGACTGCCTGCCAGGCTCCGGGGTGAAGGCGCTGCTTTGCTGAACGCAATTAGGCAAGGGATGGATGGATGGGAAGAAAGTTATAATTAACACAAAGTGTAGGATATCTAGCTGGGGCACAGTTTATTTAGAGTATATGAAATACATGTATGCTTCCAAAGGATCGCCTTATGCTCCCACTTCTCCGCCTAAATCCTGTTCCTCTATCCTTTGGTTTGTCGTAAATTCTCAAAGTAGCATGGATTAGATTCAGGGAAAAAGGTGCAGGGAGTTGCCGGCTCCAGAGAGGTTCTCCACGTTAAGTTGGGCTTCGGAAAAGATGGGCCCAGCCCAGCGACTGGAAACACTGAGGTCACTGGCGGTTTGCAGACAGTAGTGGGTAACTGCGCTGACCCTCCTCCACTGTCCTCTGAAGTTTGAGGGGTAATTACCGTTTGATGGAGAACAGGGACTGGAGGTGTTCCGGACCCGCTGAAGAGTCTCCAACCCCAGCTAGATACTTTAGCCAGGCTTCCAGAGCAGTGTAGGCGGTTTTTCGAAAGTGTCTGTAACTTCATCGAATCATATGCAAATTCTTCTAACACCTCGAATCTCGTTACACTTTTATTATTTACTCTTGTTAGCACCATTGATTACTATTTATTTAACTTTGCTTTACATACCCCTTATGTGGTGTTTCTCGGTAGAGGTTGACTAATAGTTTTGGGTGGGATGAGGAGACATTCGGCCCAAACCCTTCCAGCTGGTCCCCTCTTGCCCTATCACATTTTATCCTTTGGTTGTTTCATGTAGTTTGTGTGTTGCTGTGTGACCTTTGGTTTCGTTAACTGAATAGATACAAATAAAATGTTAAGTTTTTCTCTTTCTTTACCCCTTGAATTGACTTATAAAATAAATGCTTTATTTTTCAACCCGAATTGCGGTAGTTTTCTTTCTCGGAGGCTTAAGGGGTACTAGTCTATGAAAATATTTTAAAGTGAGAACCCAGAAACTCCGGGCTTTCTCTTTCCGGGTCGGCCATCGCTTGCCTGAGCAACCTCACCCTCCCATCTGCATTTCATCCAGATGAAATGCATTTCATCCAGATTTCATCCCATCTGCTCCTCTTTGTACCTTTGAGTTTCAAGGTAATTCCCTCCACGTTTTCACGTGGCGAATCTACCAGCCTTGGTTCCCTCAATTTGGCTCAGATCACAAATTTCAAAATTCACCGGCTGAAAGGCTCGGAGGTAAGTTTTTTTTTTTTTTTTTTTTTTAACCTCTCAGAGCCTTGATTACTTGTCTGTAGAATGCCAATGCTGACCTCTCAGGGTTATGGTGAGGACTGTTAATGAAGTGGCTCTGCAGAATATCCACTGGACTGCTAACCACAAGGTTAGAGGATCAAACCCACAGAAACCTTGGAAACCCTATACTATGAGTCGGAACCGACTGGCGGCATTAACAACAACAAGTTAAGATAATTTTTTTTAAGGCGTCTGGCACCGTGCTTGAAGCTTAAAAGAAAACAAACAATTTATTATTTTAAACGATTCAAAAAGCTGGAGGGATGGTGAGGATATAAAGATAAAGAGAAAATGGTTATCTGGAAGAGTTCGCTGCGGGCCCCTTCGGGGACTCTTTAGAAATCCGTCTGGAGTGGCCACTCGATGTTGACTTTTTAGTGGTAGTGGTGGCTGACTAAATGACGAATTGTCTGCAGAGTTCCTGGCGCAGCGACCTGCACATAGGTGTTCAATGAACCCTAGTTCTCTTCTCTCTCACTCCCTCTGAAAGGGTGGAGAAAACCTTTTTATTTGTGAGCCACAGAAACACCTAATACGATTTAAAAATTAATGTTCCACGTCCTGGAGTCATCTGCACATTTCCTCTGCGTCTGCGTCTTCAAAGAGCTCTGGGTCATTAGACCTCGGACCCGAATATCCGAGCAGGACTGGTCTCCCCTCTGTGCCTTGTGCCCCTCTACCGCAAAAACAAACCCAGGGCTCCCCTCCAGCCTCCGGTCTTCAGCCCCTCGCCCCCGCCTGGCGAAAAAGCCCTAGCGATTCCTCCACCTCCCTTTCCATCGGGTGTCCTTTAATAATAAATGCCCTTATGCCATTACATTATATTGTGGGTTTTGAAAATTTAAAATACGGCTGATGCAATATTAATTGCCTATAGTGGTATAAAACACAGGACCAGAGCTCAGCTGGGTTAGAGAAGAGGAGGCCCCGTGAGCGTCCCGCTCTGAAGCTAAGCATAGCGCTCCAGACGAACGCGCCTTTGCAGGCTGCTAGGTTTCCTGCAGGTAAGAACCTTCGACTTCTCTGACCAGGGAAAGAACCCGAAATCCACTACAATTTCCTATCTGAAAAGATCTCTACTGTTATTTATTTAGCTTCAACATTAAATTTTTTTTATTTTTTTATTTACGACCTTAAAAGTTTGGGAGCCTTTTGAGAGAGGGCGAGAGGAACCCACATTGAGTTCAAGATCTGCCACTGTCCTCTGCTACTTGTCTCTTTCAGGCGCCTGAGACTGCCAGTGCGCATATTATTTTAATTCGTTTCTACCTGCGGGCAGGAGTGGCGGTCCGGTCCTGACTCGCTCCACTCTCTCTCACTCTTTGAGAGCGCCAAGCCGGCGCCTTTGCCTCTCTCCGTGGGCTCTCTCAGGAAGCCACGGGAGATGTGGTTTTCCCGGCTGGTGCAGTCGCCTCTGCCACTCGCCAGCGGAGGTGCGGACTTCACTGGGGGTGGGCGCCATCAGATTTGGCATTCACATAGGCCTCGATTGCTTCCCCAGTGGGCCGTTTCCCAACTGTGTGACCTTGGGCAAGTCATATCACTACCTCTCAACCCTCTGCAGAAGGCTGTAAAACCTCACACGAATTGCTCTTAAGAGTAAATGAGGATGTACCTGTAAAGCACTTGGAGCACATTTCCCTGCCCCAAATCTTGCCAGCTTGCAACATTCATTGTCTAAGGCCCACCTGGGAGTTTCTTTTAAACTGTACCAGGACAAAGTGAGGCCAATCAACGTTCTGAGTTGTTTCTACAGAGAACCTCTTAGGCCTCTCAGGGTGTGGATGCTGGGAGGCTGCTTCGAGGCACCAGCCTGACTAGAATGGGACTTGACTCCCTGTGACAGAGGCACACACAAGCCATCATGGCTGAAGTCCTGGCAGGCAAAACGCAGAGGCAGGAGTTCTGGGATCCTTGTTCAGGTTATGTGGTCTTGGACCAGTGTCTGTGCCTAAGTAATTTTGTTCACTGCTTCATGCCCAGTGGCTAACTCAGGGTCTTGTCCTAGCATGGGCAGACAAAAGATACATCTGTTGAACAAATGAATGCATGATGAATGAATGAGGTTGTTGCTTTGTAAAATGAAAGCACCTTTCTAGCCAAACCATCTCTGGCTTCTAGGGACTGTAGGGAACGTCAGAGACCATTGTTGTTGTTAAGTGCTGTGGAGTCTGGAGTTGATTTGATTCTGACACATAGCGACCCTAAGATCATTATTGTTATTGTTTTGTGCTGTGGAGTCGGTTCCTACTCATAGTGACCCTGTGCAGGGTTTCCGAGGTTGTAAATCTTTACGGGAGCAGAAAGCCTCATCTTTCTCCCGCAGAACAACTGATAGTTTGGAACTGCTGACTTTGTGGTTCGCAGCCCAAGTCGTAACCAGTACACTACCAGAGCTCCTAGTTGAGACCATTAGGGATATGCAAACCTTCCTGGGAATGGGCTCAAAATCTTGGTAGTGGTCTGTATCTCAAGTCTCCATTCAATGGCAGTCAGTTTCCTTCCTGCTTAAATGAGAGGCAGCAGTGCCTCACCCTGTGGTTGATCATGGGTATAGCTCACCCATGGTGATCCTGACCCGGCCCTGAGAATTGAAAGAAACTATGTTTGAGCCTGGTGTCTTTACCTTATTGCTGAGATGAAAACAGCCTGTGGCTCTGGTGGATACACCTAGAGTGGAATACCTGCACCACTTCTTACTGTGGGGCCTTAAATAAGTGACTTAACTGGTCTAAGCCTCAGTGCCCTCATCTGGAAAATTGGGGGAAAGGGTCTCAGGGTTATTTTGATGATTAAATGAAATCATGTAAGCCAGGGCCTGACATATAATAAGTATTAATGGATACTTGGTGGTGGGTGGTAGAGTGCCATGGAGTTGGTTCTGACTCAGGGACCCTGCATAGGGTTTCCAAGGCTGTAAATCTTTATAGGAGCAGAAAACCTCATCTTTCTCCCATGGAGCGGCTGGTAGTTTCAAACTGCTGACCTTGTTAGCAGCCGGATGCATAACCACTGACTGAGTTCCTTTAATGGATATTTAGTCACTTTAAAGCTTTATTTTTAGTCAGAAAAGTAAGAGGCACTGTTACAGTGCAAGCTCAGGACTTGAAATTAAGTAGGGTCCACATTTCCCTTCTGTGAGCCTGACTCTGGTCATCTATAAAGTAAGGGTGTAGCAGTATCTTAACAGCTCCCCTGATGATTATCAACGGCAAGCTGAAAAGTACAAAAAACCAACAATCCTGCTTTCTTTGTCTGTTGTGTGTCCCAGCTACCAAAGGCATGTGGAACTCGCTCTCCTGGGGTCCATGGTGCGAATCCATAGTTCTCAGCCAATGGCACCTTGAACCCGGGCCTTCCTTCCTGGTGTAATTGGGGCAACTACCCAGACCCAGAGTCTTTGAGCATTTGAAACTGCACTGAGCTCTCTCAACGGAAGGGGGAGGGAGGGCTCCATTGGGCCCAGGAGGCATGGGGAAAGTCTGAGCCAAGAGGAAAAGCATCTAAGAACTTCCATTTTAATGGGTGGGGGAGGCTGAGGCACAGAGAGATGGAGAGACTTCGTTAGTTCCTTCTACCTAAAATAGTTTTTTTCCCAGGCACGCTATCACTTCACCCCGTTTTATTTCTACCTTATACCTTATCACTCCCTGATAATAACTATTTATTTATTTAGCAGTAAATACCCTTGAAGCGAGCAGAGAACGTCGTTCGATTCACCCTTGTTTAACTGAACCTTGTGCAGGGACTCGCATAGTGCAAACAGGTCACACATGCGTCTTGGATAAATGAATGATAATGCTATCTAACATTTACTGAAGGCTCCCTGCCTGTCAGGTACAGTTCCAAACACTGTATATTAAATTACTAATTCTTAAATAACCCCTGAATAAGTTTACTTTTTAACCTCATTTTACATACGCGAACATGGTTTCTGCAACTTGTCCAAGGCAAGTCCTGACAGTTGAGTGGAGGAATCAGGACAAACCCTCGATTCGCCTCAACCCTTGTAATGTTGAGTCCAAATCTGGCAGCGGCCCAGGGAATCCGGTGCAAGGGAAATGGGGCGAAGCAAAGGCATCCCATTTGGAAGCAGCTGGTTAAGCGCCAAATAGACCGAGAAAGCCCAGAAGGCGGGGATCCTCTCCAGGCCTCAGGGCTCTTCGCACGCCCTCCGGCTCTCTACCCGAGACGTCCCTCAGGTTTCTGTCCCATCTATGGTCCCTTCTCTCTCACGCAAACAACTTTGAACTATTTTCCAATTCCGCGGCCGCAGAAGTAAGCAGGCGGGCCGAGTACCCGAGGAGCGCGGGAAGCCCCCTTTCCTCTCCCGCCTCCTTCCGTCCAGTGGCTGGAGTCCCGGCGGTGCCCCGCCCAGCGAGCAGCAGCACAAGCCTGCGAGGACCGCGGAGGACGAATTAGTTCCCTTCGATCGCTCTCTTCCGATCAAGTCAGGTTTCCCGCCCCCGACAGCACTTCCGTACTTGCTGGGCCCGCAGGGCTCTCTGCAGGGTCAGGGTTCTTCAGGCTCTTCCCAGCGCCTCCAGAGGGGCTTCCCCTCGGCGGGGCCTTGGGGAGCTTCCCGGATTGCCGGAGAAACGGTTTTGGACAGGGAGCCTGAGAGCAGTGAGAGTTTCCCCTCCCCTCCCCCCCTTCTCCCAGCGGATTTCCCTGCAAGCACTGAGGTCTTTAGGAGGCAAACTGGTGCCAAACCAAGTGTATACACAGCAAAATCCAAGTGCTCGTCCTGGGAAAAATCAGAATTTTGTTCAAGTTCTTTATACAGATTTTATGGTTTAACATAGTTTTTACTTATAATTACAAAGTGAGGTACTACCATAATTTTATGGTGTAGAATATCTGTTCCAACCTCTCCTCAAGCCCATCATCTCTCCTTCACTCATGCCTCCCCAACCCCC
>NW_006408798.1:2968480-2972189 GCF_000296735.1 Chrysochloris asiatica | reverse complement strand
CCCCCCCAGCCAAAATGCACACCAGCCCTGCTCCAAATCCCAACATCCTTACCTGCAACTGAGCCCCCAGTGCCTGGGGCTTTGCTAGGGCGGCTCACCTCTTGGCAGATATAGTTAATGTCCAACCCTCATAAATCAAGGCCATAAAAAGCTTACTTTCATATGCACTCAATTTCTACCAAACCTAAACTAATTGCATAAATTCCTTTAGGCCACTCTGAGCTGCTCTCTGGGTTGGGATCTGATCAATTAGTCATTAGCCACTCCATTAGCTGGGGTTTAAGCTGCTCATATAAATGTCTCTTGTCAATTTGCTTGTAATTGAATGAATAAAAAGGGTACAATTATTAGCACAGAGAACTGGAATGAGAGAGGTCAATTTTGTTCAAATATTCTAAATATGATTTTAATGGTAATAATAACAACAGTAATAATAATTAGAAGGCATTTAGACACCAGTCATTCGGTGAATACATGTCCACGTTAGGGAAAACATTGGTCTGAGATGCAGCAACCAGAGATCTGTGTTCTGTTACCTTTCCCACTCATGAGACCTGCTTCTTTAAAATCTGTAAAATGAGTTAGTTGGAGGTGGTTTAGTTTAATTTAATTTTTTATTAGTTATATATTTTATGAAACTAATTTCATGCCATATAGTTAAAAGTTAATGCAGAAGAGTAATATTGACCCACTGAACTATACCCACCCCTGTTTTTAATTGTTACTTATGATAGTTAATGGAGCATATGTAAATGATATTGTTTTATACTATTCTTTTCTCTCTCTTTAAAATTCAAAGTTTATTAATATTTTGATTAAATAATACTGAATTGAAATGTTCATGAAATAAAAGATTTGTAGTGAAAAGCTTTTCTCCTTGACCCAATTCATCTAGTTTTGCTGTTGAAAGTAAACATTGTCAGTCTCGTCTATACAAGAGTTCTTATGACACTTTATTTGCTGCATGTCTTGATTTGCCATTCTTAGTCATTATGCTTTAATTTCTTGCTACAGTTATCAGAGGGTTTCTGAGACTAAATATTTGCACAGCAGAAGAAAGCCTTATCTTTCTCCTTCAGAGTGGTTGGTGGGTTTGAACTGCTGACCTGTGGTTAACAGTCTAGTATTTATCCTACAGTACCACCAATGCTCCCTCAAGATATGTGTATAATGATCTTGAATTCTTTTTCCATACCAAGACTCCTAGGAAGTTTTACATAAAGGCAATAATTTTATAAAATGAACTGAGTAGGCAGTTGAAAATTTCCTGACTTTTTTTTGACTGAAAATTAATTTGGAGGTGCAAACACCATAATGAATGAAAATTGCCTTCTCACACAAATAAAGAGTGTTTGGTTTATAGGTTGATTTGATTTTGGTCCTACATCCTAAATAGAGTTTACAGCAACCTATCCAGGTGTGGGTTAATGCGCCAGACTGCAAAGCAGTTTGAACTGCAATATCTGTGGTTCAAGATCACCAGATGCTCCTCGGAAACCCTATGGGTCGGAACCGACTCGACAGCACTTAACAACAACAACAAATCCTGGTAGAATCCTGGTGTAGCACTGTGGGTTAATGCACTGGACTGCAAGTTTGGTTTGAACTGCAAGATCGGTGGTTCAAGTTCACCAGCCACTCACTGGAAACCCTATACAGGGTCACCATGAGTGGGAATCGAGTCGACAGCACTTAATAACAACAACAATCTGTTGTTGTGATAGAATTAGATACTATTCTATAAAGAACTTTATCTATTGAATACTTCAGTTCATACAACACTTGGTTTTATTAGATTCCATTAAACAATCTATCTTTGCTCTGTTATCTCCTTCAGGGGAGTTTCTCAGTAAGATGAAATTTTCTTTGGTATACACAGCAATGATAGGACTCTTACTGGGGGAAGTCATTGATGATATTGTTTAAATATCTGCTTAGATTTGGGGATCAAGTCTCAAACTTTTCAGACATTTGAGCTAACCTCCCACGTGTGAGGGAGTCGAGAGCCTCTTAACGTAAATACTATCTCTGACAGAAGTTCTAGGTTGTGACAGTGATTTTCTGTTGGGAGATGTGCAGGGAGCTAGTGCTCTGGGTGTGGAGATTGATTTATATTGAGCTCTGCGTACTTCCCTCAATGGATTCTTCTTATTATGAAAAGCATGGATTGGAAGAGAGTTAGTGGGGATAAAGGGAATTACCTCTGGTCAGAACACAGGTCTCATGGTGCAGTGAGAAAAAATCTAAAATGTGCACAAAGAGATCTGAGTTTCAGAACCTTACTCTGTCTTATGTGAGCTTGGAAACCCTATTCACTGCTTGGTGCCTTAGTTTTCCCATCTTTAATTTGAGGAAATTGAACTACCTAATGATTCAATGTTGTTGAAGATTGACGAACTCTGTTTAGAATTTGAGGAAAACTATTTTCCCAACCTAGAATAAGACACGTTTTTGTTAGGTGCTTTCGAGTCAGTTCTGACTCTTATGGACCTTATTATGTACAACAGAATAAAACACTGTCCTATCTTGTGCCATCCTCACAATTGTTATGTTTAAGCCCATTGGTATAGTCACTGTGTTGATCCATCTCATGGAGGGTCTTCCTCTATTTTGCTGACCCCGCTTTGCCAGGGACTGGTTCCTCTTGATAGCATGTGAATGTTTTCCCTAACTTCTTAAAGTTCAACCATGTATGTTCAGCCCATGACTTCAAAGATCCCAGGTTAAGGCCCTCTGGACAAGATGATCTAAAGGCCTTTTGTGTGACTATCCAAACTTATTCAAATACCCATAAGCACTGAGGTCAGTTTAGCAAACTAGGAAGTACTTTACGGAAGGCAAAAAGAAAGCATTAGGGAGAACAAACAAGATGGTGGATAGAGTGGAAGTACAATGAGGAGCTCCGCCAGCAACAACACAGAATACTGGACCAAGCAGGCTCAGGGGATGGTCCCAGAACTGAGAACCACTTATAAAGGAATATTTAGAAAATTGGAAGGCTTAAGCCTGTGGAATTTGTAGCAGAAACAAGAAATCCAGTGCTTTCTAATCCAAGGCACTCAGCTGCTCCCTAAACCACCATCTTGGGCGAGACTGAACAGGGGAAGGATCAGAGTCGTCACGGTTGCCTGACAGAACCGTGGAGATAAAGGTGTGGACACTCTATTCTTCACATCTGTTTATTGGCCTCTCATTGTCTGTGCACCTACATTCTGGTGATTAGAGGGGGTGCCGGAATTTAAAGGGACAGTATCCACTTAAAACCAAATGCCAGCCCTGAATTGTTTATCACTAGGAAAAAGGCCTGAACGGGAGTGGTGGAACAGAACAGGCAGACTAAAAATGAAACAGGCCAATAATTAAATCCTGAGTTACATCATAATGACCAACAGTGGCATCTTGAAATTTCTCAGGAAGAAGAGTGAAAAGGGAAGCTCATCTCCTGATCACAGCCACCTAGAGGCAATCAGAAAAAATACAAAAATACACACCCATCTAAGTATTAAGGCCACAGATAACTCCTGAATATGCCCAAAAAACAGAAACAAATGACCATATCAGCACATGTCCAGAAACAAGATAAAGTGACTGAGACAAATGAGCTGGAGGTAGACCTACACTCCATACTGGAACAAGGGCAGGCTTTGGAAATGCCTAAGAAGGAATTCAGAAAAATGATGATAAAATGTATCAAAACACTTTACAACGG
>NW_006408798.1:2963032-2964559 GCF_000296735.1 Chrysochloris asiatica | reverse complement strand
AAAAGGTAGAAGAACAAGGTAGATAGGGGAACACTGAGACAGGTTTGCATGGGCTAAGTGGGACAGTGGTAAATAGTGAAGCCTGTTCAACCTTGGAAAAACAGGGCTCTGTGATACATGGATCTAGGTATAGTTTTAGAGGGGAAATACTACTAAGGTGCTTGACTGTCTTATGAATATTGGTTTTCCTTGTTTACTATTGTAAAATAGACACTTGAGTGTGATAGGAAGGAATGTCAGGAAACATGATTACAGAAAACTTGTAAGCCCATCTTCACCCTATAACTGATTGGAATACCTAAAAGGGGTTCTAGAACTCACCCAGTGAAACAGGCCTCTTGCAGAGCCTTTGCAGAGTATGGGACATTGGGTGGAATCCTGAGTCCCATCCAGAACCTTCTGAGGTGGGACACTCCCACTGGAAAGGACAAGCAGACCAGCCTGGAACAGCTAGAGTGACAGAAGATGTGTCTTCAAAGAAAGATCATCCAGAAAAAACCCCAAACAAAAATGGCAGTATGATTGGCTACTACAAGAATAAGGAAGCTCTTCACTGGGAAGCCATCAAGGCAAACAATCAAGTTCTTCAGGATAAACCCCCTTCTAAGACTGAAACTCAAAGGGAGCACATGAGCAGGCATGTAAGCTTTCTGGTGACCCCATTGGTCTACTGGTGAGTGGAAGAGGGGGAAAGGTGGCATTGAAGAAATGGGCTGAGTTCAACCATGGTCCATCGACTCCCTGGAGATAAGAGAAAGAGGATGGACTGTTGGTCCAATGTATGGTGAGACCTGGGGACATGTGAGCCCATGGACAAGGACATAGCCACAGAGGGCCAGAGCGGAGAGTGAAGCATCCAGCTGATATGAAGTGAGGGGAGAGGCACAAGAACACCCAAATGTGCGGATAGTACCCATTTGACCTAGCCTCGATGGCTTGATAATCAGAACTTGTCGAGAGAAAGATAAAAAACAATGTTTGATAAAGGAAACAAGGGTAAATTGCTACAATTTGATGAACCTGACCTATACTCATGGAGGTAGTAACTCTAAATACCAACAGAGAGGAAAGTAGTCTTCACATCAAGTATCAATGCTATCCCCTCTGTACACAGGGTAGAGAGGGATGGGTAACTTAGACATTGGCTACCTAAAATGAGGGGACGATAAAAGCATGAAGTGACTGGCTTACAAGGTTTCAAGAGGGAGTAAAATTTAAGAGAGTGTGTGTGTGGGGGAAGAATGAGTCCCCAGTGAATAATTGTCATTTTGCTTAGATGGGTCTGGTTAAAAGACATGGGGGTAAGATTCTTATGATTCAGTAGTGAGTAATTTTTATCATGACTAATTGTGACTGTCATAATTGTAAAGGTAGAAGTTTTGTAACAAAAATGGGTGAGCACGCTCGACACTGATAAGGGGAAGTGAGGGAAAAACAGCAATGAAGCAGCGAGCTAAGCCCTACAACGTTCAATAGACTTTTGTGAACCCGGGTGAAGACCTGGTTGGCCAGCAGTGTGGCAAGACC
>NW_006408798.1:2960053-2962177 GCF_000296735.1 Chrysochloris asiatica | reverse complement strand
AAAAAAAAAAAATGAGTGAGCAGTTAATCTTACAGTCCAGAAACAAAGGGTCCTAGGAACATCAAGGAAGAAGACCACAAGCAGAATGTGGGACCTTATCCAGAGAAGCAGGGACACCAGAAATGGAGGCAGAGATGGGAACATAGAGAGAGGGAGTGGCTGAGGACTCTAGATTCACAGGCAGAGAGGCACTAAGAGATGGTGGCCATGAGGCAGACTTGCAGAATGTGCCTTTTGGTGGTGTAAATTATTATATATGCCTGAGTGGTTTTTATTGTTTTTTTTCTTAAAGAGCTAAAAGGAATAGAGAGAAATATTGTTAACTGATGGTACATGGAAGGGAATGTAATCATTGTGATCAAAGGTGTATGATTTGTTGAATGTAAAACTGATGATCTGCCCTGTAAACTTTCACTCAATCCACAGTAAAAACTTAAAGGAAAAGAAAAAAAATCAAAAAACATTAATTGGAGTTGTCAATAAAGTTTCAAATGGCTTTGGCAAAATTTTTTTCTTCAGATTAGTATTTAGTATCTCAAGAGATACTGTGAGTATAATAAAAAAAAGCACCACATTAGGAATAAAAATCTAGCCATTTTAAAACATTTTAAACTAGTTTGGCCAAGAACTAGAGATGAGATTTTGAGCTGGGGACTTCCCTCCATGGTCTTCTCGTTCCTTAACAGACCAGGTGATCTGATAGAAGCATTGTCATATTCTAGATTTGAAACTTGTTTTGACTTCTTTTTCTGCCTTGTTTTTGAAAGGATACTTATATAGATAAAATCGAGTTGGAAGAAGGGGCAAACAAATATGTTGTCTCCTGGTTTCCCAGCACTGGGGATTCTAAAATCATGCAAGCGTCTCTCTTTCATCCCCTGAAAACATAGGAATGTTCATTAAGTTTTAAAATAAAAGGCAGAGTGAGTGTGAGGGGCAGGGAGTGAAATTAAAGTGTTTTGTCTGACTAAGTAGATGTGGCACAGACAACCTAGTTCTGGTGAGATCCATTGATGGGGAGCAGAGGGACTGTTGGGGGCTGGGCTGATAGCAGTTAGCATCTCCACACATATCACCGTATCCCCGCTGTGAAGCCATAGATAAGAGAATACTGATTAGGCCTCCTATTTTCTGTGCTCAGACCTTCATTTCTCTACCCTTCTGACTTGGGTTTTAAGACTTGCAGCTGTGGGTTCATTTAGCAATTGTGTTAGATTTGCATTATTGGTCTGCTTGTTCAGATAAAGTGACTGGAACTAGTTGTCATAGATTGAATTATCTTGCCTCAAAATATGTAAAAACTTGGCTGGACTGTGACTCTCTGTTGTTTGGTAGTTAGGCAATGATGTAATTTGTCAGGAATGTAATGATGTGAGCTGATGTGATCAGTCAATCAGCTGTAAGGGGGTTAGGGTGGAATGCCACACTCTTACTCAAGTAGCAGTCCTGATCTGAAGTAAGAGGAACTGCTCTGGGGTGTCGCCTGTATCATCTTTTATTTTAAGAGAGAAGTGAGCCAGGAGTGGAGCATATCCTTTGAGAATCCTGCACTGGACCCTCATAGACCCAGGGGAAGATCCATGCCATGTCACATGGAAATCTCCAAGGAACACAGGGCTCACAGATGTTTAAAGGAGCAGAGGAACTTTCCTCCAGATTTGAGAAAGGAAGCCTTCCCCTAGGGCTGTTGTTGGAGTCCTGGTGTAGTGCTGGATAAGCACTAGCCTGCTAACCACAAAGTAAGTGGTTAAAATCCACCAGCCACCCCTTGGAAACCCAATACAGGGTCACTATGAGTCAGAACTGACTCGACAGCCCTTAACGCTAGTGCTATTGTTGTTGTTAAGTGTCATCTAGTCAGTTCTGACTCACAGTGACCCTGTAGAGAGTTTTCGAGGAGCGGCCAGTATGTCTGAACCAGCGACCTTGTGGTTAGCAGTTTAGTGTTTATCCTAAAGTGCCACACCAGGAAATTTCCCCTAGAGCTAATGCCTTAAATGTGGACTTGTAACCTTCTAAACTGTTGTTGTTGTTAGGTGCCATTGAGTCGGTACCGACTCATAATGACCCTATGCACAACAGAATGAAACACTGCCCGGTCCTGGGCCAACCTCACAATTGTTG
>NW_006408798.1:2955805-2959493 GCF_000296735.1 Chrysochloris asiatica | reverse complement strand
TTCTGATCATCAAACCATTGAAGCTAGGTCAAATGGGTACTATCTGCAAGTTTGGGCATTCTTGTACATCTCCCCTCCCTTCATATCAGCTGGATGCTTCAGTCTCAGCTCTAGCCCTACGTGGCTAGGTTCTTGTCCTTGGGCTCAGGAGTCCCCAAGTCTCACTACACTTTGGACCAACCAGCCCTTCTTCTTCTCTCTCTTATCCCAAGGTTGATGGGCATCTATGGAATGTGGTCAGATTCAGCCCATAGCCTCATTGCTGCCTGTCCCCCATTTCTGATCACAAGTAGAACAACATAGTTGCCAGCATGCTTACGTGCCTGCTTATGTGTTCCTTTTGAGTTTCAGTCTTGGAGGAGGGCTTGTCCTGAAGGGACTTAATTGCTTGCATTGATGGGTCCCCAGCAAACAACTTGCTTGTTCTTGTAGTATCTAGTCATACTGCCATTTTTGTTTTTTAATTTCCCTGCTGATGCTTCTTTCAAGAAGTATCTTCTGTTCTTCTAGCCGTTCCGGGCTGATATGCATGTTCTTTCAAGTGGGAATGTCCCACCTCAGAAGGTTTTGGATAGGGCTCAGTATTCCACCTAAGGTTCTATATACTACAAAGGCTCCGCAAGAAGCCTATTTGTTCTATTCTTTTTACTTTTGATAATTTCACCTGTATGCTCAACCATTAGCTGAAAAGTTGGTGATTCTAACCTACCCAGAATTTCCTTGGAAGACAGGCCTGGTGATCTAGTTCAGAAAGCTTGCAGCCTTAAAAACCCTATGGAGCAATTATATTCTACACACGTGAGGATATAGTAGGCTTGATATCAGCAACATTTTACTATTGCTCATAGTTTCATGTAATATGCCCCTATCATTTGTTCTATTAATGCTAGAGTCCTTGAGAGATTCCCCTGGCTGGAGACTATGATGCAATAGTTCTAAGGGCGAAATCTGTATTTTTTAGTCTCCCTGGATGATTCTGATTACTTGATCACCCTTAGGAAGATGTGTCTCAGATTCTGTTTCCACTCACCCAAAGTGCCCTATCCTGGAGTCTGTGCATACAAGTATAGGTTGAGGCACAAAATTTGTTTCCATTTTCATTTTATTAAAAGTGATATAAATTTTGCCTTTTATTCACTTAACACTGTTATCTGCAGCTGTTTTGCTAAACAGTCGCCCCCACCCCCTGCCACACACACACACTACTGTATTCATTCACTTATCATGGAGTCAGCTGAAGCACATCTCAAACCTTACTGTACACAACATAAGGTCTGGAAGTATGAGTAACTTAGGTTGAAAGTAAATTCTAGTGTAACCTTTTTATTCTATGGTTGTTGTTGGTGGTTCTGGTTCATAGTGACCCTGTATAGGGTTTCTGGAGCTGTAAATCTTTATGGGAGCAGAAAGCCTCATCTTTCTCCCTTAGAACTTCTGTCAATTTAGAACTGCTGACCTTTAGTTTAGCAGCCCCATTCATAAACCACTACTATACTACCAGAGCTCTTTTCTTTATTCTATAGATTAGGAAAAAATGAGGCCTAATAGCAGTGCTGTAGGGTCAACACTGGACTGCGAACCACATATAAGAAGTTCAAACCCAGCCAGCTGCTCCTCGGAAACCCTATATAGGGTCTCTATAAGCTGGAACTGACTCAATGGCATTTAACAACAACAACAATAGCAATTTAGTAAATACATGGCAAATAGCATTAAAACAAGCAACATTGCTACTGATCACTTTAGAAGAGTAGATATTTAACAAATATCTGTCCAAGAGAGCAAATGAGTTATTTTTGCTTATTACCCTCACAACTATATACCCCTTTCAAAGGTGAGAGGGAAGGAAGAAATTTTAAGGTATAGAGTGTTCTGTATTCAAAGTGCTGCTTCCTATACAATGCTTTACTTATTTAGCTGAAATATCTGTTGTAATCTATAATATGTCATTGATTATATTCATTTTTCTTTTATCAACCATCAACACTTATGGAAGCAGCAGCCAAGACATCAAATGATGTATTCCATTAGGCAAATCTGCTGCACAAGATCTTTTTAAAGTGTTGAGGAGCAAAGATGTCAGTTTGAGAACTAAGGTATGCTTGACCCAAGCCATAATATTTTCAATAACCTCATATGCATGCGAAAGCTGGACAGTGAATAAGGAAGACTGTATAAGAATTGATGCATCTGAGTATGGTGTTGGAGAATATTAAAAGTGCCATGGGCTGCCAAAAGAACCAACAGATCTGTGTTGGAAGAAGTGCAGCCACTTCTTGGAAGCCAGGATGGCCAGACTGTCTCTCACACTTTGGACATATTGCAGGAGGGACAAGTCACTGGAGAGGTTTGGTAAGGTGGAGGGTCAGAGAAAAAGAGGAAGAACCCCAGCAAAATGGATTGGCAAAGTGGCAGTATCAATAGGCTCAAGCATGGCAACAACTGTGAGGTTAGCCCAGGACTGGGCAGCGTTTCTTTCTGTTGTGCATAGGGTTGCTATGAGTTAGTACCGACTCGATGGCACCTAATAACAACAATGATGAAGTACTGGGAAGGTTAGACAAACTTGTCCAAGGTATCTGTGGGTTTATTGTTTTGTTTTTTTATAAATTGGGAACTGAGTGATACTTTACATGGGAGAACATAGGCTTTACACCATCATTTCATTACAATGATTACAATCTCCTCTGTGTATCATCATTCAACAGTATTTGTTTCCATCCCTTCCCCTCCCCCGGGGTGTGTGTAGGGGGTAAGGAATTGTATATAAAAACACTAAGGAATATATAATAATTTAAACAGCCAAAGTACATATTCTGCAAGCCTGCCTCCTGGCCGCCAGCACTCAGTGAACCCCAGGGAAGGGTTCTCTCTGTCCATGAGTCTAGAGTTCTTAGCTGCTCCCTCTCTTCATGTCCTTATCTCTTCCTCCATCTCTGGTGTCACTGCTTCTCTAGATAGGGCAAAGGTAATTGTTTTGAATTGAATTGTTTCTCCTCAAAATATGTGTTGTAAAAAATCCTAACTCCTATAGTGGTTAAGGAGCTCTGGTATGAGTTGATCTGCTAACTGCAAGATCAGCAGTTCAATTCTACCAGTCACTTCTTGGGAGAAAGATGAGGATTTATACTTCTGTAAAGATTTACAGCCTAAGAAACCCTATATGGGCTGCTATGAGTTAGAACCGAATCCACTTCACATAATCACCATATCAGTGGTTATAACCTCATTTGGACTTCTGGTGTGGCACTGTAGGATCAGCACTGGACTGTGAACAACAAAGTTGGCAGTTCAAACCCACCAGATGCTCCTTGGAAGCCCTATACAGGGTGTCTATATGTCTGAATCAATTTAACAGCACTTAATAATAACAACAACCTTATCTAACAATGTTTTCCTTTGTTATATTAATGAGCCAATATTAGTATAGAGTGTGTCTTATGTCAATAATTTTTGAGATATAAAAGAGATTATATGTCTCCCGATTGCCTTCTTACCTGCATGGTTTCTGTTGAGAGATTCGAGCTTAATCTGATTTGTTTGCCTTTGTATGTAACACTTCTCTTTTCCCTGCTGCTTTCAGAATTCTGTCCTTGTCTTTGATTTTGGAGAGCTTGATTATTATGTGTCTTGGTGATTTTCTTTGGGGTTTATCTTTCCTGGGGTTCGTTGAGCTTCTTTTTTTTTT
>NW_006408798.1:2950344-2954310 GCF_000296735.1 Chrysochloris asiatica | reverse complement strand
GTCTTATTTCCCTTAAGCGATCTTCCTTTCTCTAAAGCATTTAGTCTGTTTTGTAAACCTTTATCTATTTACTCTTGGATAGTATGAGCGAGACTAATATCCCTAGACAATTGATTTACATGGTGGGCAGGGCAAATCGTTGAGCTACTTAAATGCTTATCTTTTCACTTTTCAGGATGTTAGGGAAACTTTCTTCCAGAAGTTTGTCTACTACTATCTCCTCTGTGGACTTGTGTGATTCTTCCTGTTCCAAAAAGCTGATAATTCTTAAGTTATTTCTCTTAACATTGTCCACCATGAATTTTAGACCTTCAGATTTTTTTTTCATCCTTTTTCTGCTTGTTCTTCTGTCTTAGTGGCATTGAGAAATTTATCTTCCAGCTCACTAGTTCTAGCTTCCATCTCTTCAGTTGTACTCCTTTGCCCTTTCAGTGTATTGTCCATTTCTGATATTCTTATTATTAATCATTTGGACCCCTTTTTGAAGGTTTTGAATAGTTTCCAATGCTGTATCTATCTTATTTTACTGTTCCTGTCATGCTTTTCTGACTTCTTCCTTATTTTTCTCAACTCCACTGTAAAGTGTTTTGGCACATTTTATAATCATTTTTCTGAATTCCTTCTCAGGCATTTCCAAAGCCTGCCCTCCTTCCAATATGCAGTGTAGGTCTACCTCCAGATCATTTGTCTCAGTCACTTTCTCTTGTTTCTGAACATGTGCTGATATGGCCTTCTGTTTCTTGGGCATAGTCAGTATTTAACAGTGGCCTTAATATTTAGATGAGTGCGTGTATTGGTATTTTTAATGCTTTCTGATTGCCTCCAGGTAGATGTGATCAAGAGATGGGCTTCCCTTTCCCCTCTTCTTATTACTTGACTCAGAGTAACTGTCACACATGTTGGCTGCCTGGTGAATGGCAGTGGGTACTGGTTCTTGCCTAGATGGAAGGATTTTATAGGGTGTGATTATAACTTGACTGTGACCGCAATTGCTGTCTTTTCTTGGGTAATGTTGGGAGAGACAGAGCCCCCTAAAGGCAAAGAGGGGACCAAAAAACAAAACAGCAACAGCAAAAAAAGACAGATTGGATACTGTTGTATATAATTGCAGAAAAGAAGAGAAAAACAAAAAATTCTGTAGCCAAATATGAGTACGACTTGAGAAATTTCAAGATGCCACTGTCAGTCATTATGACATAACTCAGGATTTAATTTGCGGCCTCTTTCCTTTTCAGTCTGAGTCTCTTCCATTCACAAACTCTATCTAGGCCCTTTTCCTGGTGATAAACAGTTCAGGGCTGGGTGTGGCCATTTTGTGCTGCTATTTGGTTTTAAGTGGCTGTTGTTGTTGTTGTTAAGTGTCGTCGAGTCAGTTCCCACCCATAGCAACCCTGAACAGGGTTTCTAAGGCTGTAAATCTTTATGGAAGCAGAAAGCCTCATCTTTTTCTCACAGAGCAGCTGGTAATTTCGAACTGCTGACCTTGTGGTACGCAGCCCAATTCATAACCACTATGCTACCAGAGCTACTGTTCCTTTAATTTTGAGGAGATCTGTGTGCCTGTGTAATAGAACCCTCTGGGAGTGGCGGGGGTGGATACCCACTCGTTCAGGCACTCCCTCTCATCATCAGAATGGAGGTGCACAGACAGCAAGAGACCAATGAACAAATACAAAAAAGAAAAAAAAGAAAAATGTCCACTTTTATCTCTGCAGATCAGTCAGACGCCCATCTGTAGTGGCTCTGATCTTTCTCTTTCTTGGTCTTGCCCAAATGGCTGCTCTGGGTGCCACTGAGCCCGGCAGATTCAAAAGCACTAGATTTCTTGCTTTCGCTAAAAATTCCATTAGCTGTAAACCTTCAAAATTTCTAAATATTCCTTTATATGTGATCCACAGTTCTGGGACCATCCCCTGAAAGTGCTTCGTCTGGTATTCTGTGTTATTGCTAATGGAGATCCTCACTGCACTTCTCCCCAATCTGCCATCCAAGGTATAAAAGAGGTTAAGCAAGCAAATGAGCAAGCAAAGATGAGGGAAGAGAGCCAAGATGCCATGCCGCATGAAGATCACCAAGGAGCCAAAGAACATAAACAGGAGAGGCAAGTACCTTTCCCAGAGCTAACAAATAGACAGACGTCCACTAAAACAGGAGTGGAGAACTTTTTCTGCCAGAATTTATATCATTTGTGGGCCACACAGAATTATCAACTTAAAAAATTAGCCTGCTATATTTGGTCAAACATTTAATTGATTCACCTCTAATGTGATGGCTGGAGTCTTGGTGTGGCACCGTGGGATAAGCACTCAACCTCAATGTTGGTTTGAACTGCAAAGTCAGCAATTCAAACTCACTAGCCACTCCTAGGAAACCCTATACAAGGTCGCTATGAATCAGAACTAACTCAATGACACTTAACAATAACAATAATGTGATGGCTAGAACTGTGGTTGCCTTAGCAGGACTAGACAAAATGATTTTGTGGGCCTTATATGGCCCCAAGGGCCAGACATTTCCCAACCCTGTCCTAGAGACAACACTCTGAATTTGGACTTGTAAACTGTGAGACTGCTAAACTAGTCTCCTAAACTGTAAGAAAATAATGTTTGATTCATTAAAGCCACTCACTTGTTATATTTCTTCTATGTTGTTGTTACTAGGTGCCACTGAGTCAGTTCCAACTCATAGTGACCCTATGCACAACTGAATGAAACATTGCCGGGTTCTGTGCCATTGTTGTGTTATATTTGAGACTATTGCTGCTGCCACTGTGTCGGTCCATCTCATTGGGGATATTCCTCTTTTTTGTTGACCGTCTATTTTACTAAGCACCATGTCCTTTGCCAGGGACTGGTGCCTCTTGATAACATGTCTGAAGTATGAGAAATGGAATTTTGCCATCCTGGCTTCTAAAGAGCATTCTGGCTGTACAGCTTCCGACACAGATTTGTTTGTTCTTCTGGAATTCCATGGTACTTTTAATATTCTTCTTCAGTGCTATAATTCAAATGCATCAGTTCTTCTGTGGTCTTCCTTATTCACTCTCTAACTTTCACATGCGTATGAGATGATTGAAAACAACATGACTTGGATCCGGCACACCTTAATTCTCAAACTGACATCTCTGTTCTTGAATACTTTAAAGAGGTCTTTTGCAGCAGATTTGCCTAATGCAATTCCTTGCTTGATTTTTTTTTTTTTAAAGGTTTTTATTGTGGGTTGAGTTAAAGTTTACAAGGCAGATCCTCAGTTTTACATTCAACAAATCATACACCTTGTTTCATTACAATGATTATAATCCCCTCCATGTACCATTAGTTAACAGTATTTCTCTCTGTCCACTTTAGCTTTTTTGAAAAAACAAAACAAAAAAGCCACTCAGGTATATATAATAATTTACATCTCAAAAGGACACATTCTGCAAGTCTGCCTCCTAGCCACCAGCTCTTAGTCCCTATCTTCCCATAAATCTAGGGTCCTCAGCCGCTCCACCTCTCCATAACCCCATCTCTGCCTCCTTCACTGGCGCTGCTGCTTCTCTGGTTAAAGTCCTGCATTCTGTTTGTGCACTTCTCCCTTTATGGTCCTAGGGTTCTCTGTTTCTGGGCTGTAAGATTAACCACTCCTCTGTTTTTGTTATAGAACTTCTAACTTTACAATTGTGACAGTCGCAATTAGTCATGATAACAATTATTCACTATTGAATCATACGAATCTTATCCCCATCTCTTTTCACGAGACCCATCTAGATAAGATGAAAATTATTCAGTGGGGACTCTTTCTCGCCTCCTCCATGCTCTAAAACTCCCTCTTAAAACCTTATAAGCCAGTCACTTCGTGCCTTTATCGCCCCTCATTTTAGGTAGCCAATGTCTAAGTTGCCCATCTCTATCTACCCCACTTACAGAGGGGAAAACATTGATACTTGATGTGAAGACTCCTCTCTCTGTTGGTAGAGTAACTACC
>NW_006408798.1:2947908-2948468 GCF_000296735.1 Chrysochloris asiatica | reverse complement strand
GAGTCGCTGCCTTAGGATTTGAACCTAAAAAGTAATTTATAACAATTTGCTTGAATTTCTGGAAAATTAAGGATGTTAGATTATTAAGACAATTTACGATATATGTTTTAGAATTTGTTCCTGTAAATCATTGTGTCCTGTTTTGAACAATTAATCACATTTCATTTCTGTACCCTGTCTTAATGATCACCCTCTTCCTTTGTGTAAAATCCCTCCCTGAAATAAAAGGCGAAGGCAGATGGAACCCTGCGTGCATTACTGCCTGCAGGGCTGTGCATTACTGCCTGCATGGGCCATGATGCCTGTAATCCAGGGTCTGCCCGCCAGCCTTGCATCTACTCTAGTTTCAGGGTGTCTCTTTGTCTCTCTCATCGCGTCTTTGTGTGTATTCTTTTTCTATCTCTGTCTCCACCAGATCTCCCTACTTTGTGAACCAAACTTCCTTGTCGAGGCCGGTCCTCGACACCTGACCTTCTCACCACCTGGATCTCTGTTCCTCTGTGTTTACCTTCTTTCACTTTGTAATTGTTTTGATCATAGACTGACCTCCCAGATCCTCT
>NW_006408798.1:2936698-2947719 GCF_000296735.1 Chrysochloris asiatica | reverse complement strand
GAGTGTAGGTCTACTTCCAGCTCATTTGCCTCCGTCACTTTATCTCATTTTGGACATGTGCTGATATGGTCATCTGTTTCTGTTTTTTTGGAATATTCAGGAGTTATCTGTGGCCTTAATACTTAGATGGGTGTGTTCTTTTTTATGCTTTCTTATTGCCTGAAAGTATATGTGATCATGAGATGGGCTTCCCTTTTCACTCTTCTTCCTGAGAAATTTCAAGATGTCACTGTTGGTTTTTGTAACGCAACTCAAGATTTAATTTTCAGCCTATTTCCTTTTTATTCTGCCTCTCTGCTCCACAGTCCCCGTTCAGACCTTTTTCCTAGTGATAAACAGTTCAGGACCAGCTGTGGCTATTTGGTTTTAAGTGGAAACTGTCACTTTAAATTTTTGGGAGATCTGTGCACATGCATAGTAGAACCCTCCAGGGGTGGGGATGGGGTGCCCACTCAGTCAGGTACCCCTTTTAGTCACCAGAATGGAGGTGCACAGACAGTGAGAGTCCAATGAACAGATACAAAAAAAAAAAAAAAAAAAAGAATGTCCACACCTTTATCGCCACAGTTCTATCAGGCGTCCGTGGCTGCTCTGATCCTTCCCCCACTTGGTCTTGCCCAAGATGGTGGCTCTGGGAGCATCTGAACATCTTGAATTAGGAAGCAATGGATTTCTTGCTTCTGCTACAAATTCCCCTAGCTGTAAGCCTTCCAACCTTCTAAATATTCCTTTATATGTGGTTCAGAGTTCTGGCACCATCCCCTGAGCCTGCTTGGTCTGGTAGTCTGTGTTGTTGCTGATGGAACTCTTCACAGCACTTCTACTTAATCTGCCATTATGTTTGTTCTGCTGCTTCCATGAGTGTTGATTATGGATCTGAGCAAAATGAAGCCTTTGATAACTTCAATCTTTTGTGCATTTATCTTGATGTTATCTGTTGGTCCTGTTGTGAGAATTTTTGTTTCTTTACATTGAAGTGCTATAGCAGCATTAAATAACCAAAACAGTCTAATAAGTGATAGAAACTAGGAGTTAAACTCTGAATGGTCTGCCTTTAGATCTATACTCATTTCACTATGCTATGCTTGCTCCTGTCAAAGAAAATGGAGTTATGTTTTTAGGGATAAAGTAATTTGAAGGACTTTTGTGAAAGAGAATTTAGTCTTGTTTTATGGACACCAAATATTTATAACGACATTGAAAATGAAAGTACAGAGAAAAAAGAGATTTCAGCTCTATACGTACATATAAGGAACAAAGATAGGGCAATCAAAGCAATTCAAGGAGTGGACTAGACTGTGAATCCTTCTCTCTCTGAAGATTCAAGCAGCAATTTTAGTGAGCAGTGCTGTGGGGTAGGGTGGGTGGAAGGGTTCAACATCAGATGTATATTTGTTGTTATTGCTGTTAGAGCTGTCAAGTCAGTTCCACTCACAGCAACCCTGTATAGGGTTTCCAAGGCGTGGCTGGTGAATTTGAATCACCCAAACCGACATTATGGTCTAGTGCTTATCCTACAGTGCCACACCAGGATGAGGTGAAATCTCATTTGAACCCAAGAGTTGATGCTGCTATAGTTGATTATTCATTCCAAGACCGCACCAGTGAAAAATATAAAGGAACTGTCTTTTTAAAAAATCACCCAAAAAAAAACAAAACAAAAACAACTTCTTTATAGTTGTTGTTGTTGTTAGGTGCCATCAAGTGGGTACCGACTCACACCGACCTTAGGCGCAGCAGAACAAAACACTGCCTGATCCTGGTCCAACCTATTGTTGCCACACTTGAGCCCGTTGATGCTGCCACTTTGCCAACCCATCTTGCTGGGTGTCTTCCTATTTTTCTCTGACCCTCCACCCTACCAAACATGGTATCCTTCTCCAGTGACTGGTCCCTCCTGACAATATGTCTGAAGTATGAGAGACGAAGTTTTGCCATCTTGGCCTCCAAGGAGCGCTCTGACTGCATGTCTTCCAACACAGATCTGTTGGTTCTTTTGGTGGCCCATGGCACTTTCAATAACCTCCTCCTTTTGAGTTATGGTGATAGCTCAAAAGCATCAATTCTTCTATGGTCTTCCTTATTCACTATCCAGCTTTCAAATGCATATGAATTTATTGAAAATACCATGGCTTGGGTCAGGCGCACCTTAGTCCTCAAGCTGACATCTTTGCTCTTCAGCACTTTAAAAAGGTCTTGTGTAGTAGCATGGAGCATTAATATTATTTTTTATACTTTTATCGTTTGCATTTGTCTTTTGAAATATCAAGCTCTATACTTGAAGGCAATAATAATGAAAACATTAGGCTGTACCCCTTTATCTGTTTAGCATATTAGAAAAGTGTTAGCACAGGATGCCACTAGAGGGGAAATAAAAATTTGGGAGCTGACTCCTAGTGTTGTGCTGTAGGATAAGCACTGGATTGCAAGCCATAAGATAGGTGGTTCAAACTCACCAGCTGCTCCTCAGAAGCCCTGTACAGTGTCACTATGAGTTGGAATTGACTCGATGACACTTAACAACAACAATTGCTGGAAAATGGTTCTGTAGAGTATGGTACTGAGATTGAGTGTCCTGGTTGCCTTTTGTCTACTGACGTTGATGTATCTTACTCTTTCCTTTCTTTTCTTCTTTAGAAATTACAACACAACACAATAAGCAGTCTGTTTTCCTCAGTTCTCCCTTCATTTCCTTTTCCCTGAACTTACTGTTAAAGTGATTGGAAGAACTAGTTGCTGCTTTTAAAATTTTTGTCTGAGTTCTTGAGCTGTCCAGAAGCAACTGGCCATGTAGAAAGCTCTAAGCCAGGGTTCAATGACGACCCCAAAGACAGACTTACTATGCACTTCTTGTTGTGTGTCATTGAGTTGGTTCCAACTCAGTGACCCGGTATGAGGTTTCCAAGGAATTGCTAGTGAGCTTGAACCACTGACCTTGTGGTTCAAACTGACCTTGTAGTTGAGTGTATTAATCCACAGCACCACACTTGAAAGGCAAAGGAACCCCAGAAATAGAAAAAGTGTTTTAGAATAGCCGCTATTTTAAAAAGCATCCACGTAGTCCAATTCATAATTGTGCTAGACTTCCTTCCATGCATTTTATAGTAGTGGTGTTTGTACTTTTATTTATTTTGAATTACGTACAAGGAAAAGAGTAGCATAAAGTACTCCATGATTAAAGACTTCTAAAGATCTTCATATGACTCAACATAAATAAATAAAATGAAAAAAATTATCATGATTACTTAGAACTGTGCTTTTTTTCATTCTCTAGTACAGGTTGACCCAAGAACTGAAGGACAATGGACTATCTTCTGATTTTTGAGTAGATGCCTGCCCTCATTGGAAATAGCTGTGATCTGAAAATGTAACTAGGTAATTCAACAAGTATTTATTGAGTTGTAATTCTATTTCAGACACTGCTCATGGAAATGGTAATTTAGCAAAGAGCTTGGATAATCCAACCCCTGCCCACATGGAATTTAACAGTTCAGTTGGAAACTAGTGCTATGTATTGCATTCCCTGGGCCTCATTTATTAGGTGTTGACAGGTTAAGCTGATCTCTACCTGTCGGTAGTGTTTGGGAACCAGTCCTAACTTTTCTGAATATCTCTGTTAGCTGACTGTATAACCTATGACTACTATTCTACCTCTATTCTTCTCTCTCCTTCCTCTTCAGAAAGAAAAGTCACGGAAACTGAAAAGAAGAAACAGAAACTAACCTCCAAAGCCTTGTGATTCAGTTTAGCCTGGGTGAACCAAGGCACAGAACAGGACAATGATTTTTTTTTTTTTTAATGACAGGAAGAAGTAACAGTCAACTGCAGATGAAGGTGATGTGTTTCTGACAACCAAACTAGACCACTGGACTGATGGATCTACTCCCTTTGGCTCCCTGTGGGCTGCTAATCACATGGACCAAGCTTTCACATGGTCTTCCTCTTTGTACAATGATGTTGAGATGGACACATCTTCTCTGAATACATTGACTGCTGACTGTATGTAGCTGGACCCTCCAGAATTTAAATCCAATTCCTATAGTCTCAAGAAGGAGCGTAGTGGTTACGAATCGGGCTGTGAACAGCAAGGTCAGCAGTTCGAAACTACCAGCTGCTCCACGGGAGAAAGATGAGGCTTTCTACTCCAGTAAAGATTTACAGCCTCGGAAGCCCTGTACAGGGTCGCTATGAGTCAGAACCGACTCGACAGCACTTAACAACAACAATAGTCTCAAGAGGGAGGCAGTGTAAGAACCGTTACTTCTCTAAAGGATGAAAGGTTTGATGCCAGCAAAAGACTTGTTACAGGTTATGTTCTAGGACTCAGAAGGCTAGGTATAAACCAGCTGATGCTTGTTATTTCTAAGGGGCAGAACATGGTGTTTAATTTATTTTTTAAACCAAAGTTATATGTGTCCACAATTTTAATAGTAAAGTACTTCAGTAAGTATTATAATTGGAAAAACAATAAAACTATCTTTCAGACCTCCTACCCTCATACCCTGTTACCCAGGGCAATGACTTTCAGATATTTAAGAAGATAAAGATTTAACTCTCTCATCTTCCCGTTCTAATTACCATCCCCTCACCATTTTATTATAGTTAAACCTTAATTTTGGTTAGCTCAATGTTCAGTGCAATGGGGTCCACTGTAGGACAAGCATTGGAGAGTTAACCACAAGGTTGGTGGTTCAAACCCACCAGCTATACCTCAGAAACCCTGGTCACTATGAATCAGAACCAACTCGATGGCACTTAATATAGTAACAAATATTCAGTGACCATTATGTTTCATATGTGAACACAATTTATTGCTAAGCGTCTTTTTTCTTGACAGTAATAAGTATTGCCTTATTTTTTGTTTTATTTTTATAAAATATTTTATTGGGATTTGTTGTTAGGTACCATCGAGTCAGTGGCAACACTATGCACAACAGAATAAAACTCTGCCTGGTACTATGCCATGCTCATAAGTATTGTTACGCTGGAGCCCATTGTTGCTACCACTGTGCCAGTCTATCTCATTGGGGGTCTTCCTCTTTTTTGCTGACCCTCTTCTTTACTGACCATGATGTGCTTTTCCAGGGACTGGCCTCTTCTAATAATATGTCTCAAAGTATGAAAGATGAAGTATCACCATCCTGGTGTCTAAGAAGCATTCTGACTGTACTTCTTCCATCACAGCTTTGTTTGTTCTTCTGGCAGTCCATGGTACTTTTAATATTCTTCTCCAACACCATAATTCAAACGTATCAATTCTTCAATGTTCTTCCTAATTCATTGTGCAACTTTCACATGCATATGACGCTGTTGAAAATATCATGGCTTGGATTAGGTACACCTTAGTTGTCAAACTGACATCTTTGTTCTTGAGCACTTTCTTGCAGCAAATTTTGCATAATGCAATAATAGATAATTTGATTCCTTTACTGCTTCTTCCACAAGTATTGGTAGTGGATCTAAGCATAATGAAGTATTTGACAAACTCAGTCTTTCCTCCACTTATCA
This sequence comes from Chrysochloris asiatica, assembly GCF_000296735.1. NCBI lineage: Eukaryota > Metazoa > Chordata > Mammalia > Afrosoricida > Chrysochloridae > Chrysochloris > Chrysochloris asiatica. Next base: position 2,942,211 of record NW_006408798.1, on the reverse strand, counting down.
TAATGGTATTTATTAATCCTGGTGTGCTGCTGAAGGATAAGCACTCGTCCACAAGGTTGATTTGCACTGCAAGGTTGACAGTTCACCAGCCACTCCTCCAAAACCCTATACAGGGTTGCTGTAAGTCAGAACTAACTTAATAGCACTTAACAACAACAACAATCTATTGGTCCTGTGGTGAGGGTTTTGTTGTCTTTATATTGAGTTGCAACCCATACTGAAGGCTGTGGTCTTTAATCTTCATCAGTAAGTATTTTAAGTACTCTTTGTTTCCAGCAAGCAAGGTTGTATCATCTGCATATCACAGGTTGTTAATGAGTCTTCTTCCAATTCTGATGCCGCATTCTTCTTCATGTAATTCAGAGTCTCAGATTATTTACTCAGAATATGGTGTATGATTAAGTGTACTTAAAAATACGACACTGTCACATCACACACTTTTCCTGATTTTAAGCCATTCAGTGACCCTTTTTTCTGTTTGAACCACTGCCTCTTGATCTATGCACATGTTCCTCATGAGCACAATTGAGTATTCTGGAATACTTATTCTTTGCAATATTCTCCATAGCTTGTCATGATCCACACAGTTGAAAGCCTTTGTATAGTCAATAAAGCATAGGTAATTTTCTTTCTGGTTGTCTCTGCTTTCAGTCAAGATTCTTCTGACATCAGCAATGATATCCCTGGTTCCACGTCTTATCTGAATCGGGCTCGAACCACTGGTAGTTCTGTCAAGGTACTGTTGCAGCTATTTAAAAATGATCTTTAGCACAATTGTACTTGCATGTGATATTAATAATCTCTTGTTCAATAATTTCCACAGTCCATTGAGTCACTTCTCCTTTGGAATGGATACAGATATGGATTCCTTCGAATTAGCTGACTAGGTAGCTGTCTTCCAGATTAGCACAGATGAGTTAGTGCCTCCAGTGCTGTACATTTTTGTTGAAAGATTTAAATTTGTATTCCATCAATTCCTGGTGCCTTGTTCTTTGCCAATGCCTTCAGTGCACCTTGGACTTCTTCCATCAGCATCATTGTCTCTTAACCATATGCTAACTCTTGAGATGTTTGAATATCGACCATTTCTTTTTGGTACAGTTACTCTTTGTATCCCTTCAATCTTCTTTTGGTGCTTTCTGCATCATTCAATATTTTGCCCATTGTTGTTGTTATGTGCTATCTAGACAGTTCCAACTCATACCAACCCTATATAGGGTTTCCATGGAGCGGCTGGTGAGCTTGAACTGCCAACCTTGTGGTTCAAACCGACTTTGCAGTCCAGTGCATGATAGAATCCTTCATTATTTCAAGTCAGGGCTGGAATTTTTTCTTCAGTTCACTCAGCTTGAGAAATGCTAAGTGTGTTTTTCTGTTTTGGTTTTCAAACTCTAGGTCTTTGCACATTTTGTTATATTTGACTTTGTCTTTTTGTGCTGCTCTTTGAAATTTTCTATTCAACTCTTTTACCTCCTCATTCTTGCCATCTGCTTTAGCATCTCTGTACTGAAGAGCAAGTTTCAGAGTCTTTTGTGACATCCATTTTGGTATTCTCCTTCTTTCTTGTCATCTTAATGTCCTTTTGCTTTCTTCCTGTGTGATGTTATTGATGGCATCCCATAACTCTTATGTTCTTTGGCCTTCAGTGTATAATGCATCCAATCTGCTCTTCAGATGATCTCTAAATTCAAGTGGGATATGTTCAAGGTCATATTTTGGTTCTTGTGGACTTGTTTTAATTTTCTCCAGCTTCAGCCTGAACTTGCATATGAGCAATTGATGGTCTGTTCCATAGTCTGCCCCTAGTCTTGTTTTGGCTGATGATATGGAACTTTTCCATTGTCTGTTTCCACAGATATAGTCAATTTGATTTCTGTGTATTCCATATGGTGAGGTTGTTTAAAAAAGGAATTTACAATGAAGTCATTAGTCTTGCAAAATTCTATCATGTGATCTCCAGCATCATTTATATTACCAAGGCCATATTTTCCAACTATTGATCCTTCCTCTTTGTTTTCAACCTTTGCATTCCATCACTAGTAGTTATTAATACATCTTGATTGCATGTTGGATCATTTTCAGACTGAAGAAATTGGTAGAATGTTTCAATTTCATCACTGCTGGCTTTAATGTTTGGTGTATATATTTGCATAATAGTGGTATTAACTGATCTTTTCTTTGTTGTTGCTAAATGGTCTTCCTTGTAGGCATATGGATATTATCCTTTCACAGAAAACATTTATACTTAAAGATAGTTCTTGAAATTTACTTTTGAAAATGAATGCTTTCTTTGTCAATTGTCAACCCCAGCATAGGAAACCATATGATTGTCAAATTCGTAATGGCCACTACTAGTCTATTTCAGCTCACTCATGGCTAGGCTATCAATCTTTATGTGTTACATTTCATTTTTGACAACTTCCAATTTTCCTAGATTCATACTTCATACATATTCTGTGTTTCTGTTATTGTTTGCAGCTGTTTCTTCTCATTTTGATTTGTGCTCCATCAGCAAATGAAAGTCCTGAAAGCTTTACTTCACTTGTGTCATCTTGGTTAATTCGACTTGTCTTTTAGGTAAAAGTTTGCATTCAAATTAACTTCTCACTTAACAATTTCAACTCATAGTGTTCAGTCACATTGGTTAAAATTTCACAAGGCTTCATTATTTTCTTAAATTCTGTTCTGGATGCGCCATTTCCAGTAATCTAGTTTCCCTGGCTCTTTACCTTCTCATCCTTGCTTTAGAGTAATTGCTGACCAGTTAATCTCAGGTGGATGATTTTTTTAAAGGAACACAGTACTCACAGATATTATTCTTTAGTTCATGAGACAATCTGTGTTTTAGCTTAAAGAATGATCTCAGAGGATAGTTTGGGTCAATGTTTAAACAGTATCTCAGGGAATAGTCTTGGGGAGTCCTCTCATCTCAACCTGTCATGTAAAACTAGACTTTTTAAGATTTGAGAGTCTGTTACACATTTGTGGCCCATTTTATCAGGATCCATATATTGTGACCCTGATCAGAATTTCTAGAAATGGTAGCTGAGAAACATCTAGTATTTTGGGTCTGTGTTTAGGTATGGTTCCTGTAGGCCATTAGTCCTATAGTGTTGTTTTTTCTCTGGGTCTTGGGCTTCCCTTCTCTTTTTCTTTTTTTTTTTTTTTAATGTATATTTATTAGTAATTAACTCTGAACTCTCCCTATTAGTGCAAATATCTTGTCAATACTTTCAAGGCATTAAGTGTTCTATCAGTTTAATCTTGATGAAACCTCAGTTGGAGACTGAATTGATTGCTGAGTAGGCCTTTTGACAGATGCTATCCTAGGGCCCCCCTCATCATCATCCTTGGAGCTCCCTTCACCTCCTTTGGATTGAGTCCTTTGTTTTTCAACACCTGTATTTTTTTTTTTTTTTTTTTTTTTTAAGTTTGTGCTCCAAGAGAAAGTAAAAAGGAAATGGCTTGTTTTGACAACTTTCAGGTGTAAAATACTTAATGATTTGTTGGTTGGTCATAGGTTGGCATTAATTTTTCCTAAGCATTTTGAAGGGACTGCACCACTGCTTTCTAGCATTTGGTGTTGTCATTGAGAAGTCCAGCACCTTTCTCATTCTTAATTTTTGGGACAAACCAGTTTTATTTATCTAGAAAGCTTATAGAATAAGCTTCATTTTATTTATGCTGTTGAGACAATTTCAGTCTTGAAATTGATAACTTTTATTCTTAGAAATTTCCTTGCTGTATTTCTTTGAAATGTCTCTGTTTTCTTTTTCTATTATATTTCTTGTCATTTGGATATTGGATCATCTAGATTGATTCTTTGATTCTCTTATCTTTTCTTTACTATTTTGATCTCTTGGTGTTTTTATTCTTTCTGAGTGATTTCCTCAAGTTTATCTTTCAGCCCTTTCATTACATTGTTCATTTATGCTGTCATTTAATAAAGTTCCAACAGCTCCTTTTGTTCTTTAAATTAAATAAAAAGTCTATTTCCTATTTCATGGAGGCAACAACAACCTCTCTAGTATGTCTCTGAGACTGTGGTGCTAGTGATGGTGTGCAGTGGAGTTGGGTTTGATTCATAGTAACCCTTTATAGGGTTTTTGAGCCTGTAAATCTTGACCAGAGCAGAAAGCCTCATTTTTCTCACATGGAGCAACTGGCAGATTCGAACTGCTGACCTTGCAATTAAAAAGAAAAAGAAAAAGAAAAAAAAAAATATATATATGTCTTCTTTACCCAGAGTCTGTTTTCTGCAATGTGCTTTTATTTTCAATGTGTCTGTTTTGTTCTCTGTTATAGTAAATACTATTTAGTTAAGGGAGTGAGAGGAAGCTTTGTGTACAGGAGTTATTGTTAAGGTCTGTTGATTAGTTTCAATATATAGCAGTCCCCTGTGGCAAAGTAGAAGTATCTCATAGGGTTTTCTAGACTGTGGTTAAATGTTGGGCTGCTGACTGAAAGATTGACAGTTCAGACAGACCAGCTGCTGGGGAGGGATAAGATGTGGCTGTGTGCTTCCTTAAAGACACACAGCCTTGTAAACCTTTCGGGCAGTTCTAGTCTGTCCTGTAGGACCACTGAATTAGAATTGACTCAGTGAAATGTTTTGTTTTTTAAGTCTTTATGGGAGCAGATTGCCAAGTCTTTTCCAGTAGAGCTGCTGAGTGGGTTCAAATTGTCAGCTTTCTGGTTAGCAGCCAGATTACCTGTTTGCACTACCAGACCTCCTTGTGTTCATGAGCTGTTTTTAGGTACCATTGAGTCAGTGCTGATGTATGGTTACCTTATGCACAAAAGAACAAAACACTACTCAATCTTGTGCCATCGTCACAGTTGTTACACTTGAGCCCATGGCTGCTGCTTCTGAACCAGTTATCTCAATGGGGCCTTCCTCTTCACACTGACCCTCCATTTTCCCAAGCACGATGTCCATCTCCAGGGACTGGTCCCTCCTAATAACATGTCTGAAGTATGAGGGACAAAGCCTCACCATCCCAATTTCTAAGGAGCATCTGGCTGTACTTCTTTCAACACTAATTTGTTTGCTCTTTTGGCAATCCATTGAATAGTCTATTTTCAATATCAGATCCCATTCTTAACTCTGCCTGGTATCTTAGATGACTCTTTTTAAAAACAAAACAAATAAACAAAAAAAGTTTCCAATGAATACACCACCAGTCTTTAGCCAGGCATGGATAAACAGTGCCCACCTGTGCAAAGTAGCAGTGGTAATCTGCAGCCTAATTGTTTCTTAAACAGACTCTCAATCAATCAGCCCATTTGCTCTCACCCTACCTCCCTCTTCCAGAGTCCCACAGGAACACCACACAAGCCTTTTAGGGAGTCTTTTTTTTTTTTTAAGGTTTTAGTGTGAATTATGTGATAGTTTACAAGGGAGAACATTAGCTTTACATTCGTCCTATCGTATATTGTTTCATTGCAATGATTATAATTCCGTCCATGCATCATCAAACAACCAAAGGGTACACCCCACAAGCCTGCCCCCC
>NW_006408798.1:2929522-2935738 GCF_000296735.1 Chrysochloris asiatica | reverse complement strand
GTATCCCCCTTGAGTCTTAGTCTTGGAAGTGGGTTTTCCTTGAGGAGACCTGACCATTTGCCTTGAAGTCTCCTGGGTGAACAACTTGCTTGTTCTTGTAGTAGTTAGTCAGACTGCCATTATTGTTTATTTTTTCTGCCAGTCTTTCTTTCAAGAAGTATCTTCTGTTCTTCTAGCCATTCCAGGCTGGTCTGCTTGTCTTTTAGGGAATCTCTTGTACACTTCAGATGACATCTCAGTTTTTCCCTATGCTTCTTGGTTTTATTAAATCAGTTGGCTCTTACCTATCTGCTGTCCTATTTCCAATGTCTGTCTTCTTTTTCCCTTCCATCCTTCCTTTCCTTTTCTTTCTTAGTTGTCTTCTTCTTGGTTCTTTTTTTCTGAGTAGGTGTATGCATTAAATATCCCTTATTGTGTCAAGTTAAGTTTTATGAGAAAGTGGATCACGCATCCTGTTTCCTCCAGAGCAGGGATTCTGAACAAAGGTCTGCATCCTACTGGGAGAGCCAGAGATAAGCTTTGGTAGAGAGAGTGTCTGTACTCCCTGAAAAGGCATGCAAAGCAATGTACCTTTAAGAGTTTAATTTTTGATGGATTCTGAAAGGGATATATGACATCCCCAAAACATAAACACTCATTCTCTACAGATCAAGTTACATAAGGAAAAAGACGCCAGTCTTTAACACTCATTATGCAACTTTAGGAAAATATCAGAGTAACAAACTCAAATGCCAGAAAAATCATGTAAATGAAAAAAAACAAACAAACTGATCCATTAACAGGGCAGCAGAAAGTGGTTTAAAAAGAGTAGATGCTGTTTAGCATCAGCCAGTGATTGTTGTGTAGAGATATGAGAACAATGTGAGTAAATTGGATTTTTCAAGAGGAACTAGAAATGTACATTTCTATAATGTGATATCTCCGTGTTCCTCATACCATAAATAAAAATAAAAATGTATCATGTGGATCAAACTAAACATATATACTGGCCAGATTCAGCTCACAGATCACCAGTTTTTGATAGCCCATGGCTTAGCAGTTAAGATGTGCTTATTGACATGATGATGAAACCTAATACAGGAATAGTTAACTCTATGATAAGTGGCTATGAGCAGCCAGTCAACTGAAGGTATGCTTTCTTGAGGGGGTGGCCTGCTCCCAATATAATGGTCATGCGGAAAAGGTTCTCTCTCTCTCTTCCTCTGGGAACCTGGGACTCTACAATAGTAATGATAATACTAATATAATACTAATGATAATAATCTTCTCTCTCTCTTTGTCTTCATATACATGTGTATATATATGGGAATTGTGGTGTGGCGCTGTGGGTTAATGTGGAAACCCTATACAGGGTCACTATGGGTCAGAACCAACTTGACAGCAATCAACAACAACATATATATAGGCAGGAGTCCTGGTATGGCACTGTGGGTTAATGTGTCAGTCTGCAAAGCCATTTGAACTGCAAGGTTGGTGGTTCAAGCTCACCAGCTATTCCTCAGAAACCCTTACAGGGTCACTATGGGCCGGAATTGACTCGACGACACTTTACAACAACAACAACATATATATAGGCATCTTTGTGTGGCACTGGACTGCAAGGTTGGTTTGAACCATGAGGTTAGAAGTTCAAGCTCACCAGCTGTTCCTGGGAAACCCTATAAAGGGTCGCTATGGGTTGAAACCGACTTGATGGCACTTAACAATAACAACAACAATACTTCACTGGCTTTGCTTCTTTAGAAAACCCAACCTAAGATATGTGGTACCAGAAGTGGAGTTTTAGAGAAACAAAATCACAAGGATGAAGTTTCTAAATTGATACTCAAGTCTGACTAATTTTAAATGCAGTGATATAGAGTGGAGGCATGTTTGACTTCCATATCATAGGAATACCATTTCATAGGGCCGATTTTGAGTTTGATTTTCTTTCTCCCTTGTGAAGTCAGAGGAAGTCAGACATGACCCACACATGGTTTTTGCAGTTGGCCTCAGGAGTGGAGTTTTTTACTATGGCTCCAGATTCATGGAAGCATGAGGAATAAGAGAAAGACTGAAGGGGCATGGGATAAAATGTCTCAGCTGAGGGGAGAACAGCTTCTGAACTGCTTGGAGCCAATGTCAGGTTGGTTAAACAGGATGGCTGATAGGGGGCCAGGGCCTACTGGGTCCACCGTACCAGATGCCCAAGGCCATATGCATATAAATGAGATTCATCTAAGGGTGGAGAAGAAAAGATTGAACTTGAGTGTTTTTTCAAAGTTTATGTGTTTTGAGCACCTTAAAGAATTCTACTGCAAATTGAAAGAATTTTCTACTCTGCTTCAGAAAGCTGAGGAACAAATAAACATACAAACACAAAAAAGGTTATGTGTTTGACTGCTTTATGGATATTGGATTTTCCTGACTATTACTGTAAAATAGACATACATGTGTGATATCAGTGAATATTGGGAATTATGATTGCAAAGAGCTTATAAGCTAGCCTTCAACCTATACTTGATTGGATTTGCTAAAAAGGGGCATTAGAATTTGCCCAGAGAAATAGGCTTAAAAAAAAAAAAAAAAAGCTTTTATAGAGTATGGGGCTTTAGGTGGAATCCTGAGTCCCATCTAGAACCTTCAGAGTTGGTACGCAAAAGACATGTAGACCAACCCATAACTGCTGAGACAACAGGGGAGTCATGCAGAAAAAGAGTGGACTGTTTGGGTTTTGAGTTTCAAGCTTTGGCTGCACCAAAAGAAAGGTCTGCCCATTGGGAAAATCTCCTTCTAGGACTGAAAGTTACAGGGAACTGGTGACCTGTATGTTCACTGGTGACCACCTGGGTCTACTTGTGAGTGGAATTGGGGAAAATGCAGCAACTAAGTCACAGATTGAGTTTGTACATGTTCCATTGGACACCTACTGATCTTGAGATGACAGAGACAAGGGGAAGGGATGACTCGTCTGAAGTTTAAGGAGTTGTGTAAACTCTTGAGCCCACGGCACTGGCCTCGCCCCTGGGGGCTAGGGCTTAGAGTGAAGGGACCAGCTGGTCTGAAGTTCTGGGAGGTGTGTGTGAACTCCTAAACTTGCAGTTGGTACCAATTTGACCTAGCTTGGATGGTTAGGGCTGAACTGTGACCAGAACCTGACTAGATGAAGATAAAGAGGCTTAACATCATGATCAGGTGTAAATTGTTACAATTTGATGGACTGGACTTTTGCTTATGGATGTTGTAGCTCAAAATTCCAACCAGAATGGAAGGTTCTTCATATCAAGGAAAATGCTTGTCTCCTCAGTGTACTGGATTGATAGGGATGGGCAGTTTAAACATTGGCTATCAAAAATGGGGGACTCTAAAGACATAAAGTAGCTGGCTTACAGCTCTCATGGGTGTGCTTAGTTTCAGAATGAGGTGGGGGCGGGGGATATGGTAGAATTTCTGCTGACTAGTTTTCCTCTTTTCCAGATGTGTTTGGTAAAGGGGGGTGAGCAATGATGCTGATAGGATTTTATTATTTCAATTGTGAGTATTTGTTAGCAGGATTAATTATGATTGTCAAAACTAATTGTAGAACACGGGTAACTAAAAGTGGGGAGTAATTAATCTCTCATTTCAGGAGCAGACAGTCCCAGGACCATCAAGAAGGAAGAGCATGAATGGAATATGGGTTCTCTTCCTGGAAAAGCTGCACTAGCAGGGACGATAGCAAAGGTGATACCATGGAAAGACAGAACAGCTGAGGACTCTAGGCCCATGGACTGAGTAAGGCTGTGTGTTTACGGGCAGGAGGCTGACTTGCAGATTGTGCCCTTGGACATTTAAATTAATAGATATTTTTTGTTTTGTTTTGTAGGTATGCATCAAATATTTGCTTTGCTCACTTGTGACATTATAAGATGTAAATGGGGCCAGTGGATTTTCAGTTGTATGTGTTTTAGTTAGTATAATATTGTAGCTACTAACATTTGGAAATTGAACACTTGAAATGGAGCCAACTTTTACATTTTATTTCATACAAATTAAATTAAAAATCTACCTGTGGCTAGTGAGTATGGTACCTATTGCACGACAGAAAGATATATTTCCCAGTTTGTCATGTCTTCATCTATGGGTGGTATAATATACAAGGGAACTTCCAAAAGTTTGTGAAATATTCCATTATCTTTTTTTTTCTTTTTAATATATTTATATAATATATATTTATAACAGTTTTACAAATAAAGGCAACGACTTTATACCAAAATAAAAAGAGGCAAAGAAAAAGTTAAAACACCATCAGCAATTGAGCACAGTGCATTTTGAAAAGCTGCTGCAGGGCTAACTGGACAAATCATGAAAACATGTACTCTGGACAGAAAACTTCTCGGGAAGGAGAGAATCCTTTGCAGCTATAAGGACACTCCATACACCTTCAGGTAGGAGGGATTAGCCTATAGCAAGGATTTTGCTGTGCCAAGGATTGGTTAGGCCTTGGAAAAGCGAAGCTTGGGTAAAGAGTGTTTGAAGGTAGAAATGAAAACTGAGTCTAGTTCTGTTGGTTGAAGGGAGCAATTTATGACTCAGCTCTATGCACTGGGGTGTTTGGAATTTGTCTGTCAGCAGCTCTCATACCCAGGACTGGCTCCCTGGACAGCAAGTGCTAATAGTGATACCAAGAAACAGGTGCCAGAGGGCACGAGGAAGCTCCTCTTTCATTCCCTGACAGCTCGGCTAATACAAGGGGGCCCTGTTCCATTCCTTAATAAGCTAACACTAAAAAGCCTGAGTAGGGAACTATATTCTATTGATTCATCAGGGGCAGGGGTGGGAAGTACACCTGAGGGAGACCTACCCGCACCACTACTGCTGTGCAATGCCAGTGCGGGCTACCTCACTCACCACGTGAGCAGAATCTACGGCCCAGTCTGACTGCCTTCTCCCCATCTCATGACTCATGTCAACAATCTAGGGACAAGGGTGGGGCCAGAACAGCTGGCCTGGAGTTATGCCCCCCACAAAGCCCTCTTTTAAAGTACCTTTTTCTCAAAGTTGCAGACCTGGCTCCTGAACTGAAGAGTAACTCACAGAAGCTTTTGAAAATCCAGCTGATTCCTATCAAAGGGGATGGGGAGGGGAGGGGAGGGGTGGGGTAGGGTGGAGGAGGGCTATTCTCTGGGTAGGGAAAAGCCCAGACGTGTGCTACAATCTCCCCTAAATCTGCTGATGTCAGGCACTCCTTCATGTCTTTCCTAAGCCAAAATGAGCTTTTGTGCCCTATACCAACTCAGGCACACAACACAATCACATACGCATGTATACATACACATTCACCCTTCTCTGACTCTTCTCTGTAACCCCTATCTGTGTCTGTGTCACTGCTGCTCTGCTCCCCGCTTGAGTGAGGGAAAGTCCTCTGGATGACTGGCACACAGTTTTTCCCAGGTCCTTCTGAGCCTAGGGAGCTGGGTTTCTCCTTGAAGTCCATGGTTTTGGGAGCTGAGTCTGATGGCTTCCGGAGGAACCACCTTGTAGCAGCTCCGAGACCACATGGTGGAGGTGGGTGACCAGCTGGGAAGACTTCAGGTCCTGAGTGCTCTTGTGCTTGGCCAGGTAATGAAGCACCTCCGGTGCACAGGTCTGAAAAGCTGAGCAGAACATCTCTTGACCTGCATCGACACTTCTCCCTGCTTGTAAACCACTTTGCAGGGCAATGATTTTCTGCTGCTGCTGGTCAATTCAGTTTGTCAGTGCTTTCATATGCTTCAAGGTAAGTTCAAAAAACACTGCTTTTTCCAAGTGACCTAAAGTTGTAAAGTTTGAGGTGTTCAGGTAGAAGATCTTTCAGCTGGGCAATGCACTTGTTAATCCGGTCCTGTCTCTTCTCGATCAAGCCGATGCAGCAGTTTGTAGGTCTTCTTGCTGTCGTCGCTCCACTTTATTCCCCGCCTCAAATTGTACACTTGGTACACATGGGCAACATCCATCCCTGGTAGGTCTCCAGGCTCCAGGCCTGGCGCTTTGGGCAGGCAGGTGGGAGGTGGTTTCGCACTGGGGATCTGCTCCATGGTGCAGTAAGTGAGGGCCACTGCGTGCTTCACTCTGCGCTAGTGGGACATGTGGGGGGGGGGTCGGTAAAGACAGTCCTGGAAGGTTCTTCTGAGTCTGAGATCTTTGAAATCCCCTGGGCTGCTCAGGAGCGGCGACTTTGAGGTGTCCAGGCAGCCTCTGGCTCGGGCTCTGCTCAGT
>NW_006408798.1:2926059-2929186 GCF_000296735.1 Chrysochloris asiatica | reverse complement strand
AGTTTGCTATGTCTACTAGGTAGCTAGAGTCTGATCCTCAGAGCCTATGGTTTGGTCCATTATCTTTTAATTTCATTTTTCTACAAACTTTTTGAACTCCCTTCATATGAATAATTAAGTGGTTACACAGGAAATCATGTCTGTTTTTACAGCTACATTATGACTTGTGGGTGTTTGTTTACAAGCACACACAGCAAAAAAACATGAAGCCCATGATTTTACAGATATTGTCTGGTTGGGACCATGCTTAAAAAAGGGTGCAAATTTAATGGAAAATATTTACTGAGCATTTTTAATAAATACATTTTATAAAAGGAACCTGGGTGGCATGCAGCAGTTAAGAGCTCAGCTGCAAACCAAAAAGTTGGCTGTTTGAATCCACCTAATATGGGAGACTAAGGTGCACCTGATCCAAACCATGGTATTTTCAATAACCTCATATGTACGTGAAAGTTGGACAGTGAATAAGGAAGACTGTAGAAGAATTGACACATTTGAGTTATGGTGTTGGAGGAGAATATTGAAAGTGCCATGGGCTACCAAAAGGACAAACAGATCCGTGTTGGAAGAAGTGCAGCCAGAGTGCTCCTTGCCGGCCAGATGGCCAAACTTTGTCTCTCATACTTTGGACATATTGTCAGGAGGGACCAGTCGCTGGAGAAAGATATCGTGTTTGGTATGGTGGAGGGTCAGAGAAAAAGAGGAAGACCCCCAGCGAGATGGATTGGTCAGGTGGCAGCATCGATGGACTCAAGCATGGCAACAATAGTGATGTTGGCCCAGGATCGGGCAGTGTTTCGTTCTGCTGTGCATGGGGTCACTGTGAATTGGTACCAACTTGATGGCACCTAACAACAACAACAACAATATGGGAGAAGCATGTGGCAGTCTGCTTCCTAAAAGATTTACAGCCTTGAAAATCCCATGGGGAAATGACAACTATCTTGAGAGTCAGCCTTGAAAATCCCATGGGGAAATGACAATTATCTTGAGATTCAGACAATGACTTAAATTTGGGGAAAATGAGCAACATAGATATTTATCAAATTGTGGTTCACACACCACTAGTGACTATAAAATATTGTTTGATATTGTTTGCCGATGCATGGATAAGTAAAATAAGTTTGGCAGATTTTCAGAGGGTTTTGTTTCTTTCAACTGTAGAACTTCTCAGAGTCTTTGATAAATTAGAATACATGTGAATATCCAGGTAAGGACTATAGAAAACAATATTAGTTAAACATATTTGCCCAAGGAATGAGCACTCTCTTTTTATTGTAATGGCCACCACTGCTTTGAGAATGCTAGTGTTTCTCAGAACTCAGTCTAGGAAACAATATGGCAAAGTTGTCCTATAAAGCACCAGATAGTAAAGATTTTAGGTTTTGTGAGTTTGGGCCGTGACGTCTCTGTCACAACTACTCAATTCTGCCACTGTAGGCAGAAACAGCCTTAGACAATCAATGGACATGGTTGTGTTCCTATAAAACTTTATTTATACAAATAGGTTGTGAGCTGAAGGCTGTAGTGTGCTGACCCCTAGCCTTGTTGTTGTTGTTATGTGCCGTGGAGTCAGTTGATACCTCAAAATTAATCCCCACCAGACAGCTCCCAGCATCTCTCAGATCTTTCCTAGGTTTGGGTGGTTCTTAGATTTTCTAGAAACTTCTCAAGACCTCTTGAATGCTCAACCTGTTGCTCTTTGAGTCCTATGTCCTCATGTGGGTAATCTTTGGGAGAGACCTTGTCTTGTGTAGAGCTGAGGCAGAATCCTGATTTCCTCATCTCTCTAGATTTTGGAACTTTAAAAAAGTTTGTGGTCCTCTGAATAGCAAGGTCTTCAAATGAAGACCAACATGTTCTCATCCAAGAAGAGTTATATGGAATCCCTTTGGACAAAACTTTGGGTAAATGAGAAATCCCCCACGTAGTTCTGGTAACTTGTCTTTTTAGAAAATAGAAGGACCATGTCTAATTTTGTAAAAATCTACTTTAAATTGTTGACAGATTTGGAGCAGAGCCATTGAAATTTCCCTATGTCTCATCATCCTGTGTCATGTTAGACCTTTGACAAGACCTGGTCCTACTGAAGCCTGTCCTGAACTCAGGATGGGGAGAGGCTGAGGGCAACTTTGGAATAGCTTCAGGGCCCTGATTGATTACTCAGTCAGAAGATCCTATTAAGAAAGGTAGCTACTGTTCTTGGTCACTGACAAATTGTAAAAGTAGGTAAGAAAGGGCACAATATTGTTGTGGAAATGCTGAAAGAATAATTTGGCGGGTTCTTAGCTTTACCAATGATTAACTTGAATTTGAACTCATGGAAACTTGAAAGTGGGGATAGTAGTGAAAAATTCAGCAAAATGACAGGGTATAAGATCAATGTACAAAAACCAGTCATATGGACTTCTGGTTTGGTGGTGGCAGAGCAGAGTCATGTAGGACAGGCTCCATGGAGGAGGGGCTTCTATGGTGCACACACACTGCCTGTATAGTAAGGCGATTGGCCATTCGGCCACAGTTTTATTTTTGTTTTAAAGTGGTGGATTTTTGTCTCTGCTTTTATATTGATTCTGCTTTGGGGCCTTCTGATCACACATTTTTCCTGGAGATGGGAGCTTTTTCTCCCTACGTTACCCAAGAAGAGTCAGCAATCATGGCCATATAGCCAAGCTACAAGCATACCCGATAATATTCCACTATTGAGACAAGAGCCAATAACAGCTGCTAAGCATTACATGTGAAAATGAAAGCCTATCTCCTGATTATATCCACCAGGAGAAACCCAGTATGCTTAATAACACAGCAAAAAATATCCATTTAAGCATTAAAAAAGTAAAAAACTACTGGAAATGACCAACAAAACACAACAAAAGATATCAAACATGTCAAAAACCAGGAAAGAGTAACTGAGACAAATGAGCTGGAGACAGACAAAGGCTTTCCAGAAGAGGAAGAACAGGTTTGGATTTGCCTGAGAAGATATGGAAAAAATTCAAATGCTCTGTAAAGGGGTTGAGGAAAATAAGGAAGAAGTCAGGAAAGTACTACAAGAGCAATCAGACAAGATTGATACAGCATTAGAAACAATTCAAAACCTTCAAAAAGAGGTCCAAATGATCAGTAA
>NW_006408798.1:2919774-2924214 GCF_000296735.1 Chrysochloris asiatica | reverse complement strand
TATGAGTATTCTGTAAAACTTAATTGTGCTCATGAGGAATCTGTACATGGACCAAGAGGCAGTTGTTCAAACAGAACATGGGTTGAACATGGGAATGGTTTAAAATTAAGAAAGGAATATGAAAAGGTTGTATTTTTTCACCATACTTGTTCAACCTGTATGCTGAGCAAATAATCTGAGAAGCTGGGTTATATGAAGAAAAACGTGGCATCAGGATTGGTGATACAACCTAGCTTGCTGAAAGTGAAGAGGACTTAAAACATTTACTGATGAAGATCAAAGACCACAGCCTTAGGTATGGATTACATCTCAATGCAAAGAAAACAAAAGTCCTCACTACTGGACCAATAAACAACATTCTTATCAATGTAGAAAAGATTGAAGTTTTCAAGGACTTCATTCTTCTTGGATCAACTATCAACACTCATGGAAGCAGCAGTCAAGAAATCAGACGACGTATTCCATTAGGCAAATCTGGTGCACGAAACCTTTTGAAAGTGTTGAAGAGCAAAGATGTCAGCTTGAGGTCTAAGGTGCATCTGACCCAAGCCATGGTGTTTTCAATAACTTCATATGCATGCAAAAGCTGGACAGTGAATAGGGAAGACTGCAGAAGAATTGATGCTTTTGAGTTATGGTGTTGGAGGAGAATATGGAAAATGCCATGGGCATAATGTCCCTGGAGGGACATTATGCAGTAAAATGGGAATGATACTGTCTTAGCTTCCTAGAGCTGCCACCACAAAGTACCATAAAGTAGGTGACATACAACAACAGAAATTTCTTGTCTCATAATTCCAGAGAGTTAGTCTAAAATTAGCATCTTGGCCATGTTGATTTCTTCTGAGGGCTGTGAGGGAGAATCTAGTACATATCTCTTTCCTGTTTTCTGTTGTTGGGTGGAAATCCTTGATGCTCTTTGGCTTATAAATGCATCACTTGAAATGCTCTGCCTCTGTTGTCACATGACCATCTTTCCCTGTCTTCTTTGTGCTTCTTCTCCTCTTTAATAAGGACACAATTCATATTGGATTAGTATGCATTCTAGTCCAATGTGACCCCATGCTAGTTTACTGATAACATCTACTAAAGACCCAATTTCCAGACAAGGTCATGGGACGTTAACATCTTTTTGTTGTTGTTAAGTGTTGTCAAGTTGCTTTCCGACTCACAGTGCCACTGTATAGGATTTTTGAGACTGTAAATCTTTGAGGGAATAGAAAGCCTCATTTTTCTCAAAGAGCAGCTGATGGGCTTGAACTGTCAACCTTGTGGTTTGTAGTCCAGTGCTTATCCTACAGAGCCACTGCATTGCCAATTCAACTTACAACAGGTGATAACTGTTGGTTTTTTGCCATTGACTTTAAGTTCTGACTCATAGTGAACCTGTATAGCATTTCTGAGGCTGTAAATCCTTACAGGAGCAGAAAGCCCCATCTGTCCCCCGTGGAACTGCTGGTGGATTTGAACAGTTGATCTTGTGGTTAGCAGCCTAATGCATAACCCACTATGTCACCAGGTCTCCTTACCAGATGATGGTTGGTAGTGGTTATGTATTTGTGGAGTCAGTTCTGACTTACAGCGATCCTGCACTGTAAGTTCTGACTTACAGTGATTCTGAGACTGTAAATATCTATGAGGGAGAAAGCCTCATTCTTCTGTGCAGCAGCTGGAGATTTCAAACTATTGACCTTGTGGTTAGCAGCCTAACTCGTAACCCATTACAATACCAAGGCTCCTTAACAGATGGTAACTAATACTTACTGAAGTAGCTACTATGCGCCTCTGACTGTGCTGAACTCTGTAGACAGACAGATGAATGTCCTATTCTTGTGGAGTTTGTATTTTAAGTGGGGAATCTGTTGTTAAGTGCTGTCAAGTTGGTTTTGGCTCATAGTGACCCTGTATAGGGTTTCCGAGGAGTGACTATTGGGTTTGAACCCTACCTTGTGATTCAAATCAACCTTGCAGTCCAATGTTTATCCTACAGCACCAAAGAGAGATATAATTGTGATATCTGCATGAAATAAATAAAGAAGACGATATGATTGAAAGCAACTACTGTGTTGGAAGTGTCCATTTTAGCAACAGCAAAAATGGACAGACTATCTATGGAAGTGGCATTTAAGCCAAGGCATGAAGGAATCACAGAGCTAGCTTTTACTGAGTCCTTACTGTGCCCCAGACACCTGTCCTTAAATGCAGGGCCTATTTTGACCATCACAATAATCCAGGGAGATAAGCCCTAAAGTTATCCCCATTTTATAAGTGAGAAAACTGAGGCACAGAAAGTTTAAACATCTTAACATCTAGGAAAAGGCCCAGTTGGGGCTTGAAATCAGAACTTTCTAACACCAAATTGTTTGTTTCTTCCTTTATATCCAACCTATCTCACAAGGTGTGCTGAAGCTCAAATGTTGTTGTTGTGAAGTGCCGCCAGTCGATTCTGACCCGTAGCGACCCTGTATAGGGTTTCTAAGGAGCAGCTGGGGAGCTTGAACATTGAACTTTGCAGTTCTAATGACTGCAGTCTGACGCATTAGCCCACAGGGCCACACCAGGACTCCAAATAGGAAGATGCATATGAGGGGCTTCAAAAAGTGTGAGAAAATAGAATTGATACAAAATGGGATTTTCCCAAAAACTTTTTGAAGCCCTTCAGCTAAGTGAAGTGCTAAACTCAGGCCTTGACAAATAGCAGGTCAGCCTTGCCCTTATCCCCACTCCCCCATATGTAATCTCTCAAGGTGACTTCTCCAGAGTCTTCAGGGAAAGCCACTAGAGAGAAGGCCCCAAAGCCTTAATCCCAAAGAGTGCTGGGGGTGTGTACACTGGAATGAATCTAGGTGCAATGAAGAGGTTTTGCAGCTGTGACCCTCCCCCCATCCCCTTCCTCTACTGTGGTCCAACAAATGGGTAGGGAAGTAGGGGTTGAATCAGGGAAGGAAGACATCCTATCTAGACTTCCAGGCAACCTGTGTGAATGTTCCAGGGCCCAAATTGATCCAGAGGCAAGACCTCTTAAGGCAACTTTCTGAGTCCTGCTCCATCCTCACTTCCCCTTCCCTTTCTGGTGTGCTCCCTAATATCTTGCTCTGCATCTCTGGAGAACTGGTACAGCCAAGATGAAAGCCAAGAAAACACAACAAGCCATCGGCCGGCGCTCACTCAATTGATTTTTACACAAAATTTGCCTTCATGCACGAAGGATGGAAAAATGATCCCATAAATAATGGATAACAAAAACAAATGCAGGGAGGAAATCAATAGTCACACACTTGAATCCTCAGGGAGATGGGAGAGGAAAATATGGAGCCCTTTCCAGCTAAACGGCACCCCGGGGAACCCCCTTCTAGCATTTCCTGTCAGGGAGGGAGAGACACATCTTGCCCTGGCAGGTCCCATGAGCCAGTGAGCTGAGTCTGTAAAGAGGGGACTGAGGGAGTTGAGCCTTATGGAGCCTCTGGCTTCAGTGGGTCTTAGGGGAGTCTGGGTTTCTACCAATGTTTCAGAGTCAGTCTCAGGTCATCGGCACCATCTGCCTCCCAAGGAGTGCCCAGATCACTTACACAGGGTTCTTCCTGGGGTTTTCTCCTGATGGGCCCACAACCTCAGGAGCTCCAGAGACCTTTCAGAGCTGCCCAAAGCCATGCATTCTCTCTCTGAAGTTCCTCTTTTAGCTCAATTCCTACAGCAAATTGTCTCCACATCTGGTCTCCACCTTTGGGGCTACAAGAGCAGCAGTGCCAGAGGGTAGGGAATTGAATTCTGGTTTTACTATTTAATCCACCCTGTGATTTTGGTTAAGAAGGCCTAATGACTCAGCGGTTAAGTGCTTAGGTCTAAACAAAAGGTCAGTGGTTCAAACTCAACCATCATGCGAGCAAGATGTGGCAATCTGCTTCTGTAGAGATTCTTAGCTTTGGAAACCTTATTGGGCAGTCTACTCTATGTCTATAGGAGCTCTGGTAGCATAGTGGTTAAGAGTCGTGCTGTGAACCACAAGGTCAGCAGTTCGAAACTACCAGCTGTTCCACGGGAGAAAGATGAGGTATTATGCTCCCGTAAAGATTTACAGCCTCGGAAACCCTGTACTGTACAGGGTCACTATGAGTTGTAAATGACTCCACGGCATGAAACAACAACAACAACAACTCTATGTCTATAGGGTCACTATGAGTCTATATGGACTTGATGGCAACCAGTTGATTTTTTGGTTTTTGGATGGTATCCTTACTAAGTCACTTTTCCTCTCTGAGTTTTCATTTCATATTTTGTAAAATGTTACAGTTGTTAAGTGCTGTCAAGCCAGTTGTGACTCACAGGGACCCTGTATAGGGTTTCTAAGGAGTGGCTAGTGGGTTTGAACAGCTGGCTTTGTAGTTTTCTTATCCTACAGTGCCACATTTGTAAAATAAGGCTAGTAAAATCTTTTATGCC
>NW_006408798.1:2909479-2917531 GCF_000296735.1 Chrysochloris asiatica | reverse complement strand
CCCCCGTCGTCTGCATACCACCCCTCTCCCTCTCTGGGTCCAAGGTCTCCAGCCGCTCCTGCTCCCCACATCATCATCTCTGCCTCCATCCCAGGCATCACTGCTTCTCTGGGTAGGGTTCCGTTCTCTGTTCTTCTCCTTTGATGGTCACAGGGACCTCCGCTGCTAGACTGCAAGGTTAAGCACGCCCTTTTCTTTGCCCCAAAAGTCTGCCTTTACATTTCCTTACAATCAGCCCTCATAACAATTAATTGCTATTGTATCACTATTGTATAACAATTATTCGCAAGATTGTATCGCTATCCACATCTCCTTTCATCAGCCCTGACTAGGCAGAATGGTTACTACTCAGTGGAGATTCTACCTTGCTCCATGCCCTCTGAATCTAGGTTCCCTCTTGAAAGCTTGTAAGCCAGTCACTTCTTGCCTTTGCAGCCCCCCGCCCCCCTATTTTGGGTAGCCAATGTCCAAGTTGCCCATCCCTGTTTACTCTGTGTGTGGAGAGGGTGGGAATGGTCCTTGCTGTAAGGATTCGTTTCCTCTTTTGAGGTGCTGCATCCATAGGTGTAGGTCAAGTTCATCAAATTGTATCAGATTACTCTTTCCCCCCCCTCTTCTATGTTCTTCTGGTTGAGCTCTGATCATCCACTCATTGAAGCCAGGTCAAGTGGGTATTATCTGCAAGTGTGGGTGTTGTGCATATGCCCTCTCTTCTTATCAGCTTCACTCTAGTCCTCTGTGGCTATTTTGCTGACTGTGGGTCCAAGAGTCCCCTGGACTTGGCACACTGCTGGCCAACCAGGTCTCCATCCAGGTTCACAGGAGTCTATTGAGCATTGTAGGGTTTAGCTCGCAGCTTCATTGCTGTTCTTCCCTCACTTCCCCTTATTGGTGATGAACGTGGTCACCAATCAGAACATGCATTCCCACTGAGCCTTAGTCTTAGAAGGGGATTTGCCTTGAGGGGGACCCGACCACTTGTCTTGATGTCTCCTGTAAGAGCCACTTGTTTGTTCTTGTAGTAATCAGTCGGCCTGCCTATATTGTTATGTATTTTTCCTTACTTTCAGGAAGTATCTTCTGTTTTTCTGGCCACTCCAGGATGGTCTGCTTGCCCTTTCAAGTAGAAATTTCACCTCAGAAGATTCTGGATGCTGTTCAGGATTCCACTTATGGTCTTGTGTGGCTCTGCAGGAAGCCTCCTTTGCTGGGCACATTGTATCCCCATTTTAGGTATTCCAATCAGTTATAGGCAGAAGACGGACTTGCAAACTTTCTATGGTGGTATTTCTGGCTATTCCTTTCTCTCCCTCTCTAGTGTCTATTTTATAGTGGTATGCTAGGGAAACCAAGATTCAAAGGACAGCCAAGTAACTTAACATTATTTGCCCCCTTTTCCGCATTCAAACCATGTCTCAATCTCTGTATCCCAGAGCCCTATTGTTCCAAGGTTTTGCATACATCATTATTTGCCTCTGTCCCACTTCAACTTCATATTCATCCTATCGTATTTCATTTCATTGCAATGATTAAAATTTTCTCCATGCATCATCAAATAACCAAAGGATACACCCCACAGACCTACTCCCCTGGCTGTCAGCAAACAGCTCCTCTCCCTCCCTTAGTCCTGTGTCCCCAGCTACTCCATACTTTCATGCTGTCATAGTCCCCCCACCATTTTATGTCTGGGCAGTTTCCAGCCCCTCCCCCCAAGGTATTCCAGTTAGTTATACACTAGATACAGGCCCACATGTTTTCTGTTGTGATGTTTCTGGCTATCCGCCCCTGCCTCCCAAGTGTATATTTCACAATGGTAGGCAAGGGAGACCAAGATTCAAAAGATGGCCAAGCATCCTAACATTATTCCCCCCTTTTCCCCCTTTCAAGCCATGCCTTAATCCCTGTATCCTGAAGCCCTGTTATTCCAGGGTTGTGCATACCTCATCATTTAGCTCTGTCTCACCTAGCCCAAGTGAACTTGCCCAACTGTTCTCTCATCTGCCTTGTTCTTCTTTTTCCCCTCCTGCTTCTTGGTTGAAGAAGAATATTAAAAGTACCATGGACTGTCAGAAGAACAAAAAAAAAATCAGTATTGGAAGAGGTACAGAGAGAATGCTCCTTAAAAACCAGGATGGTGAGACTTTGTCTCTCAAATTTCCGACACATTATCCGAAGGAACTAGTCCCTGGAGAAGGACATCATGATTGGTAAAGTGGAGCGTTGGTGAAAAAGAGGAAGACCCCCAATGAGATGGTTTGGCATCGTGGCAGCAGCAATGGGCTTAAGTATAACAACAATTGTGAAGAGGATGCAGGATCGGAAAGTGTTTTGTTCTGTTGTGCATAACTATGAGTCAGAACTGATTGCACCTAGCAACAACAATAACAATGTGATTTCTCAATATAGCTGTAGGATACATTGAGATGTGTAATTAACAGGTCAAAGGGAATGCACATTTTTATTTTGATAGGTACTGCTAACTTGTTTTCCATGAAGTTCCACCTTAAACATACCCACCAGTAAAGTGGGAGTGCCTATTTCCCCATCTTGCCTACACTGCCAGCAAATCTCTAGCACACCCTACACATCCCTTTACCAGCAACCTTCACTCCAGTCACTCGTCATCCTCATGAACTCTTGGCTCCAATAATTCAGAAACATAACTTCTTTCCCCATCGTGCCCTATTTTTTCCTGTTACCATCTCTCACATGCTGTTCTCTCTGTTAGGCAAGATTCTGTTTTATCCTCCAAGTTCTTGCTCAAAGGCCACCTCGTGTGTGATGTTTCCTTGTCCTTCCTAGGTTGAGTTAGTCGTCCCTTCTCTTGTTCGCCCATAGCACCACAAACATGCCATTTTTATAGCATGGTGACTCTGTACTATAAACAATGGATTGCAAGCCAGTGGGTCGATGGCTGGAGCCCATGAGTCACTCTGTGGGAGAAAGATGAGCCTTTCTCCTCCCCAAAAGATTTACATCCTCTGAAACTCTATACTGGGTCATTATGAGTCTAAACTGACTCAATGGCACTTAACAACACCAACAATCACATCAAATTGTTCACATGCTTATGGTCCAGGTGTCACTCCTGTCTGCACTCTCAGTGGACATTTCAAGTGTTCAACTAATATTTACCTTAAGGACATGCCAGATATTAGGTTAAACTCTGTTGGGAAAACAGATGAAAAAGGCAGGATCCCTGTACTTGAAGAACTTTGCAGAGCTTTCTCATTCTGGATAAGTGGTTAGTTACATGCTCATTTGAATAGTTTTAAAAACTGCCACACAAAATTCACACAAACATTGTAATGAATTGTACACAGAGCAATGGGGATTCATGGGTGCTCTAGAGAGAATAAAACACACACGTAAGACCATCTTAAGTTTTTTTTGGGAAATTGGTAAGGATGAAAATACTTTGCAAAAGTAAATTGCAAAGTTTAAAGTGTAGATGCAAGACAAAAACACATTACCCAGCTTTAGGTCTTCAGAAGACATATTTTATTGTACAGGTTGAGTCAGATAGTCAGATACCTAGTGGTGATAGTTGAACAATTCCACGTGTTCAAAGTAGAACTACTCCAAAGGGTTTTCAAGTCTGTGACCTTTTGGACACAGATATCCAGGCACATCTCCCAAGGCGCCCCTGGGTGGTTTCAAACGGCCAGTCTTTCAGTTAGTGTCAAACTCTTAACCATTTGCTCCCCTCAAGGGCATCTTATACCAAGCAGAAATGGCAACAAATGCAGTTTACAGTTCAAGAAACCAATATAAAGTAAAAGTAAAGTTATAGAAAGGAAGGGGGGGGGAGTAAATACTGAAAAGTGAAGCTTATGCATAGTTGGACCAATCACTTAACTAGAAAATGATTTTGAACTTCCTATTCTCTGACTACCTGATTTGAAACCCCAAACCTGTCAGAAGAGCTTGATCCTTAATGTGGATTATTATTTTATAAATTATTAAGAAGAGCAATATCTCTCCATTTACTGAATGTCATAACAAAAGAGATAGGAGGAAAACTAAGACATTGTCTACCCAAAGAGCCCAGCATTTGGACAGTGTAAAGTCACTAAATAATTCAGCAGCTATTTGAAAGTATAGTGTTTTGTAATTTCGACAGAACCATCTTAGTCTGGCTCTCTGTAGTGCAGAATTTTAAAAAGATGCTTGCCTCCATGAAGATCTATTTCTAGGAGAAATGGGAGTCGGGTGGAAATGCTGGTCTGGAAAAGAGGGCTGTCTAATTAGAGAGCGTTGTGTTGACTTTGATTTTAAATTTTCATGAGATGGTCGAGGATGAGGTCTAACCCTTTTCTAGTAATATCTTTGATTTCTTTCTCTGTGCCCACACATTTGTTCTCTGACTATACATTTCTGGACCCTGGATATCCATGGAAAAGGAAAGCATGGTGTACGAGGTGACTGTTACATAACATCAGGAAGAAGAAAGGAGTGAACAAATGTAGCTGCCGTGAACTGCTACAGCGAGGTTGATTGTGTCCTGGTCTGGTTTATTCAGAACAACTGGAAGCACTAGATCAAAAATGTCTGTGGGAGGATGCTCACTAAGGAACTGGAGCACAGTGGCCAAAGGTGGTGGTTGTTGTTGTCAGGTGCCATCAAGTCGGAACCGACTCATAGCGACCCCATGCACAGCAGAATGAAACAATGTCGGATCCTGGGCCAACCTCACTACTGCTGCCACACTTGAGTCCATCAATGATGCCACCTGGTTGATCCATCTCGTTGGGGGTCTTCCTCTTTATCTCTGACCCTCCATCTTACCCAGCATGACATCCTTCTCCAGCGACTGGTCCCTCCTGACAACATGTCCCAAGTATGAGAGATGAAGCTTAGCCATCCTGGCCTCCAAGGAACACTCTGGCTGCACTTCTTCCAAAACAGATCTATTGGTTCTTTTGGCAGTCCATGGACCTTTTAATATTCTCCTCCAACACCACAATTCAAAGGTAGATGAGGACTAATCCTAAAGGAAGGCATCATTCATAATTTCTTGTTGGTTTATTTATATCTAGGAGTCCCTTGGCCGTGCAAACGGTTACTGAGTTTGGCTGCTAGCTGAGAGGTAGGCTGAAGTTTCAAGTCCGCCCAGAGACACCTTGAAAGAAAAGACTGACAATCTACTTCCAAAAAATTCTATGGAGCACAGTTTCACTCTGACACAGAGATCGACTAAATGGCAACTGGTACTTGTATCTGCCCTTACTAGAGAATTTCATGTGGTTTACCAATGCACATAAAATTAAGACAAGATCTTCTGAGTGTGATTGGAAATAATATTATAAATACGAGTCCACTTAACTAGGGATCTAGGCTTTATAACTTGTTGACTATATGACCTTGGGCTCATGACTCAATTTCTAGGTGCCTCAGTTTCCCAATCTTTGTCGTTGTTGTTGTTAAGTGCCGTTAAGTTGGTTCTGACTCATTGGCCCCTGAATAGGGTTCCGGAGGAGTACCTGGTGAGCTTGAACCGCTGACTTTGCGATTCACACCAGCTTTGTAGTGCAGTGAATTAACCCACAGTGCCACAGCAGGATTCCACACCCAGACTTTAATACTCGGATTTTAATTACTCTCACACAGAAATGGTGTGAGGATTACACCAGGAAATAATGAAAAGTAGTAGAACAATGCCTGCCACATGTTAACTAATCAACACATGTCAGCTACTATTATTGCTTTACCCTTAGCTTCTCTGACCCCTCAAAATTTAGATTAGGGTGGTAGCTAGTTACAGAGAACAGAGCTCTGTGTTTAATGTGGCTATTGAGTGAAGGCTTTCTGCAAATACTTATTGGCAAGACAGACTCCTGTGGATGAGTTATGTAAGTGGTATCCCAGAGGTCCCGGCATGGATGCAAACCAATTAAGTTAAGCACTTACCGCAATCAAAAGTGCAACTCATAGGTTTAAAAGTGGGAAGAGAGTATATGTGAACTTGGCTTTGCAGTACTTTATTTTGTCAAGTCTATTAGAAATATAGCCTATGAATCTTCATGCTAGTTCTGAATTCTGGGACAGTTTTCATTGTATGAAGTATTGAATCTGTATCAACTTTTTATTAGCTACACTCTCTAAGACTCAATGTCATCTTCCATTTAAAAAAAAAAAAATTCAGTTTAGAAACCACATTAAGAATTTTAGATGCACAAAGTGGCCTAATACTGAGAATTAAGTACTAAAATTGTTGGGAGGGCTAGAGGCATGGACTCTAGGTTGGGCTTGCAGGAATACCCAGAACACAGCAGAAGGAGATACTATAATTATCATAATTAGGAAGGTGAAGAAAGAGCAACTTGCCACTGACACTGAAGTCAAGAACATATCCTCTTGACTGGTACTCGGGAAATAAGCAGTGACCATTGCCACTGCAGTTGTCTGGACACTGGACCACTGCAGCCAACTGCCACTTCCAGTACAAATGCTTCTGGATGCTGGAGATGAGAAATTAGTATCATCATAGTTGTCCTTGCCAGGTAAATGCAGCAAACATAGCAGAGAATTGTCCTTCATCACTGTTCGCTTTCTAGATTTTGCCTGAATTCATCTAATTCATGTCTGGAATTAGAATCTGTCACATGTCTAGAAGGCATTCTGGTGTGGTACTGTAGGATAAGCACTGGACCACAAGATTGGTTTGAACTGCAAGGTTGATGATTCAAATTCACAAGTTGCTCTTTGGAAACCAACCCTATGTAGGTTCACTTTTAGTTGGAACCAACTTGATAACAACAGCATGTCTAGAAACCTAGCTGCAAGGAAGCCTAAAAATGATTTGTTAGCTTTCTACTCTCTGAAAACCAGGAAGGCATTTCGAAGAGAGTGAAATTAATGCTGAAAACCAGTTGACCAGATGCAGCACAAAAATTGAACTCCTGGTATGGCGCTTTAGGATCAGCACTCAGTGACACTTAACAACAGTAACAATTGCACAAAAACTGGTGGTTGTAGCTATCTTACAGAGTTATTCTGTGGATTACATAAGATAATGAAGCACATTGAGTACTACCCACCAAAAAGTGGGCAAATTAATGTTTTCTACTATTATTACTATGGTTGGATTGAATGTTTCATCTTTTAAAAATATTCACTTCTTCAAGTGTCAGGATGACTTTCTGTGAGGGGAGAATTGTTTATCAGACAAAATGTTTTAAATGACTGTCCTGACCAAAGGCCATAACACTGGTGCTTAGAAAAATTGTGCTTGTCTATGTGTTAACTTGGGGAACTTCTTGAATCCACATCTCCTTTAACCCCATTTAAAACACTCTCTCCTTGCCCCAGACTCCACAGGTCTCATCTTGTGGCCTCAGGCCAAATTTCTGATTCTCTGCTTTCCCCATTCAGAATGAGACCTAGATAGAATGAATTGTTTGGCTTAGTCTTGGTTTTAACCCTGGAAAGTACTCTTCCCATGCCCATATCTAGCCTAGGTCTTGGAAACTTGTATCAGACATGGAGCCTAACATCCCACTTGTCTAGAAGAGGATTTCAACAAAGAAAGTAGACCGAAGAAGGTAAAAGAAAGTTCTGAGAACTTCAAGGTGAGGCTCAGACTAAACAGATTGGGCTAAGGCAAATAAACATAGAATAGAGAGAAGTTTTATCTTCAATGTTTTCCCACCTTCATTTTGTTGCTGTTGAAGGCTTTCCACTTACCTTTTGAAACAGGAGCTACCTTTTCACTCAGGACAATAATTGTTGTTGTTAGGTGCCATCGAGTCAATACCAACTCATAGTGACCCTATGCAAACCAGAATGACCACCTCACAATTGTTGTCACACTTGAGCCCATTGATGCTGCCATATTGCCAATCCGTCTTGCTAGGGGTCTTCCTCTTTTTCTCTGACCCTCCGCCTTACCAAACATGATATCCTTCTCCAGAGACTGGTCCCTCCTGACAAACATCCGAAGTATGAAAGACAAAGTTTGGCCATCCTGGCCTCCAAGGAGCACTCTGGCTGCACTTCTTCAAACACAGATCTGTTAGTTCTTTTGGCAGCCCATGGCACTTTCAATATTCT
>NW_006408798.1:2904854-2905829 GCF_000296735.1 Chrysochloris asiatica | reverse complement strand
TTGTGCTTCACCAGTAAGTATTTTAAATCCTCTTCACTTTCAGCAAGCAAGATTGTATCATCTGTATATTGCATGTTGTTAATGAGTCTTCCTCCAATCTTGATGCCACGTTTTTCTTCATATAATCCATCTTTTCGGAATATGTGCTCAGCATACAGATTGAATAAGCATGGTGGAAGAATATAACCCTGGCACACACCTTTCATAATTCATTCAATGTTCCCTTGTTCTGTTTGGATAATTGTCTCTTGGTCTGTGTACAGGTTCCTCATGAGCACAATTGAAGTGCTCTGGAATATTCATTCTCCACAATCTTGTCCATAACCTGTTATGATCCACACAATTCAAAGCCTTTGCATAGTCAATTAAACACAGGTAAACATCTTTCTGATATTCTCTGCTTTCAGTCAAGATCCATCTGACAACAAAAATTATATCCCTCATTCTACATTCTCTTCTAAATCTGACTTGAACCTCTGGTGGTTCCCTGTCAGTGTACTGTTGTGGCCATTTAAAATTATTTTTGGCAAAATTTTACTTACATGCGTATTAATGATAGCGTCTGATGATTTCCACATTCTGTTGGGTCACCTCTTTGGAATGGGCACATATATGGATCTCTTCTAATTACTTGGCCAGGTAGCTGTCTTCCAAATTTATTGACCTAGATGAATGACAACCTCCAGTGCTGTACCAGTTTGTTGAAAGATTTCAACTTGTATTCCCTCAATTCTTGGTGTCTTGTTCTTTGCCAGTGCCTTCAGTGTACCTTGGACTTCTTCCTTCAGTAGCATTGCCTCTTGATCATATGCTACCTCTTGAAATGGTTGAACATCAACCATTTCTTTTTGGTACAGTGACACTGAGTATTCCTTCTGTCTTCTTTTGATGCTTTCTGCATCATTATATATCTTGCCCATAGAATCTTTCAATATTTCAAATAGGCTTGAATTTTTTTCTTCAGTTCTCTCAGCT
>NW_006408798.1:2901974-2903149 GCF_000296735.1 Chrysochloris asiatica | reverse complement strand
GAAGTAACAAATAAATTTGATCTATCATTACTTTTATTGAATTTTCATTAGAGGAGCTCTGGTTAAGCACTTGGCTGCTAATAGAAAGATTGGTGGTTTGGATCCACCAGCTGCTCCACAGCAAAAAGATGTGGGAATCTATTTCCATAAAGATTTACAACCTTGGAAATTCTATGGGGCAGTTCTACTTTGTTCTATAGGGTTGCTGAGAGCCAGCAACAGTTTTGGGTTGTGGTTTTATAGTGCTTTAAAGCCAATTGAAAACTAGCAAGCAATGAATTAGACATTCTTAGGTCTGTGACCAGTGGGAGGAATTAAAATGGGTCTTCTCCAGGAATCTGTGGAGTACTACTTATCATGGAATGACTTGAAGGGAAATTTTCAATAAGAATGGACAAGTTGAAGATTATGTCCTTGGTTTGTTTATCCATGTTGAACTGTCCTTGTGTATAAACTTCAGAGTCAATGGGATAAGTACCATGTCCTAAATTGTTTACTCCACGTTTCACATAAACTGGATTGTTAGGTGAATAAAGGAACAAAGATAACACAGGAAGAAGAAATGATGGAAAGTTCAAGACGTTCTAAATATCATGTGTTCACTGCGGCAAGAATGAGAAATTTGAAAATTTGAAAACAAGGCAGAGTAAACTATGATATGTTTGTTCATTATTGTAATGAGCCTTAATAAGTACTTAGACAGATGCTGACCATTGAGCTAGTGCAATGAGAAAAAAGATTAACAAGGCACAGTTCCTGTCTTCAAGAAGACAGAGACCCCTGGGGGAAAGGAATAAATACATAATTACTAAACAATGCTATGGAAAGTAATGATTTTAGGGCTATCTGATAACATTGAAATAATAAGGAGATGTTAAGTTAAAAATGTAGTATATAAAGTTATATGATACAGATGTAATTACTCTGATACTACAATATGCCTTGAAAAATACTGGAGAGAAATATATTAAAATGCCAATTAGTAATTTTATTAAGGTGATAAGATTAAGGCTAGATATTTTCCCCCCACTTTTTTATTTTTTTTATTAAATGTTTTTATTTTGGATTGAGTGAAAATTTACAGGGCACATCATCAGCTTCACATTCAACCATTCATATAGCTTGTTTCATTATTATCCCCTCCATATATCATCAGTTAACAGTGTTTCTCTCTA
>NW_006408798.1:2887380-2900704 GCF_000296735.1 Chrysochloris asiatica | reverse complement strand
AGTTCTTAAAGTCTTCTCTGCTGTGGAAACGGCTGGCTGGCTCCTTGGTGCTCTTGACATTTCCCCCCACTTTTATCTAATTTCCAGATTTGTCTGTTTTTATTATTACTTTCTTCATATACAGTTGAAGTATACAATGTTTTAAAAAGGAACACTCCTTTAAAAAAGATGTCCTGAAAATTTAAGGACTCTGATACATGGCATAAATACACTATCAAATGTAACTGACAACACACAAACAGCAGAAGACAAAAAAGATGACTGGCATCTCCAAAAAATTAGATACTTATATGCATCAAAAGATTTCACCAAAAGAATAAAAAGAGAACCCACAAACTGGGAAAAATTTTTGGCAATGATATATCAGACAAGGGACTACCCTCTAAAATATATAGAACACCTCAACAAGTAGAAAACACATAATCCAATTAAAAGTTGGGCAGCCAGAGACAGTGACATGGCCATGGAAGACTAGAGTGGAGAGAGAAACATCCAGCTGATATGAAGTGAGGGGAGATGCACAAGAACACCCATACTTACAGATAGTACCCACTTGACCAAGCTTCAATGGTTGGATGATCAGAACTCGACTAAAAAAGAAGAGGGTAGAAATAAAGTAACCCGCTACAATTTGATGAACTTTAACTATACTTACAGATGTAGTAGCTAAAAAAAGGGAACAAATCTTTACAGCAATGATTATTCCCATCCCATCAGTACACAGGGTTGACAGGGATGGGAAACTCAGGCACTGGCTACCCAAAATGGGGTGGGGGGAGTACAAAATCAAGAAGTGCCTGGTTTACAAGCTTTCAAGAGGGAGCCTAGTTCCAGACAGGGCAGGGGAAGGTATAATCTCCACTGAATGATTTCGAATCTGTTTGTTGGGATGGGCCTAATGAAAGGAGATGAGGATAAGACTCTTGTGGTACAATGGTGAATAATTGCTATCAGGACTGACTGTGGGGGTTGGAAATGTAACGGTAGATGTTTTGTAACAAAAGGAGGGGAGTGATTGATTTTGTTGTCCAGGATCGGAGGTCCCTGGGACCATCAAGTGAGAAGTGGGACCCTACTCAGAGAACAGTGATGCCAGAAATGGAGACAGAGATGATGACGTGGACAGATGGAGTGGCTGGGAACAGTGGACTCAGGGAGGGAGAGGGGTTATGTGCTGACGGCCGGGGGCGGGGGGGAAGGGGGAGCGGGCCTGTGGGGTGTACCCTTTGGTTATTTGATGATGCATGGAGGAGACTGAAATCATTGCAATGAAATGAAATAAGATAGGATGAATGTTAAACTGATGTTCTTCATATGTAAACCCGCATAATTCACAATAAAAACTTAAAAATAAAAAAGGGCAGAGGACATGCACAGGCCCTTCACTAAAGAAGACATTCAGAAAAAGATCTAAAATGAATAGCGAGAAATACTGTTAACTGATGTTACCTGAAGGGAATTATAATCATTGTAACGAAACAAGGTGTATGATTGGTTGAATGTAAAACTGATGATCTACCCTGTAAACTTTCAGTCAATTCACAATAAAAACTTGAAGAAAAAAAAAGACATTCAGGCAGTCAACAAACATATATAAAGGAATGCTCAAGATCATTAGCCATTTAGAGAGTTACAAATCATAGCAACAATGAGATGTCATCGTATCCCAG
Source organism: Chrysochloris asiatica (assembly GCF_000296735.1). NCBI lineage: Eukaryota > Metazoa > Chordata > Mammalia > Afrosoricida > Chrysochloridae > Chrysochloris > Chrysochloris asiatica. The sequence continues at coordinate 2,899,034 of NW_006408798.1, read as the reverse complement.
CATTGATAACAAAGTTAAAAACACACACACACACAAACATCAAATGCTGGTGAGGGTGTGGAGAGACTGGGACCCTTTTACACTGCTGGTGGGACTGTAAAATGGTACAACCACTGTGAAAAATGGTATGGTGCTTTCTTAAAAAGTTGGAAATAGAAATTCTGTATGACCCAGCAGTCTCTTTACTTGGTATATATCCTCAAGAAATAAGAGCCAGAATATGAATAAATATATGCACACCCGTGTTCATCACAGCACTATTCACAATAGCAAAAAGATGGAGACAGCCTAAGTGCCCATCAACAGAAGAACGGTACAAATATACTATGGAATGTTGAAGAATAATGATGAATCTGTGAAACACCTCATAATGTGGATGAACCTGGAGGACATTATGCTGAGTGAAGTTAGTCAATTACAAAATGACAAATATTGTATGAGACACCTTGTTGGTGTCTCAAATATTGTTGCAAAAAGTTAATAATTTTTTTTTTCTAAAAGAAACATTCTTTGAGGGCTACCAGAAGTGGGAGGGAAGGGAAAATTATTCATTGGGTAGAGGATTTGTTTGTGTTGTTAAATACTGTTGAGTTGGTTCCAACTCATATTGATTCTGTGTAGGGTTTCCTAGGATCAACTGGTGAGTTTGAACTGCCAACCTCTCGGTTCAAACTGACCTTGTGGTCAAGTGCTTACCTCATGGTGTCACACCAGGATTCCATGTTAACTTGGGTGATGGGGAAGGTAATGAACAACTAGAAGGAGGTTGGAATAGGAAAGATGAAGGTAGTGGAAGACACAGGGAGGACTGTAAGAGTTGAAGTGAATAGAGATCAATTCTGTTAACTGATGGTGCATGGAAGGAAGTGCAATCATTGTAATGACACAAAGTGTGTGATTTGTTGAATGTGGGACTGATGAGCTGTTCTGTAAACCTTCACTCGATTCACAATAAAAAGGTTTTTAAAAAAGATGTCCTGAAGTTAAATAAAGAGCAGTCTATCTTCTATTTCTTTTCTACCTCCAATTTTGTATTTGCCTCAGTTTAGATTTCCTTGGAATCAAAATCTGAGACATAAATTTGAGTGGAGCTTTCTTTGGAGATGACCCCAGGATGCCAGAAGAGGAAGGGGGAAAAACAAGGCACAGAATAAAGAAAAGCTAATGAATGCATGGTAATTACTGAACTGGTGACTAGTCAACAATTGAGTCTCAGCCTCCCGGGAATTCTCTAAGAAGCCATGCTGAATTGTCACACTGAAAGACAGGAAGCTCCCATTGGTGGAAAGACTCCTATCTCCCATTGGTGGAAGGTTGCTCTTGGAAGCTTTGACTTTCCCCAACTTCCAGGCTGGACTACATCTAGGCAAAATGGCCATTCTTGGTTTTGGAAAAAGTTTTGAGACAGAACAGTAGATAGGCACTAGGGTGGGCACTGGAGGTGAGATGCTGTCCCCACTGCACTGAGAACAGGCAGATAGAGGCATGGGCAGGCATACAAAGCCACTGCAATATCCAAACAAGTCTCAGTTTAAAGACTCTGTCCTCACCTCTGCTGTTCAATGCTCATCAATGATTCAGACACTTGGGCGACAGGCTTATCACACTTGGGAAAAGAACACAAGGTTATGAGTGAGAATATATTCAGTGAGTATCAAGTTCTCAAAGATGTCAAGAGGCTGGAATGATGAATCAAAATTTTAGGATAGGATTTAAATAGCAAGAAAGACAAAAATTTTTTCATCTGTTTCTAAACAAACAATTGCAAAGGCATAGAATTGAACAACATAACTTAACAAAAGGAAACTTCATGTAAAAAAAGTGTGGCTTTGAGTTAAATACAAACATAAATATAAACCAATGGACATTTAATTCTGTTTCAGACTTCAATCTCTGCATTGACTGAGGGAAATAAAGGCCCGTAGTACTCTGAACTAGGAAGAAAGGTCTGGTTGTTTACCTCCAAAACCAGTCAGTGAAAATCCTATGGATCACATCAGCCTGATCTGAAGCTGATAATGGTGCCAACTTAACAGCAGCTAACAATTGCAATACTCTAGCCAGATCTGAGTTGAGGGCACTATCTTTGAAATAGAGACTAGACCAACTGGAGTGTGGGCACAGCGAGTCGCCAGCTGGCCCCGCAAATCACCAATGATGAGGAGGTAGAAGCAGAACCCATGCATTTTAGAAGGGGTTGAGGATGTTTAGCTAGAGCAAAAAAGCCTCAGGGATTTGGGAGGGTATGGCTGAAGACATGAGCGATTATATTAGATATCTCAAGGACTCTTGAGGAAAAGTAATGAGAGGTTTGTGGCATAATGATGGGAAGCATAGAATATTGAAATAGGTATGCCTGAGTTGGTTGGAATCCCCTTTACTGGATCTATAGTCTTGGTTAGACTGCCTGTAAAATGAGAATACTGATGACTGTGGAACAGACCATCAATTGTTCATGTCCAAGTTCAAGTCGAAGCTTCAAAAACCAAAGCAAGTCCAAGATCACCACAATATGACCTTCAGTATATCCCATCTGAATTTAGAGATCATTTCAAGAATAGATCTGATGCAATGAGTTCTAGTGACTGATGACCAAAAGAGTTTTGGGATGACATCAGGGACATTATACATGAAGAAAGAAAAGGCCATTAAAAGACAGGAAAGAAAGAAAAGACCAAAAATAGATGTCAGAAGAGATTGTGAAACTTATTCTTGAGAGCAGAGCAGCTAAAGTGAATAGAAAAAATTGTGAAATAAAAGAGCTGAACAGAAGATTTCAAAGGGCAGCTCAAGTATTATTGTGAAATGTGCAAAACCTGGAGCTAGAAAACAAGAAGGGAAGAATATGCTCAGCATTGCTCAAGCTGAAAGACTGACGATACAATTCTAGCGGTGAGTTACAAAATTGAAGACTTATATGGGAGTCGTGGTGGGGTACTGTAGGTTAAGCACTGGCCCACAAGGTCAGTTTGAATTGCAGGGTCGGTGGTTCAAATCCACTAACTACTCAGAAATCCTACACACGGTTGCTATCATTTGGAACTGACTCTACAGCACTTAATAAAAACAACAATGGGCAAAAAAAGTTGAATGATGAAGGAAGTATCAAAAACAAATGAAAGGAATGCACAGGGTCACCATACCAAAAGAATTGGTTAATGTTCAAGAATAGCTGCTACTGAAGGAAGAAGTACAAGCTGCTATGAAGATATTGGCAAATAGCAAATGCTCTAGGAATGGATGTAAACCTAGTTCAGATGTTTCAACAAACAGAGGCAATGCAGGAAGGGCTTGCTTATTTATGTCAAGAAATTTGGAAGACAGCTACCTGGATAAGAACCAGAAGAGGTTCATATTTCATGTCCATTTCAAAAAAGACAATCAAACAGAATACAGAAATCACCAAACAATATCATTAATATCACATGCTAGCAAAATTTTGCTAAGGTAATTTAAAAATGCCTGCAGACATATGTCAGCGGGAACTGAAGAAGTTCAAGCTGGATTCACAAGAGGATGTGGAAATAGGGCTATTGTTGATGTCAGATGGATTTTGACTGAAAGCAGTGAATACCAAAAAGATGTTGACCTGTGTCTTATTGACTATACAAAGATATTTGACTGTGTAGATAATAAAACATTATGGGTAACACTGAGCATAGAAATTCCTAAACACTTAGTTGTGCTCATGAAGAACCTGTACATGAATCAAAGGCAGTCATTAAAATCAGGAAAGGTGTGCATCAGGGGTGTATCTTTGCACCTTACATATTCAATCGATATACTGAATAAATAATCTGGGAAGCTGGGCTATATCAAGAAGAAGGCAGCATGAGGATTGGAGAGAGACTCATTAACAATCCAATATACATGAGATGTCATAACCTTGCTTGGCAAAAACGAAGAGAGCCGGAAGCTCTTGCTAATGATGGTAACAGATGACAGCCTTTAGTATGGACATCTGAACATAAAGGAAATGAAAATCCTTACAATTGGACCAGTAAACAAACGTTCTGATAAAAGGCAAAGAAATTGAAGTTGTGGATTTAATTATTGGAACAACAATCAATGCCCATGGAAATAACAATCAAAGAAGTTAAACAATGTATGAGTATTGTATTGGGAAAATCTATTGCAAAAGATCCCTTTAAAGTGTTAAAAAGCAAAAATGTCACTTTGATAACTGAGATACACCTGATCCAAGCCATGGTATTTTCATTTGTCTTGTATGCATGTGAAAGCTGGACAATGAATAAGGAAGACCAAAGAAGAATTGACACATTTTAATTGTGGCATTGGCAAAGAATATTTAATGTGTCATGGATTTTCAGAAGCACAAACAAACCTGTTCTGGAAGAAGTACATTCAGAATGCTTCTTGGAAGTAAGGATGGCAAGAATTTTGTTTTGCTTACATTGTTTGCATTATCAGGACAGACCAATTACTGGAAGAGAACTTCATGCTTGACAAAGTGGAGGGTTAGTGGAAAAGAGAGAGACATTCGGTGAGATGGATTGGCACAGTGGTAACAACAATGAACTCAAACATACCAATGACCATGAAGAAGCACAGGATCAGACAACATTTTGTTCTGTTAAACATAAGGTTTCTGTAAGTTTCAACAGACACTACGGCACCTAACAGAAACAACAGTATGCCAACTACCTACTGGTCTGTTTGTAGTACTGTGGTGACTAACATGTTGTTAGAATGCTCAAAGCAATGCCACCAGTGTTTCAAATACCAGCAGGGGCACCCATGGTGGCTAGGTTTCAGTGGAACTTCCAGATTATGAAAGAAGTCCTATGTACACAAATTGTTTAGCATAGTTACATACTACATATAGTGCATGCTCAAATAATAACAGTAGCTAGAAACTTACATAAACACAAAGTGAAACTTGGATTCTGTGGGCACAAACTGTTGAACTGAGACCAATAGAAGCTAGTGATTGGTGGTTAGTCTACAAAAGTCCTCTGACCCCATCAGAGTGATCCAAAATTAGATAGGTTGCCTCTGGAACAGTGAGGCCCATGATCCTGGAGGTAGGCAGATCAGATGGGAAAGATTCAAGATCTCTTTGAAGTTTCTGCATTGTTGAGGTCTTCTGGTCTGTGCCCAGCCTGAGTCTTGAAGGCGAGGTTCTGAAAAATGAGCACCATAGGAAAGACAAACATTGTAGCAGTTTCTCTGGTAACAGCATGTGTTAAAAAACAAAACAAAAAGTCCAATTAAATATTAGAAGTCCTAGTGTAGCACTGTGGGATAATGTACTGGACTGCAAGGTTAGTTTGAACTGCAAGGCCAATGGTTCAAATTCACCCACCAGATGCTCTTTGGAAACCCTATACAGGATCACTATGAGTCAGTTCTGACTCGATGACACTTAACAACAATTAAACATTAACCCCAAAGACAGAGAATTTAGTGGTCTCTTATGTCAACTTTGTACATCTCATAACCATAAGGGAAAAGTTTAGGAAATTAAATCTTGTTTTATGTTTCCTTCCTCTATGCCATCACTGACAAATGGCACAGAGGGTAGGTACCCTGGGGTTACCACTCTGCATATCTTTGATTGACCAGCCCTTCCACTAGTGCTTGAGTAGGGGTGACAGGGTCAGGATAGGATGAGAGTGTCAGGAGAAGGGGCAGAATTAGCATCTTCTCTCATCCTTGTCCATAGCTGGTATCTCAAAGTATTGGGGTGCAGGCAAGAAAAAGAAGTGGTAGAGTGATTTAAGAGTTAGTGAAGTGAAGCAACTAATGGAGTAGCTGGGAATCAAGAACTTTAGCCTTGTGGTGTTGGACAAGTCCATCAACGTCTCTGGATCCCAGGATGGTATTTTGGAAAAATAAGTAAGGATTTGACTTCTTGAGAAAACTTGTGTGTGTGTGAAATTGCCTATATGTCTGGGGATACAGGGACAAGGAAAGCTTAGTTTCTGGCCTTGAGCAGAGTATATAGTTCAGAGGGTCTGAATCTAGAGTTCATGTGTCTCATGACAGTCAAGATATGAACTTCCAGGAATCTGTTAAATCCTTGCATTTGCATCCTAAATTTACCAAGTTCTTAAGAATCCCTTGTTCCTTTTGCCTGTGGGAAAAAGATGAGGCTTTCTGGTCCTGCTAAGATTTACAGTCTCAAAAACCCTATACAGGGTTGCTATGAGCTGGAACTGAATTGACAACACTTAATAACAATGACTCTTCTGAAGTTCTTCCTAAATCCCTGTCATCTGTGTTCCCTTTATCATCTTGTCATATGTGTATACAATCTGTATACACCTATATATAATTTAATTTTTCTTTAACCCTTTTTTGATTGTTGTTGTTGTTGTCAGGTGCTATCGAGTCAGAACTGACTCATAGCGACCCCATGCACAACAGAACAAAACAATGTCCGATCCTGGGCCAACCTCACTAACGCTGCCACACTTGAGTCCACCTGGCCAATCCATCTTGTTAGGGGTCTTCCTCTTTTTCTCTGACCCTCCACCTTACCCAGCATGACATCCTTCTCCAGCGACTGTTCTCTCCAGACAATATGTCCAAAGTATGAGAGACGAAGCTTAGCCATCCTGGCCTCCAAGGAGCACTCTGGCTGCACTTCTTCCAAAACAGATGTATTGGTTCTTTTGGCAGTCCATGGCACTTTCAGTATTCTCCTCCAACATCATAACTCAAAGGCATCAATTCTTCTACGATCTTCCTTATTCACTGTCCAGCTTTCGCATCCATATGAGGCTATTGAAAACACCATGGCCTGGGTCAGGCGCACCTTAGTCCTCAAGCTGACATCTCTGCTCTTCAATACTTTAAAAAGTTCCTGTGCAGCAGATTTGCCCAATGCAATACGTCATCTGATCTCTTGACTGCTGCTTCCGTGAGTGTAGATAGCTGATCCAAGAAGAATGAAGTCCTTGACAACTTCAATCTTTTCTCCATTGATAAGAATGTTGTTTATTGGTCCAGTGGTGAGGATTTTTGTTTTCTTGACATTGAGATGTAATCCATATCGAAAGCTGTGCTCTTTGATCTTCATAAGTAAATGTTTCAAGTCCTCTTCACTTTCAGCAAGCAAGGTTGTATCATCTACATATCGCAGGTTGTTAATAAGTCTTGCTCCAATCCTGATGCCACATTTTTCTTCATAGAACCCAGCTTCTCGATTTATTTGCTCAGCATACAGGTTGAATAAGTATGGTGAAAGAATACAACCCTGTCTCACACCTTTCCCAATTTTAAAACATTCAGTGTTCCCATGTTCTGTTCGAACAACTGCCTCTTGGTCCAGGTTCAGAAGTACAATTAAGTGTTCTGGAATACTCATACTTCTCAATGTTGTCCATAGCTTGTCATGATCCACACAATTGAAAGCCTTTGTGTAGTCAATAAAGCACAGGTAAACATCCTTCTGGTATTCTCTGCTTTCAGCCAGGATCCATCGAACATCAGCAATGATATCTCTCATTCCACGGCCTCTTCTGAATCCAGCTTGAACCTCTGGAAGTTCACGAAAGCAGACACAACTTTGGATATATGAAAGTCATAAAATGAATATAACAACTTGGGTTATAATGAAGAACATTGTTGCTGAAAATGGATTTCCTGGATTATTTACAGGACTAGTTCCTCGTTTAATTAAAATTGCTCCTGCTTGTGCCATTATGATCAGTACATATGAATTTGGGAAGACCTTTTTCAAGGAACAAAACATTCAAAGCCAGCAATACTAGCTAATTACTAAGCACTACATTACTAAGCGAGAAGTTCGAGCAGCGAGAAGTTCGAGCACGAGACGTGTAGTGAGGAGCTCCAACAACAACACAGAATACTGGGCCACAAGGCTGTTTAACTGCAAGTTGCGGAAAGCCTCATCTCTCTCACGTGGAGGGCCTGGAGGATTTGAGCTGCTGACCGCGGGGTTCGCAGCCAGATTTTTTTAACCTTTTTTGATTAGGGAGATATATATTGTCCGTCTACATTTTCCATCTCTGGGGTAGTGTTGTGGTCAAGTGCTGTCAAGTTGGTTCCAACTCATAGTGACCCTGTCTATATAGGATTTCCAAGGAGCAACTGGTGGGTTTGAACCACTAATCTTGCGGTTAGCAGTCCAGTGCTTATTATACAGCACCACACCAGGATGCCTGGGTTTTAGTTGCTGTTGTTGTTATTAAGTACCATTGAGTTGGTTCCGACTCACAGTGACCCTGTATAGTGTTTCTGAAGATCCACTGGTGAACTTGAATCACCAACCTTGCTGTTCAAAACCATCTTGCAGTCCAGTGCATTAACCCCCAGCACCACACCAAGAAGCTGCTTTCTCATTTTTAGTGCCTGTTGCCATCTGGTGGGGATCTGTTTAACTGCATGGATCTGAAGAAACAGGTCACATTCCACCAATCTCAGTAACAGAGATCCATCGGGACACAGATGTCCCACTAATTGTATAAAAATCTGTATTACCTAAAAAAATTTTTCATTTTATCCAAAATTTGTTTTATTACTGAAAACACATGATTTCAACAAAAAATCAAATCAGAAAATGACTTGTTCTTGAAAGGGTTAAAACAAAACTGGCTGCATGGCTGTATTTTCTTTGATCACTCTGCCATGAAATTTTGAGTTTGATATAAACTAAGATGTAAAATAAGTATAAATTTATTAAGATGAAAAGTATTCTTTAGTTGTTGTTAAATGCTGTGGATATAGTTCCGACTCATAGCAACCCTGTATAGTGTTTCCAAGGGTGGTTGGTGAGTTCAAACCACAGACTTTGCAGTTCAAGCTGACCTTGTGGCCGAGTGCTTATCCTACAATGCCACAGTATACCACCAACATTATACATCTCAGTAGAGATATTCATCAGGAAATACTGATCTGGTGGTTTCCTCAAGCCATTCCAGGTCTAGATTTACATGGCTTGTTAAAATTCGCCACCTTCCTTTCATCTGCCCCCTCCTCAAACTCCTCTGTATCCAGTCATTAGTGCCTCTCCCTTCCACATTGTCTTACTTTGTGAACATTTTCTGAGGTAACTGCCAAACCCTGGAGTTGTTCTCAGGCCCACTCTGGCAGCTGGGGACCCCAGGTTTCCATCTTGCCTGTCCCCTCCCAGCTGCCCAGGCCTGTGTTGCTGGCCTTGCCACTGCCTGGCTGACTTTCACGTGAATGACAGGGGCTGGCAGTGGGCTGGCAGTGAATGGAGGCAGTCCTGACACCTGAGCTGTGAGCAGTGTGCTAATTACACTGATGTGGGGTCTGGGCTGCTCTTGTCCTTTGCTCAGAGGAAAGATGCAATGCAGGCATAGGGAGGGAGCGGCACTACAGAGGAAACGGGGGAACAGCAGCACCTAGGCACATTCATAATTTATAAAATGCCAGCAGCAACAAAGGCAGAGAGGGACCAGAACCAGGAGAACAGAATAACATAAAGCTTTTTAATGGTCTTTTTCTATTAACGTCAGATGGGTGACCGTTTTTCAAGTGGGTGGAAGGGTTCCAAGGCCCCCACAGTTCAGTCACAAAAGCTAAATGCTGCCATTTACCCCTCCTCTTCCAGCTTGATGGAAGAGCTTTGCTGTCCTAGAAGCCAAATGTAATATTTGAGGTTCGAATGAGCATCTGATCCTTTTGGAGAAGCTGCCTTCTCTTTTCAAAGAGTGTCTAGCTAAAAGATCCAAACCATTCCATTCTTTTGTAGTAGTAATACTACCAACACTTTCATAGTCCTAATACAAGGTCTTATAATTAGGTCTTTGAAGAACACAGGGTTTGGAGTTCAGTCTCACTGACAGTAAGATCTTGGAAATCTCCTTAATCACTGTCTGCCTCAATTTCCTCATTTATAAGGAGAAGATAAATTTACCTACCATGTGAGAATATTGGGACAATTGTCCATAGTAATATGTGTAAACTGAGGTAAAGTCATTAACTTTTAACTCTTTGAATGTCTTTAACTCTTTCCAAATTGTCTTATTTTTAGTGCTATTCATATCCTCTGATCCCCAAAGTAGCCAGTTTCCTAAAGTTAAATGCATTTTACCCATGCACATTTAAAATTGCATTAACTGTAGGATAAGCACTGAACTGCTAACCACAAGATAAGCGGTTCAAACCTACCAGCTTTAGAAACCCTACACAGGGTCACTGTAAGTAAGTCAGACCTAACTTGACAGCACTTATCAACAACAGAATATACTATCTGTACTTGAACAACAGCATTTTTTTTTTTTTTTTTTTTGAGATTTAGCCATGTTGCTATGTATGATTATGGTTCATTTATATACTGTGTGGTACAGAATCCCATAACTGATTTTCTATTCTTCTATTGCTTTTCAGAATCTATAATAATTAGGCCATTCTAATTCTTTGCCTTCCTCATAGTCTAATTCTGAATTTATCTCCACTCTCCCTTATGTGGATTTTGTCCCCATCTCTGCCTCCATCTCTGGTGTTGCTGCTTCTCTGGATAAGGTCCCGCGTTCTACTTGTGCACTTCTACCTTGCTGGTCCTAGGGTCCTTTGCTTCTGGACTGTAAGATTAACTACTTCCTCATTTTTATTACAAAGCTTCTACCTTTACAGTTGTGACAGTTGCAATTAGTCATGATAACAATTACTATTGAAGCATAAGAATCTTAGCCCCATCTCTTTTAACCAGACCCATATAAACAAGATGAAAACTATTCAATGGGGACTCTATATTCCCCACACACTCTTCAACTAAACTGCCTCTTGAAAGCTTGTAAGCCAGTCACTTTGTGCCTTTATTGCCCCCTCATTTTAGGTAGCTAATGCCTAAGTTGCCCATCCCTATCTACACTGTGTACAGAGGGGATAGGATTGATACTTGATGGAAAGACTCCTGCCCTCTTGGTTGGTATTTAGAGTTACTGCCTCCATAACTATAGGTCAGGTTCATCAAATTGTAGCAATTTACCCTTGTTTCCTTTATCAAAAATTAAAAACATTAAAATTTTTTATTTTTTATTTTCCCCTAGTTGCTGGGAGTCTACCTCTTTTTCTCTGACCCTCCATCTTTCCAAACATGATATCCTTCTCTAGCAACTGGTCTCTTCTGACAATATGTACGAAGTATGAGAGATGAAGTTTGGCCATCTTGGCTTCCAAGGAGCACTCTGGCTGCACTTCTTTCAACACAGATATGTTAGTCCTTTTGGCAGCCCATGGCACTTTCAATATTCTCTTTCAACACTATAACTCAAAAGCATCATTCCTCTATGGTCTTTCTTATTCACTGTCCAGCTTTCACATGCATACGAGGTTATTGAAAAATACCATGGCTTGGGTCAGGCACACCTAAGTCTTTAAGCTGATACCTTTGCTCTTCAACACTTTAAAAAGGTCTTGTGCAACAGATTTGCCTAACGCAATACATCGTCTGATCTCTTGACTGATGCTTCCGTGAGTGAAGATAGCTGATCCAAGAAGAATGAAGTCCTTGACAACTTCAATCTTTTCTCCATTGATAAGAATGTTGTTTATTAGCCCAGTGGTGAGGATTTTTGTTTTCTTGACATTGAGATGTAAGCCATACCGAAGGCTGTGCTCTTTGATCTTCATCAGTAAATGTTTTAAGTCCTCTTCACTTTCAGCAAGCAAGGTTGTATCATCTGCATATTGCAGAT
>NW_006408798.1:2877659-2884785 GCF_000296735.1 Chrysochloris asiatica | reverse complement strand
TATATCTGACAGTGTTTCTCTGCTATTCATAAGTTTTTCAGTGACTAAATATTCAGAAGTAGTTCATCACTCCTTTTCCCTAGTCTGTCTTTGTCTGGAAGCTCATCTGAAACCTGTCCACCATGGGTAACCCTGCTGGTATTTAAAATACCGGTGACATAGCTTTCAGAATCACAGCAACTCACAAGTCACCACAGAATGACAAACTGGCAGACAAGTGGTGGAAATACCTCTCTTAGGGCTTTAAAAATGGAGTATATGACATTTTCTCTCACTCTATTCAGGACCATCTAATGTGATCCCTTTAGAACCGTTGGTAGTGGTAGGTGGACACCATCTAGTTCTTCTGGTCTCAGAGTCATGGAGACTGATGTTTACGTGTTCCATTAGTCCATTGGATTAATTGATTCCAAGCATCTTCAGTTCTTACCAGTCTTCTTCCTTCTGCATATGGAGAGACCAATAGTTGCACATTTTATGGCTGCTCATGAATTTTCAAGATTCTAATCACTACTCACCAAAGAAGGATGTAGAACATTGTCTTTGTGGGCTGTGTTATCAAATGTTCAATTTCTTAAAACAGCAGACAGAAGCTGCAAATTTAGGTAGAAGGAAAGAAAGAGGCAGGAAGAGGCAAATAGCAGAAGTGGACTTTTTGATACAAAAAGAAAAAATGTCTGAAGGGATAGAAGATTAAATTGCTGCTATGATCTTAATCTTCTTCCCAGCTTCCATGGAATCTGAAATAAAATATTAATTTCTTATTTAAAAAAAGAAAAATGAAAGAAAACTGACTACAAAAAAAGCACTGGACTGGTAACTGCAAGGTTGGCAATTTGAACCCACATTCTGACCTTAGAAACCCTGTACAGGGTCATTATGATTTCAACCTATTCCACGGCACACAATAACATGTATAGATCACTATTGGCATATTATCAAAGTCTACCTCTCAGCACTGAGATGAGGAGTGATTTTTTGTTTTCTTAATTTTCCAAATATTCTATAATAAGTGTTTTCTAATTTTATAATTGGGTTACACCTGAATGTAAATAAAACAAAAATCCTCACCACTAGACCAGTAAACAATATCCATATAAATAGAGAAAAGATTGAAGCTGTCAAAGACTTCATTTTGCTGGGATCAACCAACACTCATGGAAGCAGTAGTCAAGAAATCAAATGACATATTGCATTAGTCAAATCTGCTGCATAAGGTATCTTTAAAGTTTTCAAGAGCAAAGATGTCAGTTTGAGGACTAGGGTGCATCTGACCCAAGCCATGGTATTTTCAGTAATCCCTTATGCATGTGCAGGTTGGACAGTGAAGAATGAAGACCACAGAAGAATTGATGCATTTGAGTTATAGTGTTGGAGGAGAATATTAAAAATACCATGGACTGCCAAAGGAACAAAAAATTCAGTGTTGGGAGAAGTATAGCCAGAATGCTCCTTAAAAGTCACATGGCCAGACTTTGTCTCTCATACTTTGGACATATTACCAGGAAGGGATAGTCCCTGGAGAAGGACATCATGCTTGGTACAGTGGAGGGTCAGAGAAAAAGAGGGAGAGATTCATTCAACGAAATGGATTCACATAGTGGCAAGAGCAATGGGCTCAAGCATAGCAACTCTTGTGAGGTTTGTGTAGGACTCGGTCGTGTTTCATTCTGTTGTGAATAGGGTCGTTATGAGTCAGTACTTATTCAGTGGCACCTCACAACAATTTTATAATAAAGAGATCATTTCAAAAATAATTGTTTCCAAAGTTCATAATGCTTTAGATGTATCAGGACTTTGTTTCTTTTTATGGCTGAGTAATAGCAATAACATTATATTGAGCGACATAAATCAATCACAAAAGGACAAATATTGTGTAATCCCACTGATAGGCTAGGCAAATGTATAGATATAAAAATTTACTTGTAGTTACCAAGAATGACAGGGAGATGAAAGGGGGAAGCAATTTATAGATGGCACTTGTTGTTAAGTGACGTCGAGTTGATTCCGACTCACAGCGACTCTGTCTAGGGTTTCTGAGGAGTGGCTGGTGGGTTTGAACTATGCCATTCAAACTGACCTTGTGGTCCTGTGCATTACCCTGCAGCACCACAGTAAGACTCTAAGAGGGCACTAAACTTCTGTTTATGGTGATGGAATAATTTGGAAAGGGATTGTGATGATGGTTGCACAACATAATGAACATAACCAATGTTACTGAATTGTATATGTGAAAATGTTGAATTGGCAAATGTTTTGCTTTTACATTTTTTGCCACAATTAAAGAATTTTTTAAAAAAGAATTGTTTTCAAGTTATCAATTGCTTGATACAAATGGAGAGCACAGGAATTTAAACTAGAGCTAAAATAGTACTAATTGTTAACATTTACTGGTGCTTAATTTGAGTCTTGGTGTGGTGCTGTAGGATAAGCACTCAACCACAAGGACAGTTTGAACTGCAAGGTTGTCAGTTCAAACTTACCAGTTGCTTCTTGGAAACCCTATATAGGGTCGCTATGAATCAGAACTCATTCAACAGCACTTAACAACAACTTTATTCTAAGCATTATGAAAAGCACTTATTTTATGTGCATTATTTACATAAAGACAAGGACAATCTCTGTTTTTACGTGTAAAACATGGGTCTTAAATTAAATAATATGCTCAAGGCCATACACAAAGGGTAGATAGAGCTAGATTCTACACAGATCTGGCTGCTAGAACACTTTACTGCCACAGTTATTTGTGATGCTAACCACCGAAGCTTGTTGTTGTTGTTAGGTGTCATTCTGACTCAAAGCTACCCTATGCACAACAGAACAAAACTGTCCAGTCATACTTCTCTGCAATTGCTACTGTGCTTGGACCCATTGTTGCAGCCACTGTGCCAAGCTATATCTTTTTGCTGATCTTTGACTTAACTAAGCATGATGTCCTTCTCCAGTGAGTGTTACCTCCTAACATGTCCAAAGTACTTAGAGACAGCTTCTCACTAGCCTCACTTCTAAGGACCATTCTGGCTCTACTTCTATTAAGACATTTGTTTGTTCTTCTGATAGCCCACGGTATACTTAGTATTCTTCTCCAACATCATAATTCAAAGTTATCAGTTTTTCTTCAGTCTTCCCTACTAATTGTCGAAGTTTTGCACACATATGGGATCCTGATACTGTGCTGTAGGATACACATTGGACTGCTAACTGAAAGGTGAGTGGTTCAAATCCACCAGCACTCCTCAGAAACCTATATATGGTGTCTATGAGTCAGAACTAACTCGATGGCACTTAACAAAAACAGCATGAGGCAATCAAAATGACCATGGCTTGGGTCAGGCGCACCTTAGTCTTCTAAGTGATAGCTTTGCTCTTTAACACTTAAAAGAGGTCTTTTGCAGCAGAATTGCCCAATGCATTATTTGTTTGACTTCTTGACTGCTGCTTCCATGCGTGTTGATTGTGGGTCCAAGTAAAATGAAATCCTTGACAATTTTAATCTTTTCTCACTAAAGCTTGTTGTTAATGCTCTCGAATCAGTTCTGACTCATAGTGACCCACTATAAGATTTCCAAGGAGTAGCTGGTGGATTTGAACCGTCAGCCTTGTGGTTCACAGTCCAGTACTTATCCTATACCAGGAATCAGTGATAAAGTCATTCTGAATTCACTATCCAATGGGAAGATGGCTAATGATTAATCCAGCAAAAAACAAAATCCCTAATCATTTACACATAATTTTTTTCCCGAAAACATTCCTGTTTTACAAACTTAGACAAAATGTGTAAGAAGAGTCATTGTTGTTGTTATTGTTGTCAGGTGCCATTGAGTTGGTTCCGACCCCTAGAAACCCTATGTACAACAGAACGAGACACTGCCTGGTTCTGTGCCATGCTCATAATTGCTGCTATATTTGAGCCCATTGCTGTTGCTACTGTGCCAATTCATTTCACTGGGGGTCTCCCCCTTTTACAATGACCCTTCACTTTACCAAGCATGATGTCCTTCTCCAGGGATTGGTTCCTCCTGATAACATTCATCTATAATATTTTTGTTCAGCAGTGATTTCTTCATGGTTGAGTTAAAAATTTGACATTTCATTTAGCCACAATTAAGTGGTAACTGGGATACAAATGCAGACTGGATAACAATGAAGCATGGGAGGGCGTTTTGCTACAAAGACATTAGGATTCTCAGGCTGCTGTAAGAACCCAGCAGAAAGAAAATAGGTATTTGATAGTTCTCCAGTTCCCCTATCTGGGGATTCAGTCAAATGAAATCATCCAGACCCAAAACATACTTTGGGTCTGAATTTTCTAGTTTGGCTGTCTCCACTAATCAGATGGACTAAGTACGGGAACGCTGAAGCTCACGTCCATCAATGTCATAGAATGAATTTTGAGATTTAAAAGTAGTTTGAAGGAAGAAGATGGACGGAAGAGATAGCAACAGCATGTTCTGCTGTAGTGAATGAAATGTATCTATATGTTTGTTGCCCAGGAAGGAGATGGATAATGAAAAGAACCCTAAACCAATCACTTACTATCTAGTTGATTCCTACTCCTGGTGACCTCATATATGTCAAGGTAGAGCTGTGGCCCACAGTGTTTTCAATGGCGGCATTTTTGGAAGTAGGTTGCCAGATCTTTATTTTGAGGTGCCTCTGGGTGGACTCAAACTACCAACCTTTCAGTTAGGAGCATAGGAAGTTAACCATTTACACCACCCAGGGACTCCAAAGAACTAAAAGGCAGATAGAAATCAAAGGTCAAGAAGTAGCAGTTGCTGGTGAGGAAAGTCACATCGTAGGGAATCTGATTTGAATTATTACCCAAAGGTAATTTGAATTACCAAAGGTAACTCAAATCTGATTTGAATTATCACCCAAAGGAGCTCTGATAGCGTAGTGGTTAGGAATCGGGCTGCAAACCACAAGGTCAGCAGTTTGAAACTACCAGCTGTTCCATGGGAGAAAGATGAGGCTTTCTGTTCCTGTAAAGATTTATAGCCTCGGAAACCCTATACAGGGGTCGCTAAGAGTCAGAACCAACTCCACAGCACATAACCACCAACCAAGGCTCAAGTTCAGGAGTCTACCATGCAACTGTTGTTGTTGTCTTAGAGTTGGTTCCAATTGATAGTGACCTTATGCACAAAAGAACAAAACACTGCCTGGTTTTGTGCCATCTTTACAAAGTTGTTATGCTTGAGCCCATTGATGATACCAATCCATCTCACTGGGAGTCTTCCTCTTTTTCATTTTCACTGACTGTCCACTTTACCAAGCATGATATCTTTTTCCTGCTGATAATACGTCTAAAGTACCTGAGATGAAATCTTGCCAGTCCCACGTCTAAGAATACTGGTTGTACTTGTTCCAAGGGAACTAGGTGCTCTGAATTCCTAGGGACTCTGGGAATGTCTAACTTGTATTCCTTCTATTGGCACTCAGTTGTTCTTGGATAACATCCATTTCCTCTCTTGATGGGACTGTCAATCAAGGAATTCTCTCTCCTGTGACTTAAGCGGATCAAGCTGCTTCTCTAAGATAGAATAACAGTTGGAGCAAAACACTCTGCGGGGGGCGGGGTTGCTACTCTCAAGACATGTTGTTGTTAAATGCCATTGAGATGGTTGCGACTCACAGCCACCCTATGTAGGTTTCCTTTATTCCACAGCACATTATAAGTGCCCAAAGTTTATAAGTGCTTTAGTTTTGAATTTTCTGAAATCTTGTTCTTTACCTTTGTGCCTTTGCTCATGTGAGCTCTCATGTAGTCTTCTAATAAATCCCTTTTTCAGCTTAAGATAGTCATTTACTGTTGCCTAACTGATGAAACTCTATGATGTTAACTTTCCATGCCATGATGCCTCTGTGGCTGAAGAGAAACTTGAAGAATTAGAAAAGCATTGTGAGGATAGTCACAAAAATGATTAGAAGGATGGTAGATTCATGGTGCCTACTTAAAGAAGCAATGATCTGAGAAATGAAATTTGAGATGAGTTCGAATAATGGTCCTTGAATGAGACTGCCTTCTAATCAAGATGGAGAGCTGAAGAAATAATCTTGGAATCTCATAAGAAAATGCTTCCCTGAAAAATTTGACCTCTGGGACCAATGTGTCTTAAGAAATGATTTGTGTTCAGGTTTGTTCTTAGTCTTCTATTTTTTGCATGTTGATATAACAAACTTCTGGAAAAAATTGTTAGATTTGTTGTCTATACATCCGTACCTCCTTGTTGTTGTTAAGTGCTGTTACATCGGTTTCAACTCACTGTGACCCTATGGGGTTTCCAAGGAGCAGCTGGTGGGTTTGAACTGCTGACTTTTTGGTTCAGAGATCGGTGCTGATCCTGCAGCAGCATACTAGCAATCCAACTCCTGTCACTCCTTAATGCACTGCAGTCTGGCTTCAGCCCTCACTGTTGTTGTTGTTATGTGCTGTGGAGTTGGTTCTGACCCATAGCGACCCTGTACAGGGTTTCTGAGGCTGTAAATCTTTGCAGGAGTAGAAAGCCTCATTTTTCTCCTGTGGAACATAGATGCCAGTTAAATTGACTAGGCCCTTATAGAATTATTTTATTTCATTTTAGTTTATTTATTTTATTTCAATTATTCTTTGCTAGTTACTCCTCTTCTCCCCAATCTCTTCATTGCTGTGACTGATGGCTCATTCTTGGACCTCTTCTTCAACAACATGAACTTTATTAGTAATCTGCTGGTGCTGTCAAGTCGGTTGGGCTCATAGTGACCGTATGCACAACAGAATAAAACACTGCTGGTTCTGTACCATTCTCATAATTGTTGCTATTTTTGAGCCCATTGCTGCTGCCACTATGCCAATCCATCTCATTGGGGTCTCTTTCTCGCTAACCCTCCATTTTACCAAGCATGATGTCCTTCTCCAGGATAACATGTCCAAATTATGAGTGACAAAGTCTCACCATCCTGGCCTCCAAGGATTATTCTTGCTGTATTTCTTCCAAGACAGATTTGTTTGTTCTTCTAGCTGCTGATGGTACCCTCAGTGCTCCTCTCCAATGTTGTTGTTGTTGTCAGGTGCCATCGAGTCAGAACCGACTCATAGCGACCCCATGCACAGCAGAACAAAACAATGTCCGATCCTGGGCCA
>NW_006408798.1:2871739-2873359 GCF_000296735.1 Chrysochloris asiatica | reverse complement strand
GTTATATGAATTGTTGAATGTGAAACTGATGATGTGCCCTGTAAACTTTCACTCAATCCACAATAAAAACCTTAAAAAAAAAAAAAAGCACAATGCTCATAGCAGACATTCTTTACTGTTTTTGTTTTGTTGTTAAGTGCTGTTGAGTCATTTCTGACTCATAGTGATACAGGGTTTCTGAGGAGCGGTTGAGAGGGTTGAACTGTCAACCTATGGTTAGCAGTTCAGTACTTATCCTTCAGGTCCCTACCAGGACTTTACTAGTTAAGTTAAATTGTTGTTTGGTTTAAAAAACGACTTCAGAGAATATTTTTGGTTTAAGGTTTAGATTTAAGGTTATTTCAGGGTAATATGTTCAGGGGCTCTTCTAGCCTTTATGGCTCCAGAAAGTCTGGAGTCTATGAAAATTTGAAAGTCTGTTCAACATTTTCTCCCTTTTGATTGGGATTCTTCTATAGAATCTTTGATCACAACATTCAGTAATAGTAGCTAGGCTTTTTCCAGTTCTGGTCTCATGGCAAAGGAGGCAGCTGTTGATGGAGATAATTAGCCAATATTCCATATCCTCCTCCTATTCCTGACTCTTCTTTTCCCTTGGTTGTTCCAGGTGGTCAAATACCAATTCAAGGCTTATAGCTTGATCTCCCTCACTAAACCTGCTCCAGCCTCAACCTTGTCTAGCTCAGTATATTGTCATTCCATCCTTACAGTTGCTCAGACCAAAAACCTTGGAGTAAATTTTCACTGCAATCAATCCATGTATTCTCTTAGCTGTTCTTTTCCCAAACATATTTGCTTATTTTTCACCACCTCCATACTACCTAATGCAGGCTGTCATCATCTCTTGCAATTGGCTCCTAATAAATAGGTTCTCTTGCCCCTCTTTACTTTAATTTCAACAAAGCAGTCAATATAAGTCAGATTATGTTACTCGTCTGCTCAAAACCATTCTCTTGGGTAAAAATCAAAGACTTCACAGTGGCCCACAGGATCTGCATGTTAGCTTCTTGCATCTGCTCTGACCTCATCTTCTACTACTCTCCCCTGGCTCACTGTTATATGAGCATGCCAGACTTCTTCACCTTAGGCTCTTTGCTCTCATCGTTCCCTCTACTTGGAATGATTTTCTTACAAATATCTATTTGATGGTTTAGTCTATTTAACTTCCCTTAAAGCTTTGCTCAAATCTCACCTACTCACCTTCTGACCATTCTATAGACAACTCCCCATGCTCAACACTCCTGATTCTCTTTACCCTGTTCAACTTTGTCTCTCGCTATCTTTAGTACCTATCACTTTTCCGATTTGCTTCTTTTTTTTAAGTTTTTATTGTGAATTTTGTGGGTTTACATGGGAGAACATCAGTTTTTTATTCGTCCTATCGTATTTTGTTTCATTGCAATGATTACAGTCTGTGCATTCATCAAATAACCAAAGGGTACCCTCCACAGGAGGGAGCTCTGGGCTGTGAACCGCAAGGTCAGCCGTTTGAAACTACCAGCTGTTCTGCGGGAGAAAGATGAGGCTTTCTGCTGCTGTAAAGATTTACAGGCTCGGAAACCCTGTACAGGGATGCTATAAGTCAGAACCGACTCCATGGCACATAACCACCACCACAAC
>NW_006408798.1:2862646-2871552 GCF_000296735.1 Chrysochloris asiatica | reverse complement strand
ATTTCCTACCCATAGTCAGTCCTGATGGCAATTATTCACTATTGTACCACAAGAGTCTTATCCACATTTCCTTTCACCAGCCCAGTCCCAACAGATTGGAAATCATTCAGTGTAGATTCTACCTACCCCTGCCCCATCTGGAACTAGGCTCCCTCTTGAAAGCTTGTAAGCCAGTCACTTCTTGCCTTTATAGCCACGACCCCCATTTTAGGCAGCCAATGTCTAAGTTGCCCATCCCTGTCAACCCTGTTTACCGAGGGGGTGGGAGTGATCTTTGCTGTAAAGATTTGTTGCCTTTTTTTGAGCTACTCCATCCATCTGTATAGGTAAAGTTCATCAAATTGTAGCGGATTATTCTTTCTTCCCAACCCAACCCCCGCCTTCTTTCTTCTTCTAGTCGAGTTCTGATCATCCAGCCACCAAAGCCAGGTCAAATGGACACTATCTGCAAGTATGGATGTTCTTGTGCATCTCCCCTCATTTCATATCAGTTGGACACTTCACTCTCCACTCTAGTCCCCTGTGGCCATGTCACTGCCTCTGGGAGTCCCCAGGTCTTGCTGTACTGCTGGCCATCCAGGTCTCCACCTGGGTTCACAGGATTCTGTTGAATGTGGTCAGGCTTAGCTCTCAACTTCATTGCTGTTTGTCACCCCTCTTCTCCTTATTGGTGACCAACGTGGTCACCAGCCAGATCACATGCCTGCTCATGTATTCCCCTTGAGTCTTAGTCTTGGAAGGGAGTTTGCTATGAGGGAGAGCGCTCCGACCACTTGCCTTGATGGCTCCTGGGCAAACAGCTTACTTGTTCTTGTAGTAATCAATCAGACTTCTGTTATTGTTTTTGATTTTTCCTGCTGGTCTTTCTTTCAAGAGTATCTTCTGTTCTTCTAGCCGCTCCAGGCTAGTTTACTTGTCCTTTCCAGTGGAAATTTCCCACCTCAGACAATTCTGGATGGGGTTCTGGATACCACCTATGGTCTTATGTAATGCAAAGGCTCCACAGAAAACCTCTTTCACTGGGCAACTTCTAGCCTCCTTTAAGGTATTCCAATCAATTATAGGCTGAAGATGGACTTACAAGCTTTCTATTATGATGTTTCTGGCTATTCCTTTCTCCCCCCTTCCCACCCCCCATCACCAATTTACTTATTTTTATTGTGTATTTTATGACTCCTTGTAAAATCTGTATTCTACAAGATCAGGAAGCTTTGTCTGTCTTGGGATGTATTGTTCCTAAGCCTAAGATTTCTTATCCTTGGCACTAGTGACCTTTGGAGCAGACACTTCTTTGTGGGGGGCATATACTGCCCACAGTAAGATGTGTAACAACAACCTTGGCCTCCATTCACTAGTTGTCAGTAGCATTTCCCTAGTTGTGAGAACCAAAAATGTCTAGACATTGCCAAATGTTCCTTAGGGGAATGGGGAGTGCAATAAAATTTCCTCAGTTGAGCTAATCTGTTCTAGAAACATGACCAGCAGACATTCAACATCATTTTTTGTTGAAAGAAGTAAAGAATGAGTAACTTCTAGGCACATCTATTCCTCATGTATTCTCCTAACATTCACCATGTACCATAGCCATCTGAAGGAGCAGCTTTAGGTCTCAGAGCAGTAAAAGGCAGTCCAAGGACAGGGTGATTGTCTTTGTTATGGTTTTTTGTAAGACAGTGTATGGGGTAGAAAGTTGTGCAAAAATCAGTGTCATTAATAGATAGCTGTAAATGAAATGCAGATGGGTCTTTTGTGATACAACAGTGAATAATTGTTATCAGGACTGATTGTGAGGGTTGGAAATGTAAAGGTAGATGTTTTGTAGCAAGGAGGGGAGTGATTAACTTTTCAGTCTAGGAGCAGAGGTCCCTAGGACTATCAAGGGAGAAAAGCAGAGAGCGGGACCCTACCCAGAGAAGCAGTGATGCCTGAAATGGAGGCAGAGATGATGATGTGGAGCGATGGAGCAGCTGGAGACTTTAGATCCAGAGAGGGAGAGCGTCTGTGTGCTGAAGACCTGGGGGGTACGGGGAAGGATTGCAGGATATACCCTTTGGTTGGTTGATGATGCATGGAGGGGATTGTAACCATGGCAATGAGATGATATACGATAGAATGAATGTAAAACTAATGTTCTCCCATGTAAACTATCACATAATTCACAATAAAACATTTAAGAAAAAATAAATAAAGAGTAGAAAAAATAGATAGCTGTATATGCCATCTGAGGCTACTACTTCTTTTCTACAGTCAGATAATATATAGCACACCAAATCATAAAGATAATAATAATAGTAAGACTTTTTGCTAGTTCTTTGATTTCATGTTCATTTTATTGTCAAAGGAAAAGTAGTCTCTAGGATAGAAAGAGACCATCAGTGTTGTTCAGTGAAAAGAATGAGTGGCCTTTAGCATGCATGATTTAAGGAGTGTGGCATTGTTGTCCTAAGGATATGCCTCAGAACACAAAATTTTTCGAGTTGAGTTCCTTACATACTTATTATTACTATTGTTATATTGAACAGATGAATTATGTATGTTGCTGTTGGTGGGTGCCATCAGGTCAATTCTGACTCTTGGAGACCCCACATGAGGTGGCAGAATGGCACTGTCCACATTTCTGTTAGCAAACTAGCACTTAACCCTTGCTCTGCTCCCAAATCCAAAACCCCTTGAGTCAATTCCAACTCATAGTGATGCTTTTTAGACAGAATAGACTTGCTCCTTTGGATTACTGAGACTGTAAATCTATGGGAGCAGACAGTCTCATCTTTTCCAATAGAGTGACTGGTAGGTTTCAACCATGGACCTTGCACTTAGCAAAATCATAGGGCACAAAACTTTAAAAAACAATAAAAAATGAATTCCTCTTTCTAGAGGCAGCTCATATTCCCAGCTCTTTCCAGTTTGATGCTTAAACAAGCCAATAGGCAAATCTAAATCTAAGAGGCCCTGGTTAAATTGAACTGTTAACTGTAAGGTTTGAGGTTCAAACCAACCAGCCACTCCTCAGGAGAAAGATGAGGTCCTCTGCTCCTGTAAAAACCCAGTGGAGCAGTTCTACTCTAGGTCAGTATGGATCAGAATCAGCAGTAGGTACAGATCAATTTAAAGTTTCATCTGTAGAGGATATTCTTGTTTCCATACCATATCCCCATCCATCTTCTCATATGAACCTCTCAGCAAATAGAAATTTGTTGATCAATTTCATGCTTTCCTTCTTTACCTCCCTCATCCAGCGTCCTGAGCTATTTAGTAAGGCCAGGCATTATATACCTCAAGTCTTTGCCCCTTCTCCACCTGTGGAAAAATCTGAACACAAATGTACCATGGGCATTTGATCATAAAATCCAAATAAAATGGATAGAAATATTTGCTGAGATTTTATTATTATTATTATTATTATTAAAGTAATGATCCCTGAATTTCCCCTCACACACACTCACATCTCTTCCCTCCTTTGCGGGGCTTAGATGCCAGCTGTATGTTGCCATGGTCTGGAGAAGGACCTGTGGGTCTCCCCTGGCAGATGCTGCCACTGTTTTAGCCTGAGGGCCCTGCAGGCAGCCTCTGGCAACATTTTAAATTCAACATCAAACTTCAACTTGAAATTTGAAAAAAAAAGGGGGGGAAATGACAAGATGTCAGTGTCTCAGAACTTAGCAAGTGGGCTTTTTAGATGAAACCAATCTGAGTTTTTGTTTTGTTTTGTTTTTTTCTCTTTTTTGAGCTGTGAGAGGGTTCTTGTTCTTTGTGGCCACTGAAAGTGACTGAACCCTAGAGGATGCCGATAGAGTCAAAGACGTTGCTATATATCAGTAAGAACCGCTTCAGATCTGGTCAAATGATGGCAGAGGAAAGATGTCCAGGATATAATTTTAAATCAAAGAGGCAGGCTGCAAAACAAAAGCATAAAGAATTCCACATGTGCAACACACAAAACTCAAAGCGTGATGGGAAATGCCATGAACTCCAAGTTTGAAGACGAGGTTTGTGTCCAAGCCCACTACTTACCTCTTAAATGTCTCTGAGATTCAAGTTCACATTGCATCACTGTTTACAATAGCCAAAAAGGTGGGAACAGCCTCAATGTCCATCAACAGATGAATGGGTAAACATAATGTGGTATATATATTGTTGGTATTGTTAAGTGCCTTCGAGTCTAAATCTTTGCGGGAGCAGAAAGGCTCATATTTCTCCCGTGGAGTGACTGGCAGACTCAAACCGTGGACCTTGTGGTTCATAGTCCTTTGCTTGTTATAAGGAGAATTCAGTTTTAAGATTATATACTATTTTACAATTTTTCTTTATAGCATTCTCTAGTGTGGGTTTTTTGTTTTTTTTTTAAGGAATAAAAAGCTTTATTTTAAAAATTCAAATAGACTTCAAAAGAAAATTCCTGTCCATTTACGGAGTTCCATAAACATACAACCCAAAAGATTCAGTTTGTACTCTTTTAGAGCAAGACTGACCATTCTTTATTGCACTCATTTTTATATGATGGTGAAAATGTAACTCCACTGTCATAAAATGACCAGTTCTTCAAGGCTTGCTTAATAAACAAGTAGAAGTAGATCAGAGGTCTATCTGTCCACTGTTACAGTTAATGTCCTCTCCCTCTGAAACCGCCACGCTTTCTTCCTCCTCGCCCACCTCTAAAACCTCATCACCTCTACATCCTTGTCTGTTACCTCTTCCTTTTCCTCTTTCTCCTCCTAAACCTCCGTTGACACCACCTCTTGGAGGTCATTTCTCACTTAGAGGTTGAGGTCTCTTTGACTCCTCCTTGGGCCCCAAGATGCGTCAATGCCCCAGCAAACATTTCCTTCTGCAACATCAGCTCCAGAAGACCTTCCAAGAGAGCTTGGCCACTCATTGATGTCTGATCCAGGCTTTCCTCCTCTGAGTTTGAGGCCTGGTGCCAATCCGGTGGGCACTCCCTTATCTTCACCCAGTTCGTGTAGTCCAGCCAGTTGTCTTGGATGGATCTAGGCTTCCCAGTTTAACAAGTCGTTGCCATCAGCATCAAAGTGACCTTCCACCATCTCTTCCAGCAGGTTGAAGGGTGTGATCTGCACACACACCCTCGCTGGGGAGTGTGACCACTTCCTGACCTTCCACATCCTCTGAAACCAGGATGTCATTATTTGCTGGACCCCTCCTCATTGTCATTCTCCTCCTCATTGCCCAAAGAGTGTTTCCCTTTGAAGTGGCTCCCAGGACCTTCTGCCCCTGCTACAGGGTCCAGCATATTGTTCTTTGGCACATTGGTTTCATTTTCATCATCCTCATCTCCCATGACACTTTTCTCTTTGGCCTGATGGGACAGAGGAGGTTTCCCCAAGTTGGGGCACCAGGGGAGGTAGGAGTGAGAGAAGAAAAAGAAGAGCTGCTTTTGCCAGGGTTACCTCCAGGCTACCTGACAGCCATCACCGGGGGGAAGAGAATGGCTTATAGTCTGGTTTTTGAAGTTTCAAAAAAAAATTTTTTTGTTTGTTTACAAAGACCTTTATTTATTACTTTTTATAACTAGAAAAATGCTATCTGTATAAAACTTGAAAATAAAAAGGGGTAACAGAGGTGGGTTCCTATTTTCTCAGTGCCGCAGACTCCTAGGCCAGAAAACAGCAATCTCTCAATTCAAGGACTTAAAAGACTTATATTCTGTGTCATGTTCGAATCTTCAGTTATAGTTTGGGGAGCTAGTTCACATAGCTCAGTGCTTGGCACAATGTGAGCATCAGCTCAGTAATAACAGCTTCCATCTGAATGGAACTTCACAGCTTGCCCTTGCTTTCGTCATCTCATTTGACCTTCATAGAAAGAATATGGAACTTTCACTCACTTCATAATAAAAACTTAAAAAAAAAAAAGAAAGACTATGGAACAGTCTTTTCATTCTCAACTTGCATATAAAGAAACTGAGGCTAGAAGTTTTCTTTATTGTGAATTAAGTGAAGGTTTACAGAGCAGATCATTAGTTTTACATTCAACAAATCAGACATTTGGTTTCATTTCCATCATTACAATCCCCTCCCGGTAGCAACAGTTATCCCACTTCCTCCCTGTGATTCTTATTTCCATTCTACCCTCCTTCCCAACCCTTGTCCTTAGGTAAATGCCATTGATCTTGAATGGTTGACCATTCCAATGTGAGCATACCTTAGTAGTGTTGTTGTGCCGTCTTTATACCTACCTACCCCTGGTTGAGTTCGGTTCCAGACCTGAAGAATGGCCAAGGGCCGTAGTCTCAGATGCCTCCAGTCTTTTTTCTGACCAGTAAGCCCAAGTGTGTCTATAATTTTCAGTTTTGTTCCACATTTTCTCCACTTTATCCAGAATCTTCTAATATAATCTTTTCAGAAGAGTTGGTAGCTGGGCACCATCTAGTTCTGGTCTCAGGATCATGGAGACTGATGTTCATGTTCATGTCCAATGTTCATTGGACTAACTGTTTCCAAATGTCTTCAGTTTTCATCATTCTTCTTTCCTGTACACAAGGAAAAACCAACAGTCACACTTCAGATGGCCACTCGTGAGCTTTTAAGATCCCAGTAGCTATTCCCAAAAGTAGGAATGTAGAACATTGCTTTCGTGGACTATGTTATGCCAATTGACCATGGGGTCCCCTGAGACTATAGCCCTGAGTGGGTAGATAGTTTAGCAATAGCCTTATTGTAGTGAGAATATATATAACAAAACCTTTACCAAGTGTTTTTACAGGTACGATTCAGTGGCATTGGTTATACTCATGGGCATCTGTCACCTCTATCCATTTCCATATTATCTAATTAAGCAATGATTCTCCCTCCTCTCCTCCTGCTTCCCCTTGTTGTTAAGTGCCCTTGAGCTGGTTCCGACCCATAGCAACCCTGTATAGGGTTTCTGAGGAGCAGGTGGTGGGTTTAAACTGCCAATCTTGTAGTTCACAGTCTGGTGCTTATCCTACAGTACCACACTAGGAGGGTGCGTGAATAGTTTCTTTTTCAAGAATTAACACAAGGCTGGTTCCTATGAATTGGAGGTTAAAGATGTGCCAACTGTTCGACTTTTCCAACATTTTATGCTCCACCATAGCCCTTGATATCAATCACCACTCTCCTTTCCCTCAAGTCCCAGTTTTCTGCAACATGCTGCAATGCCTCACAAAACTCACAGTTGTCAAAAGAAATGGCTCATGGAATTGTGGAGGTTGGCAAGTCCTAAATCTGTAGTTCAAAGATCAGTCTGGAGAAGTCTTCTCACCTCTGGTGCTGAGGAACACAAATTGGAAGGTCAGATGATAGGTTGTTGATGTATGAGGCTGTGGGAGCTGTGCAGGTCAGGTGATGGGCGGAACGTCCCACGAACTGGAGGTCAGACGTCATGAGCCAGATGCAAGATCTTGGGCAAGAGAGCAAGCTTTTCCAAAGCAGTGTTATAAATTGGAGTCAGACCATGCCCCCAAGAGAAACTAATTGTGATGATTTGTGTCACACTCTCTACTAAGGTGAGGGCATCTTTAATACTTAGATCCCCCAATAACCTTTACTCTAGAGTCCCACCTTAATCTTTACTCCTTAGTACCTCATTTCAAAATAGGTCCATTGTCACAGGCATAGAGGTTAGGGTTTGCAATATATCACAGAATGGAGAAATTTGGCTAGAAGAGCCATGATAAATAATTATCTGCCCTGCATAAATAGAAATTTGTCTATTTCATGTAAGTGAGAGCATATACATTATTTGTCCTACTGTGACTGATTTATTTTACTCACCATAATGTTTGGTTTTTGCTTTTTTTGTCATATTATGTCTCTTTTTTAAACACTGTTTCACTTTGTTTTAGGTGAAAGTTTGCATGACACAACCATAATATTTTTAAGGTTCATTCATGCTGTAACATGAATCAGAACTTCATAAGAACAAACAGATCTGTGTTGGAAGAAGTGCAGCCAGAGTGCTTCTTGGAGGCCAGGATGGTCAAACTTCATCTCTCATACTTCAGACATATTGTCAGGAGGGACCAGTTGCTGGAGAAGGATATTGTGTTTGGTAAGGT
Organism: Chrysochloris asiatica; assembly: GCF_000296735.1. Taxonomy (NCBI): domain Eukaryota; kingdom Metazoa; phylum Chordata; class Mammalia; order Afrosoricida; family Chrysochloridae; genus Chrysochloris; species Chrysochloris asiatica. The sequence continues at coordinate 2,863,514 of NW_006408798.1, read as the reverse complement.
GGAAGGTCAGAGAAAAAGAGGAAGACCCCCAGTGAGATGGATTGGCAAAATGGCAGCATCAATGGGCTCAAGTGTGGCAACAATTGTGAGGTTGGCCCCGGACCGGGCAGTGTTTCGTTCGGTTGTGCATAGGGTCACTATGAGTCAGTACTGAATCCATGGAACTTAATAATACAACAATATTCCATTGTATGTATATACCACATTCTGCTTATCCATTCATCTGTTGATGGGCATTTAGGTTGTTTCTACCTTTTTGTTATTGTGAATAGTGCTGCAATATGAACCAGAAGCTCAGAGAAATTTAAGAGGTAAGTAGTGGGTTTGGACAGAAACTTTGTCTTTAGACTAGCAGTCCATGACACTTCCTACCACACTTTAAAATATGTGTGCATCAGAAACCAGCCTTGCAAATTCTTGGTCAGACATTGTTCATTTTGTATAGTAGTAAGAAATCTTTCATGTAGAACCAGAAATATCACCTTGGGAATCATTTGTAGCTAATGATTCTGAAGAGAATATATTATTGTATTAGTTTCCTAGTGCTGCTATAACATAAATACTACAACTGGGTGGTTTTAAAGGACAGAAATTGATTTCTCACATTTGAGAAGGCTAGAAGTCTGAATTCATGGTATAACTTTCTGAGAAAGTTCTTTGTCGATTTCAGTTTCTAGTAGCCAGAAATACTTGGAGTTTCTGGAGATCAATTCATCTGTCTCCATCATCTTCAGATAGATTCTGTCTTTCCCTTGTATCTGTATGCATGTGTTTACACTGCTCTTCCTTTAACCCAAAAGTGATTAGGTTTGGGATCCACCTTATACCGGTACGACTTTCAAATGATAGTCTACATTGCATTAGATTG
>NW_006408798.1:2855005-2862546 GCF_000296735.1 Chrysochloris asiatica | reverse complement strand
GGTCACTATGAGTCAGTACTGAATCCATGGAACTTAATAATACAACAATATTCCATTGTATGTATATACCACATTCTGCTTATCCATTCATCTGTTGATGGGCATTTAGGTTGTTTCTACCTTTTTGTTATTGTGAATAGTGCTGCAATATGAACCAGAAGCTCAGAGAAATTTAAGAGGTAAGTAGTGGGTTTGGACAGAAACTTTGTCTTTAGACTAGCAGTCCATGACACTTCCTACCACACTTTAAAATATGTGTGCATCAGAAACCAGCCTTGCAAATTCTTGGTCAGACATTGTTCATTTTGTATAGTAGTAAGAAATCTTTCATGTAGAACCAGAAATATCACCTTGGGAATCATTTGTAGCTAATGATTCTGAAGAGAATATATTATTGTATTAGTTTCCTAGTGCTGCTATAACATAAATACTACAACTGGGTGGTTTTAAAGGACAGAAATTGATTTCTCACATTTGAGAAGGCTAGAAGTCTGAATTCATGGTATAACTTTCTGAGAAAGTTCTTTGTCGATTTCAGTTTCTAGTAGCCAGAAATACTTGGAGTTTCTGGAGATCAATTCATCTGTCTCCATCATCTTCAGATAGATTCTGTCTTTCCCTTGTATCTGTATGCATGTGTTTACACTGCTCTTCCTTTAACCCAAAAGTGATTAGGTTTGGGATCCACCTTATACCGGTACGACTTTCAAATGATAGTCTACATTGCATTAGATTGGATTACAGAAGGTAATCACATTACATTAGATTAGATAATAACCCCAGGTGTAGGGATTCCTATACATATTTTGAGTGGAATATAATTCATTCCATAAGTATGAGCAATCCCTGATATTTCCATTGCTGTATAAAGTTCTTGACAATCAGTGAATTCTGATGTCCTTCATGGCCTCCAATGAAAATTTAACAGGATTTTCAAGAATCTGAAATTTTGGTAGGGGCTGTCTCTTGCTCACTAACTGAACTATCACGTAGCTAAATTTTTGAGGAACAAAAGAATGAATGCATTTCCATCAGAACTTCAGGGGAGGGACAACTCTCCTTCTCTTTCCCATGTCTCACCTCTGACTATCTCGTTTCCTCTTCTGATGTTTATTCTGTCTGCAGGTTAGAACTTTGACTTAGAAATAAGTGGAATGGAAGTGCAAGTGAGGGAAAAGTGGGAAGTGGGGGACGGGTGGGGAAGTCATGCTAAGGAGAAAGTTGTGTTGTTGTTAAGTGCCGTCGAGTGGTTTCTGACTCATGGCAACACTGATCTTGTGGTTCAATGCTTGTCATACAGTGCCACACCAGTTGTGGGCAGTAAAATCCAAGATTATTTTAGAAAAAAAGAATCCACTTGATCTCCCACCCTTCAGAAAAGGAATGTAATTCCTCCTGTATTTTAGTTTTGTTGAGCACTGGCTATAAAAATAAAACATGAGAAATAGAGTTGGCTGTTGTCATTTCCAATACAAATGGACATGAACATTCAGCCTTTATGGCTACATAACTTCCACTTCCACTGCTCAGTATTTATTGGCTTTGACTTATTGATAGAACATCCTGGGGTCTGAAGTTTTTCTTCCCACAGAGCAAAGACACCATCAGCAACCGCTTTCTCCTCTCAACCCATGAATAATAATGTGGATGATGATGACCGTGTTATTATTATCATTTGGTATTTAGCCAACGTCTTTCCCCGAAGTACTTAAAGCACTTTATAGGCATTGCCTTATTATTCCTCACAATAACTCCCCGGAGACAGGGCAAGAACAGAGATTTGATTTCCATTTCACTGAGAGGATTAGCTGAGACCCGGAGCCATGAAAGGGCTGCTCCAAGGTCACCCGAAGAAACTGGGCTGAGGTTAGGAGAAGGACTGAGGGTTCATAATGGCTGTTTAAGGGCGCCTTCTCACCCACCACAAGAAAGAATGAGTCATTAGCTCATTCACTGAGTCGTAAGTGTAATAGGACATTAAGAGGAAATTTTGACTGAAGCACATTACAAAGGGAGGTGCTGCAATAAGATGAAACCATTTTCAAAGTAAGTGGGTGAATACCCCCTCACTTCTCTAAGGGTCAGGAGTTTGTGATTAGAGGAAGATTGTTGAAGAGGAGTGTTTTGGAGAAAGACATTGGTGTGTTCAGAATTTTATCTAAGGGAAGGGGTGAGGGCTGCACTTCACTTCAAGCTTGAGGCCAAAAGGCTTAGAGACCAAGAAATGAGCCTTTGGTTGTTTGGGGCATATAATGAAGTGGTGAAAGCTATGCCTAAGAAATCTAAGGGACATCAGATTGGCTGCAGTGGCCTTTGGCAGCTGAATGGAGTCAGGGCTCGGGAAGTAATTGCTTTCCTAGAATTTAATGAAGCAAAGAATGTCTGAGTGTTTCCTGAGACAAGATACGGGCCATGTGCAAGAGACAGCCGGTACGGAGCCATCTTCGACTCTGCCCAAGAGAACACTGAAAGAGGAAAGGCAATCTTAATAGAAGGAAGCTAGAAGTGGAAATCCATGATACCCATGGGCCATGGATGGAACTGTGAGCTCTATCAGTTAGAATAGAGAGGTATATCAAGGCATGGCATGCCATTCCTACCCAGGAAATGAAAACAAAAGCTATGCATTGATGGGGATCACCAAAGGACCCATGAATGTCTTTCAAGAGAAAGAATCAGCTTCACGTTTCTGCCAAGTTTAGAGAACATGGATTCAAAGCTGCTACCATTACCTACCAGCTGTTCTGCAGGAGAAAGATGAGGCTTTCTGCTCCCGTAAAGACTTACAGCCTCAGAAACCCTGTACAGGGTTGCTATGAGTTGGAACCGACTCCACAGCACATAACAACAATAACCATTATCAAAGCAGTTCGAAACTACCAGCTGTCCGCGGGAGAAAGATGAGGCTTTCTGCTCCTTTAAGATTTACACCCTTGGAAACCCTGTACAGGGTTGCTATGAGTTGAAACAGACTCCACAGCACATAACCACCAAGTGAGAACCTTACTGCTCCTGTTACCTCTTCTTCAGCCCTACCTTGAGCCTAGAGAAGTAGGAGATGAGGATGGAAAACTAGAAGTACTAGAAAAGTAGCCGAACACATCCCATTCCCCAACTCCAGGTCTGAGTATATGGCAGGGGAATATTTAACTTTAAATCAAATGTTTTTTGTTATTTTATAGTGACAGGGTACTTCAATTACCAAACTGAGATGATGGGTTTTCTTTAACTGACATGTTTTATTAATTTAAATAAATGAAAGTTACCTAAGGTGTGGCACTGTGAGTTAATGCACTGAACTGCAAGGTTAGTTTGAACTGCAAGGCTGGGGGGGTGGGTCAAGCTCACCAGCTGCTCCTTGGAAACCCTACACAGGGTCTCTGTGAGTCGGAACCAACTCGAGGGCACTTAACAAGTGGTGGGTGAAAAGGCACCCTTAAAAACAACAAGGAATCCTGGTATGGTGCTATACAATAAGCAGTGGACTACTAACCATGAGTTGGTGGTTCAAACCTCCCAGCTGCTCCTTGGAAACCCTATACAGGATCCTTATGAGTCAAACCAGCTGTTGAGCACTTAACAACAACAACAAAGAGTGAAAGACGAAGTCATGTGGCTTCCCTAAGTTTCAGTCAGTGGCACAGAGCCGATTTCGATGGGTTTTGTTGTTGTAGTTAGGTGTCGTCAAGGTGGTTCTGACTCATAATGACCCTATGCACAACAGAACAAAACATGACCTGGTCCTGCGCCATCCTCATAATTGCTGAGCCCATGGCTGCTGCCACTGGTCAATCCATCTTGTTTGGGCTCTTCCTCTTTTTCACTGACCTTCCACTTTACCAAGCATGATGTCCTTCTCCTGGGACTGGTGGGTCTCTCCTGATAATATGTTAGCTGGATGGAGGGGGCAAAAATTGAACTGCTTTATGATTACATTTCATGGGCTGTGCTTGCTCAACAAAATGGTTACATAAGCTTTCATAGGGCTGAGGGGTGTGCCAAGAAAGATGGAAATACTGCAGAGTGATGCTTGCCATTGTTTATGCCCAGGTGTCTCCACTACTGTCAGAGAAGCTACTGTTTTTAAGCATGACTATGTTTGGCAGTGACAAAGCGTCATCTACACATCATCTCATTTAATGCTGTTAGTTACCCTTCGAAGGAGATAATGTTGTTGTTGTGTGCTGTTGCGTCTGTTCCTACTCATATCAACCCTGTATAGGGTTTCTGAGAGTGGCTGGTGGCCTTCAACAGTCAACCTTGTGGTTACCAGTCCAGTGCTAATCCTACAGCACCACACCAGGTCACAAAGTAGATATACCCAGCCCTTTTCTAGATGAAGTGTAAAAAGGTCTGTAGACACACACGTGTCCCTGGGTGGTGTAGACAGTTAAACACACTTGGCTGCTAACCAATTAATTGAAGGTTTGAGTCCATCCAGAGGCATGTCAGAAGAAAGGCCTGTCTATCTACTTCTGAAAACTCAACATTTAAAGTCCTATGGAGCACAGTTCTGTTCTAACACACACACAGGATTTCCATGAGTCAGGATTGAGCCGATGGCAACTGTTTTTGAAAGACACACCAATGGTCAACCCAGACTTGCATGACTCTAAAGCTTGGTTATTCTGTGCGCCTTCCTTTTGAAAGACTCAAGCTGTCTGTACCCGTTCAATGTCCAAGGCATCCCCCACCACAGCTGCACATACTTAAACAAATTTTTCTCTACATTTCTATACCACAAAGTCTGGAACTGGCTCAAATTGAGTGCTCTGAACATAGTCCAGTCTTGGTACACAGCTGTCACTCAATAAGGAGCTAGAGACTAACTGGTAACACTAAAATAAAGGGGTGGGTTTTGGAGTCAAACGAATATCTACTAGTCATGTAATCTTGGGCCAATTACATTGCCTCTCTGAGCCTCAGTTTCTTCATCTGTGTAATGGAGTTGATAATTCTCCCTGATAAAGGACAGCTGGGAGGACTGAATTGGCCTGCTGTTCTTTTGCATAATTTCAGTAATCATTTATTGGATGAATTTCTATGTCAAATGCTGCCTTGAGTTGCCCCTTACATACACATGTAAACCTCATCTTTCCAATCGGATCAGAGACTCTTTACTGGTATAAATCAGCTCTAATCCTTTCTGTATGCAATAGGCAGACAGTGCTAGGTACACACTAGTGACTCACGTAGTCTTTGCCATTGAAAACTGCCAGTCTGGAAGACTTCCTGTTGATTTAGATAAATACACAGTCAGGGAAGTGCATTTCAGGGAAGTGAAGTGCAGGCACAAGACTAATACAAGTGCTCAGTGAAGCCGTTGCACAATAAACCAGTACATAAATGCTTTAGATATAATCTCATTGAGTCTTTATACAACCCTATGAAGTTATTGTTGAGTGCAGTCAAGTTGGTCTGACTCATAGCCACCCTGAACAGGAGTTGTTGTTGTTGTTATGTGCAGTGGAGTCGGTTCTGACTCATAGCGACCCTGTACAGGGTTTCAGAGGCTATAAATCTTTACGGGAGCAGAAAGCCTCATCTTTCTCCCACGGAACAGCTGGTAGTTTCGAACTGTTGACCTTGCAGTTCACAGCCTGATTCGTAACCACTATGCTACCAGAGCTCCTTTGTATGGGAGTTACAAGACTGTAAATCTTTGCTGTAAATCTTTAAGAGAGCAGAAGCTCTCATCTTTCTCCCAAAGACTAACTTGTGGATTCGAACTGCTTTCCCTGAGGTTAGCAGCCCATCATGGAAACCACTACATCACCAGGGCTCCAGTGTTAATCTAGCAAGAGGTTAGTTATTTACATGTCTTTTCTTACCTATTAATTTGTAAGCAATGTGAGTGCAGGGATCATATCTACCTCATCTTCATATTCTTCTAGGTTATTTCCCAAACATATGCTCCATAAAGTCTTGCTAAACTAGATTATTAGAGCTACACACAAATTATGTATAAAATTCATCCACTTCTCTCCAAGTCCACTGCAACCACAGTACAAGCCACTGTCATGTTTCCCCTGGAGAATTACAAACCAGATACAAATGTAGATTCCAACTAGGTATCTCGCTATCTCTGGTCCTTTTGATTTCCACATGGCAATTGAAATAATAAAAATTTTCAACATCTTTCTATAACATTGGTAACAATAATTTGAAAATGTTACAGCAATGTATCATTTCCTTTCCCTATCAAACCAAAACCCAAGCCACTGTCAAGTTGATTCCTACTCACAGCTACCCTGTATTGGGTTTCCAAGACTATACATCTTTAAGTCTCAACTTTTTCCCTTGGAGGAGCTAGTGAGTTTGAACTACCAACCTTATGGTAAGTAGTCCAGTTATCAAGGAGGGTCTTAAACAGCCAATCTACCATTGCAGCTTTTGGTAAGAATGAAAAGTGATGTCATTTCTGGAGGAAGGCAAAAACAATGCAAGGAGTCTACACCAAAAGAAGAAGAGGAAAGGCAACCTTTTCCACTTATGGTTAGGAGACAGAGGTGGTGAAACGTATGTTCTCCCTCTCTTGTTACATAGATTGAGGGGAAACTGCTGCTCTGCTGCTTGATTTGGACACTGGGAGGTGATGGCCTTGCAGATTGTTCTGCAGGCAAATGTAGGACATGGAAGTAAAACTTGAGACTCAACTCTGACTCTTGGTAACAAGATGTGTGCTTGAGTAGCATTTCAATGTCAAACTACTAACCTTGCAGTTAGCAACTCCATGCTAACCATTTGTACCACTTAGGAACTCCATGGCATGAGTATTGTTATTAGCTATCATGGAATCATCTCCTCAACTCAAGAGGACGGGACCATTATGAGTCACAAGGTTTCCATTGACTGATTTTCAGAAGTAGATTCTCGGGTCTTTTCTTGCTAGTATACCTTAGTTTAGAGGTTCCACTCACATCTGTTCAGCATCATAACAATACCCAACCCTTCACAGACAGACAAGTGGTGGCTATGAATGAGGTATACTGGCTGGAAAGCAAACCTGGGTCTCCTACATGGAATGTGAGAATTCTACTGCTGTTAAATCATAAAAAAATTTTTTACAGTTGATTCCTTACACTATAGAAAGTGTCCAAAAATTTCCTTGTGTTTTGTGGAGCGATAAAGTGTTGCTGTTTTGAAAGCTGACCATGGAGATGGGAGGGCTGCAAATCAGACCTCTAAGGCAATGATTGAATGGAAGCCAGGCACAAACTGCAAATGACTCTGCAGCATTAGCAAGACCATGGCAGGGAGAATTGATGAGGGAAATGGGCAGGGGAGAATGGAGGCTGGGCATCACTGTTGTTGTTAATTGCCTTGAAGTCAAGTCCTACTCTTGGGACCCAATGTGTACAGAGTAGAATTGTGCTCCATAGAGATTTCAAGGCTGTGAACACTGAGAGACAGATTGCCAGGCTTGTCTTTCGAGGCTCCTCTGGGTGTGTTTGAAACTGCCAACCTTTTGGCTAGTAGTCAGGCACTTAATCATTAATTAGCACAACCAGGGAAACATTGTTGTTGTTGTGAAGTGCCAG
>NW_006408798.1:2852982-2854585 GCF_000296735.1 Chrysochloris asiatica | reverse complement strand
TTTAAGATGAAATCAAGATGTGCAAATAAAGAAGAAACATTTTCTGAATGAGGTTGACTATTCAAGGCATGCTTCTGCCCTGCTTAAAATCCTCCAAAGATTTCTTTGTTGTTGTTGTTGTTAAGTGCCGTTGAGGAGTTGATTCCGACCCATAGCAATCCTGTATAGGGTTTCCAAGGAGCAGCTGGTGAGCTTGAACCACCGTCCTTGCCAAAGATCTCTAGAATTATGCTTCAGCTCCATTCTTTGGTCTGTAAGGCTCAGCATCATTTGAACTTTCCCACCTCATTTCTGACTTTGTATCAGTTCATGCAAGCCTGTTTTCTTCTTTAGGAACGTGCCTTCCCTTCATTCTCACAACTGGATCCTCTCTCTGTTCAGGTCTTAGCTTAAACATTCACTCAGAGAAGACCTTCTTTGATTACCTACTCTAAAATAGGGTCCCCCTCTCCCCTTATCTGTTGGCCTCTGTCACAGTATGCTATTGCCTTTGGAGCAATCATCATAATTTGGAAATATTTTAGGTGTTTGGCTATTTACTTATTGTTGAGTTCTAACATCCTTGAAAACTGGCTTCCTAATACATATCTGCTGAAGAAAGGGCAGAGGGGAGGGAAGAAAGAAGCCTTGTTAGCGGATATGTCCAGCATTATCAGAGCTGCTGAGTCATTCTATTGCAAACTCTTTTTGTTAGCATTGTAGCAGAAACTGTTGGCGCCCTACCTAGATTTCTAGCATCCATCCCCTAGCTGCTGCAGATGTTGGCTCTTACTGATGTCTAAACTTGTACTCTTCTTTAAAAGACTATGCTTGGGTGACACCAGAGATGGAGGCAAAGATGATGACATCGAGAGACAGAACAGCTGAGGACTCTAGACACATGGAAGGAGAAAGGCTGTGTGCTGGTAGCCAGGGGGCAGGCTTGAAGAATGTGTACTTTGGTTGTTTAAATGATTACATATTCCTGAGTGCTTTTATGTACATTAAACAAAAAAAGCCCAAAAAACAGAGGGGATAGAAACAAACACTGTTGAATGGTGATGCATGGAGGGGCTCATAATCATTGTAATAAAACAAAATACCATACGATGAGTGCAAAATTTATCTTCTCCTACATAAACTATCATTCAATTCACAATAAAAGCTTTTTGGGTGGGGGAAGATTATGCTTGGCTGCGTAGAACCTTTTGGTGTGAGATGCATGAGAGTTACTCCTTATGCCAAGGGCATCCACAGGTATTTGATTGATGGGAGAAGTGTAAGAGCTGAGTTCCTTTGACTCTAGGCAGGGCTACTTGGGAGATACAATTTATGCTACAGAGTTCTCAGTAGGATTGGGTATGGGCTAGATTTTCCCCAAACCGTTGCCTAGTTCCTTCCCCTGCCTTGTTCTGCTTCTTTCCCTCCTCTATAGGTTTTCTCTGACAGTGGCCCCTCAATAAATAACTTGTACAAGAATCCCCCTTTCAATACAGAGATTGAGCCATGGTTGCAATGGGGGAAAGGGAGGGAATAATGTTAAGATACCTGGCTGTCTTTTGTATCTTGGTTTTCCTTGCATTATATTATAAAATAGACACTGGAGGGGGAGAGAAATGAATAG
>NW_006408798.1:2850058-2851437 GCF_000296735.1 Chrysochloris asiatica | reverse complement strand
GACAACCTGACTCCAGACAACCCTCTTTCAGGCACCTTATGCTAAGCCTGGGACATGAGGTGAGGATACAAAGAAGAATCAAACATGGATGAAAGCTGGGGCTGAGACCCATGGCAGTGCATAAACATTCTTCCCCACTCTTCCACCCCTAAGTCAACCGTGCAGATGCCATAGATGTGCCACTCAGAATACCATGAATTATTGACCAAGTGTTGAAAGGAGGGAACGTAAGTGAAGATGAAAGATTGCAGTGGAAGACAGACAGGTCCCACAGCGTGGGGAGGATCTCAGCTATCATGTCTGGGAAAAAAGTGCTTTGGTTTCCAGCAGTGAGAAAGCTCCAAATGCTTTGGAGGCTGAAGAAGCAGCTCTGACAGACAGGGAAGTGCCAGGTAGGGCTGAAGGGTCTTTTTCATCTCTCCCACTTTTGCTGATCAAGAGGTGAGTATTGTAATGCTGATGCCAAGAGTTGAGATGATAGCAACCCTCTTTTCTTCTCCACTGTTGTTTTTGGAGGCACAAGGAATGGAAAGCCAGTCAGACCCCACAATCAGGAAGGTAGATCACCTCTGGAAGGAGTGGCGGCCTCCAACAATAGAGGCACTGGGGTAGAGGGACCTCGGCTACTTGGAGTAGGATAAAAAGGTTGTGAGAAGACAGTTTTTTATTGAACCATCAGAATTATGCCAGTCCATCTGCTCTCATAAAGATTACAGCCTAGAAAACCAGAGGAGGCAGTTCTACTCTGTCACATGATACCATTATAGGTTGGAATTGACTCAGTGAAACCCAACAATAACAACTTGCAAGTGAAAGAATATCAAATTTAAGTACAATTAAATCTGGAATACTCTGAAAGGGATATTTAATGGAATGTTTTTATCTGAAACATCATCTTTAATTTGCAGCCTAAATGCCAAACAACGACTAGATTTATTATGAACCAGACTCTGTGCTAAGGCATTGGAAACATTTCAGCCCAAACCAAACAACACTAGGGAGTGGATTCAAATCAGCTGAGGAATTCAGTCATGCCAAAGATGTGGCTCTTCCACCACGTCTTTGGATGAGGATTTACAGCTCAGACTTGATAGGAAGCTGGATAGACTGTAAGCTCTTTGAGAGCAAGGAACTGCATATGTCTCGTTCCCCACTGTGTCTCCAGTATTCAGAATGGTACCTGGGGCATGGAAAGGCTCAATAACTGTGTGTGGAATGAAAACATAAATGGTGGCGATGACTGTGCTGACTTTCATAAGCAATTGATAACCCAGCTCCTCTTCTCATTAGTAAAGTTTTGGGGCAAGATTTCTTGAACTTTCTGAGCTTCAGTGTTCTTAGTTATGCAGTAGTGATGGTTATGTGCTGTGGAGTCGGTT
>NW_006408798.1:2846604-2849128 GCF_000296735.1 Chrysochloris asiatica | reverse complement strand
ATGAGAAAGCACTGGCAAGAGGAAGTCACTATTATTATTACTAAACCCTGTACTACAATCGTATATTGACAGAGAGCTGCCAGAGGGTCAAGCTGGATTCAGACAAGGACATGGAACAAGGGATATCATTGTTAACATCAGATGGATTTAGCCTGAAAGCAGAGAATTACCCAGAAAGATGTTTACCTGTGCTTTAATGACTATACAATTGTGTGGAACATGATAAGCTATGGGCAACATAGAGGAGAATGAGCATTCCAGAACGCTCATGAGAAACCAGTACATAGACTAAGAGACAGCTGTTCAAGTGGAACTGGGGAACACTGAATGGTTTAAAATTAAGAAAGGTGTGTGCCAGGGTTGTATTCTTTCACCATATGTATTCAATCTGTGTGCTGAGCATATAATCTGAGAAGCTGGGTTATATGAAGAAAAAGTAGCATCAGGATTGGAGGAAGACTTATTAACAACCAGAAATATGCAGATGATACAACCTTGCTTGCAGAAAGCAAAGAGGACTTAAAATACTTACTGAAGAATATTAAAAAACACAGCCTTCAGTATGGGTTGCACTTCAATGTAAGAAAAATAAATTTTCATCACTGAACCCAATAAACAACATTCATATAAATGGAGAAAAAAACTGAAGTTGTCAAAGATTTCAAGTTGCTTGAATCAACCATCAACACTCATGGAAGTAGCATTCAAGAAATCAAACAATGCATTGCATTAGGCAAATCTGCTGCACAAGACCTCTTCGAAGTGTTCAAGAACAAAGATGTCAGTTTGAGAACTAAGGTGCACCTGCCACAAATAATAGGATTTTCAATAACCTCATATATATGTAAAATTTGGACAGTGAATAAGGAAGACCACAAAAGAATTGATGCATTTTGTTATGGTATTGGAGGAGAATATTAAAAGTGTCAAGGTCTGCCAAAAGAACAAATATATCTGTGTTGGAAGAATTACACCAGAGTGCTCCTGGGAAGCCAGAATGGCGAGACTTCATCTCTCATACTTTGGACATATTATCAGGAGGGAACAGTCCCTGGAGAAGGATATCATGTTTGGTAAAGTAGAGAGTTGGAGAAAAAGAGGAAGACCCCAACAAGAGATTGGCACAGTGGCAACAGCAATGGGTTCAAATGTAGCAATGATTGTGAGATTGGTGCAGGATTGCACAGTGTTCTGTTGTGCATAGGATCGCTGTGAGTCAGTACTGACTTGATGGCACCACCACCACCAAACCATGTTTATTTCTTATGGAAAATGAATAATAAAACAGACTTTTAAATAACATAAAGCAGTGCAGTGAAGCCCCAATTTTCTTGACTAACCATTGGGGAAAATAATCAGAGAGAAAGAAAAATGAGGCAATTTTTAACCGTCAATACTAAGGAGATAGTATTGTGTTACAAGATCCAATGTCTATTCTCATCTGTTTGAAAAGCCTGAAATTAAATGATCATAAAAAGATCTGTGAGAAATACTGTTAAGGGATAAAAGCTAGTTATCTAATTATGTATTGTATGAGTTATATCTAGTTTTAATCCAAATTTAATATAAATGTACTCATTTATAATAAAAGTTAATGATTATTTAAAAGCATTCTAATGTGGCTTTGATTTTAAAGTGAAATGTTTATTCTCTCATCCAGATTTGATGGGAGACGTCTAAGAGAGCCTATGAATATTCATAGCTAGCATATGAACTGCATGTCCACATTCATGTAATACACTTCTAACCCAAGCTAAAAGATGCACCCTTTTTTCCTCTGGAAAGAAAATCATTAAAGTACAGTTGGAAATGGAAAAGTCAACAGACCCTTAAATAAAAGTTGCAGCATCCAGAGGAGCTGCCAGTGTAATAAATTGTTTGTTTAACTGGTTTGGGATGATGAGATTGACAAGCCAACAGGAAGCTTAAAAAGGAAATCTGCCAAGGTGGCCAGTATGCCTGGGGCTCTGGCTGCCTCGAGGGCTTCCATCAGGAAGATGAAAGTCTCTGAAGCCTCTAGTGCTCTGCTGGAAACAAAGGCACAACTCAATGACCAGTGGCAATGGGAGATGGAGCCTAACACTTCCAACTGCTGGCAATCCTGAGGAAGTTCTTTTCCTACTTAGTTCTGGGTCTGGCTGATCCATCTCACAGAGGAACATCTCTAGTGACTTTGGGGATCCGGAACAGGGCACTTGACTTATTCGCCAGATGTAGTCCACAAAACAGTGTGGTGTCAACAAGATTTTTCTAAAGTGGTGGTGGTGTGCCGTGGAGTTGGTTCTGACTCATAGCGACCCTGTATAGGGTTTCTGAAGTTGTAAATCTTTATGGGAGCAGAAAGTCTCATCTTTCTCCCATGGAACTGCTGGTAGTTTCGAACTGCTGACCTTGAGGTTAGCAGGCCAACTTGTAACCACTTATGCTACCAAAGCTCCTTTAGGGTGGGTTTTAAATTTAATCTCTTCTGAGTTATAAAACAAGAGGATTAGACACAGAGATGAAAAAGGTTGAAATGGCAAAT
>NW_006408798.1:2841789-2846004 GCF_000296735.1 Chrysochloris asiatica | reverse complement strand
ATCACCACCACCACAAAAAAACTAATTTAAAAAAAGCTGGTATCCTATCTTAATAACCTCCCCCAACACCCACACACACACACACAATTTTTCTGTGTATTACACAACCTCATTTCTAGAAGACTTCAATTGCAGGAAACCTTGCCTACCATTGTTAGAGGAAAAGGTATTGATAGGCCTTGCATTAGAGTTGTGATTACTAGCAATGCAAAACAGCAAGTCATAAATCCTTATTGAACTCGGGAACTGCTGATCACCATTGAAGAGATCCTTCTTTCCCTCCAATGTAACTAAATAAAGATGGGAAATTAGAGAAATATGATAGCTGTTAAATTAAAGAGGGAAAAAGTTCAAGTTTCAAGGCACTGTAACACAAACAAATATGCAAACCAACCAACTCCACACTCCAGACTAGTGACCCACCTCATAGACCATGTCATTCAACGACATCCCCGATCTATCTGGCTCTTTGGCCCAGCAATTTCTTTTCATGAATTTTCCTGAGGGAAAAAAAAAAATCACAAATGGGTACAAATAATTAATTTTAAGGATGTTTATCAAAAGATTTTAGTGAAAAGGTAGATACAACTTAAAGATCCAACACAAAATGATTGGTTGGGCATATCATGACATTAGAATACGGTGTAAATACATAAAAATATGTTGTAGAAAAATATTCAATATCATGCAAAGATATTAAGAAGGTATTGTTATCTAAGAAAAGCTCAAAAAACTAAGGAGTGATGCATGTACAGAATATTAAGTTTTTATTTTAAAAACTAGAACAATACATCTGGGTAGAGAAATTATGGGTAAGTTCTATTGTCTTATTGTTACTTTCTAAAATGTACAGTGACAATGGATTACTTTTACTTTAAGAAAAAGTAATTTCTTTGAATTGGTTCCATTTACTCAGGGCTTCTAGCCAGTTTATTCCAGATCTACCCCTTGCTAAAGATTGTCCTTTCCACCCTTTCTGAGGGGGCTTTGAAAAATTGGTTGAAAAATTCCACTATCTTTTAATTTAATTTTTACACAAACATTATGAATCCCCTTCACATGTTGAAACAAAATCTACATTTTAACAAGATCCCCAGGTGATTCTTCAGAATTAAACAAGAATTCAGGGGATCTTGTTAGAATGTAAATTCTGATGCAGTATACCTGGGGTCGAAATGAAAATGGTCAGCACAGAGTAGAACTGTAATGTTTTGAAGTCCTACATTTAGCCTGGTTTAATTGGGTCACCAACCATACTTATAAGCTTTAGGTGTGTATTTGTGGACTTGCATTTCACAGTGCTGACATGCTTCCCCTAGAACCAAAGGGAGACACTAAACCTCTCTGCAAACTCTTTGTAGATTCCCATCTGTGACTTGATAAATATTTGATGCAGTGGCCAGTCAACATCCCTACATTAGTGAAACTTCTGCCCAGGAGCAACTGCACAGCTCTCAGCTATGAGATCGGAGTCAGTTAAAAAGAGTGTATTCATTAGCCACTTCAAAGGGTTTGTTTTTTTTTAAGCTGGCAATTTTGCAGACTAGATTATTGGCCCTGCTGCCTTCTACATGACGACCAAAAAAACAAACTCTTGCAAGAAGGAGCTTGCATCTTCCCTTAACAATATTTTCTTTCCTTTGTATTCATAGTCCATGAGGCAAATGCAGCATGAATCACACATGTTCCTCCCCAGCAACTTCCCATTGGTTTTGTTGTTGTTGTTAAGTGCCATAGAGTGTGTTCCAACTCATAGCAACCTGTATAGGGTTTCCTAGGAGTGACCGATGAGCTTGAACTGCTGACCTTGCAATTCAGACTGACCTTGCAGTCCAGTACATTAACCCACAGTGCCATACCAGGGTTCTGATTGGTTAAACAGCTGTAAATATGTACTTTACGATCTGCCCAGTAACTCTGATGAACAAAACCTAAAGTCTGGTTCCCCGTGTCTGATGTAGTTTTGTACAGTAGGATGGACCACGTGTCCTCTCTACATTTTTATAGTTAAAACTGATCATTAAAAAGTCAGCATTTGTGTTGCTAAATATCTCTGAGTTGACAAGTAAAACAGGTGAACAAAATGAAGCAGGACAGAGAGGGGACCTGGGACTGTTGTTGTTAGGTGCCATCAAGTCGGTATGACTCATAGCAACCTTATGCACAGCAGAGCAAAACACAGCCCGATCCTGGGCCAACCTCATTATTGTTGCCACTCTTGAGTCCATCGATGCTGCCACCTGGCCAATCCATCTCATTGGGGATCTTTCTGTTTTTCTCTGACCCTCCACCTTACCAAACATGATATCCTTTACCAGCGACTGGTCCCTCCTGACAATATGTCTGACGTATGAGAGACGAAGTTTGGCCATCTTGGCCTCCAAGGAGCACTCTGGATGTACTTCTTCCAAAACAGATCTGTTGGTTCTTTTGGCAGCCTATGGCACTTTCAATATTCTCCTCCAACACCATAACTCAAAGGCATCAATCCTTCTACGGTCTTCCTTATTCACTATCCAGTTTTCTCATGCATATGAGGTTATTGAAATTACCATGGCTTGGGTCAGGCGCACCTTAGTCCTGAAGCTGACATCTTTGCTCTTCAACACTTTAAAAAGGTCTTGTGCAGCAGATTTGTCTAATGCAATATGTCCTTTGATTTCTTGACTGCTGCTTCCGTGAGTGTTGAAATCAATCCTCAGTACAGGGGCGTTCAGAAGCCTTCATAATGCAAACTTCCGTTTAGGTGTCACTTCTTCTTGGAAGCCTACCTGGATCTGTCCACTCTGATCCAGTCTTGGTGCTGCTCCTCTGAGCTTCCACCACCTCTGTACTTTCTCCTGTATTATAATTGCCTGCTCGGTTATACCTCTTCCCAGTAAGCTATGAATTCAAGAAGACAGTCCTATGCACCAGTGCCTAGCACAGTTATCAGGTGCTAAAAATGTGCTGAGTAGATATTTATTGAATTGGGTACATTTTTTCTTGAAATGACTGCTGCAGAGAACTTAGAAAATTGCAAGATCATATGGCATCAGATGATGGATTTGGAAGGTTCCTCCATTCATTGTTTTAAGTCCCTAGATCTGGTACGATGCTGCGGGTTAATGTGCTAGACTGCAAAGCTGGATTGAAACGCTAGGCCCATAGTTAAAGTTCATCTGTAGCTCCTCAGAAACCCTACACAAGGCCGCGATGGGTCGGAACCAACTCTCCGGCACTTAACAACAACAACAACAGACAAGCAATTGTGCAGTTTCTGCTTGCACACTGACAGGGGAACTAAGGTAGACTTTAAGGTAACTAAGATGAGGAAAACAAAGAGAAGTGGGGCAGGTCCACAGCTAAATTGTTGTTGTTAAGGGCCCATTGAGTCAGTTCCGACTCATAGTAACCCTGTATAGTGTTTCTGAGGAGCAGTTGGTGGGTTTGAACTACTGACCTTGCCGTTAGCAGTCCAGTGTTTATTCTACAGCGCCACACCAGGACTTCATAGCTAAACTGGGAAGCAGAAGTTGATGCAAGTGACCTGTTCTAAGTCTTCCCTTCTAGTCCCTCCCTTCTCATTATTCCCTGCTACTTGAAGTCCTCTCCTTGTCCTCTTCCCTCTTTTCTGCAAGTCCTTATTTTCAACTGAGGGTCAAGGACTCTCTACTGCAGTGGATGCCCCAAAACCAGAGTGGCACGCTGTGGTTTTGAACAAAGGGACTAGACAGTCTGCCAGATAGTCCTTGAACACCCAGGGAAACAGAAAGTCTCTTCTGAAACATCATTTTTATTTGAAATTCTGAAGAGAAAATATTTTATCTTTAAAAAATTAACATAGCATGAAGAAAAACTATATATATTTACACAAATTTGAAAGAGAAAGCACAAGACAAAATAAATTGATGGGAATTTGGGGGGAAGTTGAGCCCTTGGGCACCTGGGGATTAAGAATTCACTCTTGGTCTGATGGGCTACTTTGGTGGGGAAAAAATCTGACCACTGCTGACTTAAGATGCCATGCTTTATACCTCCTGAAGGTATTGACATTTCCATAGATTTCTTTTTGAGATTCAAAAGAACCAGAAGGAAGCAATGCAGAATGGGGGGATTACAGGCAGTATAGCTTGGGGCAGAGGAACAGACTTCCCTACTGAAACCTTGCTTTTATAAAGCCCTCTTCCTAGTATTCTGTCAGCCCTTAACAGTCAGTCCCAGGTTAGGATGGAT
>NW_006408798.1:2836289-2837601 GCF_000296735.1 Chrysochloris asiatica | reverse complement strand
ATAACAATATGTTATATAATTTATTCAAATCTCTCTTCAATTGAGGTCATATCTTGATTTATATTACCTAAATACAGTCTCAATAGAAATTAGTTTGGGGATTATTTGTATGTAAATATTTTATTTTCTTGTTCTTTCTTTTTAATAATTTCATAGAAATTTCACATTTGTTACATACCTCACATAGAGTATAATTCAATTTAGTGCAACTTTTTTCTCTGAATAATTTTTTTTTAAAAGTTTAAATCATTTAAAAGCTAAAGAGTCAAATATGGAACTTTCTGAGTTTTTGTAAGCCTCTGCTAGCATTATTAGCAGCAAGCAAAGCAAGTTTGCATCAAATAGCTGTCAATAATGCAAATTCAAAAATCATTTTTTGTCAAAGACCACAATTGTCTTTATTTAAGGATCATCTTCCATTTCTCAAACTTCTCTAGTGTGTCTTATCATCTTGTTTCTGTTAAATGTCATTGCTTTAAGAAACATTTAATCAGCATTCCCTTTTGTGTTCAAAGTGGTTACATGGGCAAATACAAAAGAAAAGTAATATCCTGCGTGATCATTGAATTGTTCCAAAAATGTCATCACTTATTCACCCACCCCTCCTACTGCCATCAAGTTGATTTTGTTTCATTGCAACACTTGAGGACAGAGTAGAACTGCTTCTGAGGGTTTCAGGGGCTGAATGGGAGTCTACTGCCTCATCTTTTTTCCTTGGGATGGTTGTTGGGTTTGAAGTGCTGACCTTGCAGTTAGCCGCCCAATGCTTAATCCACTGTCTCCTTATTTATTGGCATTGTTGAGAATATATTTCTTGATAAAAGATCCAAGCTAACATTGTACATGACTTACAAACTAATTATCATTATCATTAGCTTGCCCTCAATACATTTTAGGAATCCTTGTGAGGAGTCCTGGTGTGGCGCTGTAAGTTAATGCGCCAGACTGCAAAGCCGTGCAAGGTCGGCAGTTCAATCTCATCAGCTGCTCCTCGGAAACCCTATACAGGTCGCTGTGGGTTGGAACCGTCTCAACGGCACTTAACAACAACAACAGT
This sequence comes from Chrysochloris asiatica, assembly GCF_000296735.1. NCBI lineage: Eukaryota > Metazoa > Chordata > Mammalia > Afrosoricida > Chrysochloridae > Chrysochloris > Chrysochloris asiatica. Next base: position 2,836,544 of record NW_006408798.1, on the reverse strand, counting down.
GAGGTACTTTAGATAAGTATTGGATGCTAACCACAAGATTGGTGGTTCAAACCTACCAGCTACTCCTTGGAAATCCTACACAGCGTCACTATGAGTGACCAAGTCCATGGCAGTTAACAGCAACAGCAAAACCTTATATATTCATTAATCTTGATATCTTTGATTTTATCATCTGAGAGCTCAACAATAAGTAAAGTCAATGTCAGATGTTCAACTGATTTTACTATAACATTATCTACTTAAATTGTTGTTGTT
>NW_006408798.1:2834326-2836134 GCF_000296735.1 Chrysochloris asiatica | reverse complement strand
TGGTTGGTTATGTGCCGTGGAGTTGGTTCTGACTCATAGCGATCCTGTACAGGGTTTCCGAGGCTGTAAATCTTTATGGGAGCAGAAAGCCTCATCTTTTTCTCACGGAACAGCTGATAGTTTCGAACTGCTGACCTTAAGGTTCGCAGTCCAATTCGCAACCACGACACTACTTGTATTTATAATTTCTTCTCCCACTTTTAATCCTATTTTGAATTCTCCATTTTTAAAATAATCATTTGTTTTATTAGTTTTTATCCATTTTATATGTTTGAACATTGTGGCATCAAAATTCAAGGTAATTTTTACTACTAAACTAGAAAAATTTCCACTGATGTCTATAATTATTGTGTTATTACACAAACTTTGTCTAAATATGGGAGACCCAATACAATTTTCTTCTTGGATCAACTATCAACACTCAGGGAGGCAGCAGTTAAGAAATCAAATGACGTATTGCTTTAGGTAAATCTGCTGCACAAGAACTTTTTAAAGTATTGAAGAGCAAAGATGTCAGCTTGAGGACTAAGGTGCGCCTGATCCAAGCCATGGTATTTTCAATAACCTCATATGGATGTGAAAGCTGGACAGTGAATACGGAAGACCATAGAAAAATAGATGCTTTTGAGTTATCCCTGGTGTCGCTGCCTCTCTCAGTAGGGTCCCACTCTCTGCTCTTCTCACTTGATGATGGTCCCTGGAATCTCCACTCCTAGGCTGCAAAATCAATTACTCTCCTCCTTTTGCAAAAACCATCTACCTCTACATTTCCTAACCTCACAGTCAGACCTGATGGAGATTATTCACCATTATACCACAAGAGTCTTATGGTCTTTCCTTTCGCCAGCCCAGTCCCAATGGATTGGAAATCATTCAGTGGTGATTCTACCTTCTCCCACCCCATCTGGAGTTAGGATCCCTCTTGAAAACTTGTAAGCCAGTCACTTCTTGCTATAAAGGGGGGACTCCCCCCCCCCCTTTTTTGGGTAGTCAATGTCTATGTTGCCCATCCCTGTCAGCCCTGTATACCAATGGGGTGGGAGTGATCCTTGCTGTAAAGATTTGTTACCTTTTTTGAGCTACTACGTCCATAAGTGTAGTTAAAGTTTTTCATATTGTAGCAGATTACTCTTTTTTCCCCTCTTCTTTCTTCTTCTAGCAGAGTTCTGATCGTCCAGCCAACGAAGCCAGGTCAAGTGGGTACTATCTGCAAGCATGGGTGTTCTTGTGCATCTCCCCTCACTTCATATCAGATGGATGCTTCACTCTCCACTCCAGTCCTCTGTGGCCATGTCACTGCCTCTGGGCCCAGGCATCCCCGGGTCTTGCTGTACTGCTGGCCATTCAGGTCTCTACCCGGGGTTCACAGGAGTCTATTGAATGTGGTTGGGCTTAGCTCCCAACTTCATTGCTGTTTGTCTTCCCTCTTCTCCTTATTGGTGACCAACGTAATCGCCAGCCAGACCACATGTCTGCTCATATATTCCCCTTGAGTCTCAGTCTTGGAAGGGGGTTTGCTCTGAGAGGTCCCGACCACTTGCATTGATGGCTCTCTGGCAAAGAGCTTACTTGTTCTTTCAGTAATCAATCAGATTGCCATTATTGTTTTGAATTTTTCCTGCTGGTCTTTCTTTCACGAAGTATCTTCTGTTCTTCTAGCTGCTCCAGGCTGGTCTACTCGTCCTTTCCAGTGGAAATTTCCTACCTCAGTCTGTTCTGGATGGGGTTCTGGATTCCACCTATGGTCTTGTGCAATGTAAAGTTTCCACAGGAAGCCTCTTTCACTGGGCAACTTCTAGCCCCCTTTA
>NW_006408798.1:2830440-2833341 GCF_000296735.1 Chrysochloris asiatica | reverse complement strand
GCTAGTGATCATGAATATTTCTTCATATGTTTGTTGGCTGCTAGGATCTCTTCCTTGGTGAAGTGTCTGTTAATGTCCTGTGACCATTTTTTAATTGAGTTATTTGTCTTTCTCTTGTAGATGTGTTGTAGTTTCCTATATATTTTAGAAATGAGTCCCTTATCTAATGTGTCATTGCAAAAGATTAACTACTCCCCTGTTTTTGTTACAATCAGGTTCTTTTTAAATTCTACTATTTACACACGTTATTTAAGAAGGTGGGTTTAGGTAAGATTTTGTGTACTTTTAATTGATAACCTAAATGTTTCCTGTCACAAATACCTTCACTAAAGCTGATTGTGAAGATTGAAGTGTGTAATAAAAGTAACAAAACTGTCTTTCTGCATGCAATATGAAAACCAGTTTCCATAATTTCTTTCTCCACTTGAAAAAGATTAATATAATATGGAAGATTCCTTTTCTGCCATATTCATCTGCTGTAAAGTTAACAACTCATATCTGAATCAACTTAATTTTTTCTGGAAATATTTTCATGATTCCAAAGGAATATGACAGAATTTTTCTTGGCTCACCTTCCAATAAACATGAAAACTTCAGAGTTTTCATCTTTCTTGTCTACATTGCCAATTTTGTTAGTGTAAATAAATAAATAAATAAAAATCTTCTAATGGGCAAGCCAGAGTTGTATTTGTTTCTTGTAAGTTGTGAGTTTGATATCATAATCTTTTTATCAGAATAAAAACATTAGTACAGGACAAAAAGTTATGAGTTCATTTAACCTGCTCAAGTTGTAGATTTGATAAGAATACTTTTCTTGCTCATTTTCACTGTTTTGGTCCTATACTTAAATCTTCTTTAAATGAAGACTTGGGCGTGACTGTTTGTGAATTGTATGGAGATCATGTTTAAGAGAAGTCAGCTTCTTTTCATTGTCTGCAATTAAAAACTAAATTTAAGATCAAAGGAGATGGGGATAAGACTCTTGTGGTACAATAGTGAGTAATTGCTATCAGGACTGATGGTGAGGGTTGGAAATGTAAAGGTAGACTTTTGCAACAAAAGGAAGGGCGTCCAGGAGTGGAGGACCCTGGGACCATCAAGGAAGAAGAGTGTAGTGAGGGGCCCTATCCAGAGAAGCAGTAACACCAGAGATGGAGGCAGAGATGATGATGTGGAGACATGGAGTGGCTGGAGACTCTGAACTCAGGGAGGATGAGGGGCTGTGTGCTGGCAGCCACGGGGCAGACTTGTGGGGGGTGTACCCTTTGGTTGTTTGATGATGCGTGGAGGAAATTGGAATCATTGCAATGAAACAAAATACGATAAGATGAATGTAAAGCTAATGTTCTCCCATGTAAACTATCACATAATTCACAATAAAAACTTAAAGGAAAAAAACTAAATTTAAACAGACCACCTTTGAATATTTTCTACTTTTTAATTTTTAGCGCTTATTTTCCTGAATCCACTTTCATATTTTATAGTTTTGTCACAATCTAGGAGTCCAAGTGTGGCGCTGTGGGTAGTGTGCTGAACTACAAAGTCGGTTTGAACTGCAAGGCCGGTATTTCAAGCTCACCAGCTGCTCCTTGGAAACCCTACACAGGGTCACTATGGATCAGAACCGACTCAATGGCACTGAACAACAACAAAGTCAAAATCTAAATTTGGTCTCATTCTCAATTATCTAAAAAGGATAAAAAGTAATACTTAAAGGGGTTCAAATGTAAGCAGATTGAATTAAAATGTAGTATTTAAAGTAGGTGTTAAGATTATTTTTCCTGTGTGGTCTTAGATAAGTTAAGTTATTTTTCTTCTAAAATATTCAAAATTATCTATGAAAATTAAAGGACAAAATATAAATCACAATTGTGGTTGCTGTTAAGTGCTATTGAGTTGGTCCCAATTCACAGCTACTATGTTTAGGGTTTCTGAGGAACAGCTGGTGGGTTTGAATCACTGATCTTGCAGTTAGTAGTCCAGTGCTTATCCTACAATACCAAACCAGAATTCCATACATTATAATTACAAAAACAATGTGGGAATCATGTCTGACTTCCCCTGGCTTCACAAGGGGTAAAGAGAATCAAACTCAAAATCAGCCTAAGGCCAATGAAGTACACAGAAGACATGCGTTCACCCTACAACCTTCTTTACCCTATTCCGACATCAACCATCTATCACACAGCACTTGCTACTTCATATCTGGGTTCAATAATCCATTGCAATGGCCACAAAGAACTCATAGCAATACTCATGATTATGGAATTTTTTAGTGACGTGAACAGGGTACAGTTCAGAATCAGGAAAAGTCAGGATGCAGCAGTTTCCAGTCAGGAACACCTCTTGTCTGCCATACTGCAAGTGAGTCTCACTCTTGTCTTCGGTCCCTCAGTTACGTGGTCCCTTGGCCTCTTCCCTGCTCTGGCAAGTGATAAAAAACTCTTAGGCTGTCTGTGAATGCCCAAAGGTCACATTCTTCAAGTCAGCCTCCTCCGTAGGCACTCAGCTTTACTCAGTCCCAGGGCCTAGAGCCCAAAGCTGCTCTATCTTTTCATGCCACCACAAGTGCCTTCACCATTTCGCTAGGTTGGGACCTCACACTTCTTCATGTGCTTCCTTCTTAAGGTTTCTGGGTTCTTCCTTCTCTGCTTCTCAGATGGCTCCTTTTAAGCTTAGCTGGTGGAGGGCAAAGTAATCAATCCCCAAGCCTTAGACTCCTGCATACCTTATTTGCATGGTCCCACCCAATCACTGGTGAAAATGAAAACAACTTTGAATAGAAAAGCCATATCAAGTAAATTCAGAGAACCATAATAATTGGTATGGTGGTGTGCCAGTGGAGTGGGTTCTGACTTACAGTGACCCTGCATAGGGTTTCTGAGGCTGTAAATCTTTACC
>NW_006408798.1:2828850-2830262 GCF_000296735.1 Chrysochloris asiatica | reverse complement strand
ATTTTTAGTTTAAGATTTTAATTAAAGTGAATTAAATATTTTTATGAACAAAATTACTTAAAATTCTTAAAGTTGATGGCCATCGGTTGCTAATGAAAACAACTGGTATTTTGTTTCATGCTTCAAGCATGTTACGTGTACACTACATAGAAACATACATAAGACAACAGAGTTGACTAGTATCTTTTGGTTGTCTAACTATTGCAAATACTGTACTAATTTGTAAATATGTATTTACAGGCCCATCACTGGAACTGGAAGAAAGCAAGCAAACGGATGCTTGCACTCCAGGGAAATACTTTATTATGCAAGAATCTATAGCATTCAATTTGACAAGTAAATTAATTTGTCTGTTCTGTTTCCTAAATGCTTCCACAAGGAGCTCTGGTAGCATAGTGGTTAAGAGGTCAGCAGTTCGAAACTACTAGCAGTTCCGTGGGAGAAAGATGAGGCTTTCTGCTCCCAGAAAGATTTTCAGCCTCAGAAACCCTGTTCAGGATCGTTATGAGTCAGAACTGACTCCACGGCACATAACCACCACCACCAAATTCTTCCACAGCACTAATTCTTCCCACACTTCTAACAAGAATCCTTTGGTGATGTTTACAGTAGCACCACCCAGGATTCTTCAGCATCTGGAAAAAGTCACCTTTAACTTACAAGACAGAAAACAAGAGATGTGGAGAAGCTCTTTCTGTGGATATTTAGGGTCAGTAATAAACACCCAATTCCATATAATGTTTCATAAATTTACCTTTTTGTACTATGTGTTTGTGATTTTCAGAAAAGGTTGCTGTTGTTGTTAGGTGCCACTGAGTCAATACTAGTCCTGGGCCAACCTCACAACTGTTGCTACACTTCAGCTCATTGCTACTGTCACTGTGCCAATCCATCTAATTGAAGGTCTTATTCTTTTTCTCCAACCCTCCACTTTACCAAACAAGACAAGGTAGGAGCTCCTATTGATCAAGTCTCAGTAAAATAAACCAACACTACGTATATTTGCAACCCATATGTATAAAGTAGAAATATGTTTGCCACAAAAATACCTGCATGTATTACTATGCAGACAGTTTGCCTTTTATTTTTTTTAGATATTTTTATGCTAACATATTTTTTTGTTGTTGTTAAGAGCCGTTGAGTCGGTTCTGACCCATAGCGACCCTGTACAGGGTTTCCAAGGGTGTATATCTTTACGGGAGTGGAAAGCCTCATCTTTCTCCCGCGGAGCTGTTGGTAGTTTTGAACCGCTTACCTTAACGTTCGCAGCCCAATTCGTAACCACTACGCCACCAGAGCTCCTTATGCTAACATATACCTACATATATATTATGTATGATCTTTAAAAATATATAAGTGAGCTCAAAAGAGGGAACAAATCTTTATAGCAAGGATCATTCCCACCCCTTCCA
>NW_006408798.1:2823342-2827501 GCF_000296735.1 Chrysochloris asiatica | reverse complement strand
ATAAAAGAGATTGAACAAGTAAGCAAGAGAAGTAGAAACAAGGGAAGATTGATGCCATGTGCATTCCAAGGAATCAGGAAACAAGCTAAAGAGACAAGGACCTTCCCCTAGAGTGGACAGAGAGAGAAAGCCTTCTAGAACCAGCAACCTGAATTCAGACTTGTAGCATCCTAAATATGTGAGAAAATAAATTTATGTTTGTATAAAGCCACCCACTTGTGATATTTCTGTCATACCAACACTAGATAACTAAGACACCAAACCATACTTCAGCTAAGGGTTTAATATTTTTAAAGTGCATGGAAATTTCCCATTATTTGTTAATTCCAATTTTCAATGAATGTCTTTAAGCCTTCTCATATAAGAAGCAACTACAACTCAACCCCCCAGAAGACAAGACAACCCAATTTAAAAATTGACAAAGAACTTGAATAAACAAATTTCCTAAGATATTAAGTGGTCAATAAACACATGTTGTTGTTGTTAAATGCTGTCAAATCAATTCCAACTCATAGTGACCCTGTATATAGTTTCCGGGAACAGAAAGCCTCATCTTTCTCCTGAGGAACAGTTGGTGAGCTCGAACCACCAAGCTTGTGGTTCACAGTCCACAAGGTCATTAGTCTACAGACCCACTGAGCCCCCATTATACACATTGTTGTTGTTGTTAAATGCTGTTGAGTGGCTGTAGAATCACCGAACTTGCAGATAGCATCCCAGTGCTTATTCGACAGTGTCATACTTCTTGTTGTTGTTGTTGTTAGGTGCCATCAAGTTGGTACTGACTCATAGTGATTTTATGTACAGCAGAACGAAACACTGCCCAATCCTGGGCCAACCTCACTATCATTGCTATACTTGAGCCCATTGATGCTGCCACTTTGCCAATCCATCTCACTGGGGATCTCCCTCTTTTTCTCTGACACTCCATCCTACCAAACATAATATCCTTCTCCAGCAACTGGTCCCTCCTGACAATATGCCTGAACTATGAGAGACAAAGTTTGGCCCTCCTGGCCTCCAAGGAGCACTCTGGCTGCACTTCTTCCAACACAGATCTGTTGATTCTTTTGACAGCCCATGGTACTTTCAATATTCTCCTCCAACACCATGACTCAAATGTATCAATTCTTCTACGGTCTTCCTTATTCACTGTTCAGCTTTTGCATGCATATGAAGTTATTGAAAATACCATGGGTTTGGTCAGGCGCACCTTAGTCTTCAAGCTGACATCTCCGCTCTTCAACATGTTAAAGAGGTCTTGTGCAGCAGATTTGCCTAATGCAATATGTCGTCTGATCTCTTGGCTGCTGCTTCCACTAGTGTTGATAGTTGATCCAAGAAGAATGAAGTCCTTGACAACTTCAATCTTTTCTCCGTTGATAAGAATGTTGTTTATTGGTCCAGTGGTGAGGAATTTTGTTTTCTTTACATTGAGATGCAATCCATACCCAAGGCTGTGGTCTTTGATTTTCATCAGTAAATATTTTAAGTCCTCTTCACTTTCAGCAAGCAAGGTTGTATCATCTGCATGTCACAGGTTGTTAATGAGTCTTCTTTCAGTTCTGATGCCACGTTTTTCTTCATATAACCCGGCTTCTTGGATTATTTGCTGAGCATACAGGCTGTATAATTATGGTTAAAGAATACAACCTTGTCGCACACCTTTCTTAATTTTAAAACATTCGGTGATCCCATGTTCTGTTCGAAAAACTGCCTCTTGGTCCAGGTACAGATTCCTCATGAGCACAATTAAGTGTTCCGGAATACTCATGCTTCACAATGTTGTCCATAGCTTGTCATAATCCGCACAATCAAAAGCCTTTGCATAGTCAATAAAGCACAGATAAACATCTTTCTGATATTCTATGCTTTCTGCCAAGGTCCAACACACATCAACAATGATATCTCTCATTCCACAGCCTCTTCTGAATCTGGCTTGAACCTCTGGAAGTTCTCTGTCAATGTATGCTTGTATTACTTTTAGTACAGCTTTACTTGCATGGGATATCAAAGATATTGTCTGATGATTTCTGCATTCCGTTGGGTCACCTCTCTTTGGAACGGGCACAAATATGACTGATTAGCTACATAATCCACTATCACTCATCTATTCAACCTAGTCACTTCATATTGTCATCAGCCGTGGATGTGGATGGTATTTTAATATAACCAGAGCATAGATAATTTTTTATTCATCTTTGTATATTATATGAAGAGCACATGCATGCTTCTACTTGTTTGGAGCTAGAAAGTGGTGATTCAGTATCAAAACTCAGGTCTGGTTGACCCCACAACCATTTCTTGGTCTTGTTAACATAGTAATTTAGTCAAATAGGTATTAGAATTTGGTGGTAACAAGGACTCAGAGAGCATCTAATTCTTCTCAATACAAGAAAGATTGTTTTTATACAACTCTAACTGGTCACAATATTCACATTTAAGGAATACAGAGGGATAAAAAGAAGAAAAATAAAATACTTGCATTTCTATGTTTTTTAACCTCATTAAATAATAAGAATAAATTCATGTAGTATGTGTGTAATCTTTTTTTTTAAAACTTTTTATTGTGAATTGAGTGAAGATTTACAGACCTGATCATCATAAGTTTCACATTCAACAAATCATATATTTCATTTCATTTCAATGATTGCAACTCCTCCATGTAACATCAGTTATCCCACTTTCTCTCTGTGATTCTTATTTCCATTCCACCTTCCTTCCCAAGCTTTCTAGACTTTGTCCTTACATAAATGCTGCCTTTTTTTTTTTTTTTTTTTATCTTGAATGGTTGAGCATTCCATGGTGAACAGAACAAGGGGACTCTGGGATATCAAGGACATTGTCCGATGATTTCTGCATTCCATTGGGTCAACTCTCTTTGGAATGGGCACAAATGTGGATCTCTCTCAGACAGTTGGCCAGGTAGTTGTTTCCCACATTTCTTGGCATAGATGAGTGAGTGCCTCCAGTGAAGTCTCACTTGGTTGAAAGATTTCAATTTGTATTCCATCAAATAGTTTGAAGTTATTTATACAGTTAAACATATTCTTGTCATTTTGTTGTTAGGTAATTATAATAGAATATCCTTCAATAAATCATTATGCTAGTATATCAGTATTTCCTTATATAATCTTTCCCTCACAGCAATAAGCAATAATACTTTTATATTTTATGGCAGTGTAATGGATATCAATTGGTGTAATTGTCATTAATTTATTTCCTGATCACTAGTGAATTTGAGCATCTTTCCATGTGCTTATTGATCATTTGGATTTGTCCTTCTGCAATTTTTTTTTTTTTAATGACAGCTGATTATTTCCTTATAATTTTTAAGGACTTTTTGTTTATTTCTTTTTTAATTAATGAAAATCTTTATTTTCTGGAACATCCTACTGTAATTTAGGTGAAAGTTTACAGAGCAAATGAATTCCCCATTCTACAATTTATATATATCTTGTTTCATGGCATTAGTTGCAATCTCCTCAACGTAATGGTACTCTTCCCACTTCCTGTTTCCATTTGCCCCTCTTTCCTGTCCCTTCCTGCCTTCTAAACTTTGGCTTTGGACAAATGCTGTGCTTTTGGTTCTGCATAGTTGATTGTGCTGAGCAGCATGCTCCTCATGGGGGTTACTGTTCTCTTTACAGGTCCTCTAGAAAAGGACCATAAAGTCTGGGAGTAGGATCAGTTCCTGATTTTAAGGACATAGTCTCAGGGGTTATAGGAATCTCTATCAGATGAGCAAATTTGGTCTTTGTTATGATTTTGAATTTTGTGTCTCATTTTCCTCCCACTCTGTCCTGGGTCTTCTATATGATTCTGATCAGAACAGTAAGTAGGGGTATCCAGGCACCATCTACTTCTGGTCTCAGATTAGTGGAGTCTACGGTTTATGTGGAATAATCTCTATCTTGATTGTGTTAGTGGTTACACAACTGGGTATAAAATTGAGAACCACAACATCTGAGGTTTGAGCCCACCAGTCATCCTGCAGGAGAAAAAAAGAGGCTTTCTACTCCAACAAAAGATTTAAAAGCCTTGGAAACCCTAAACAAGGTCACCATGAGTCAAAATTTACTCCATGGAACTTAGCAACAATACATTTGCCAAAATTAAATGAACTTTTAAGGGAAAAGTTTATGTTATATAAATTATA
>NW_006408798.1:2804491-2823075 GCF_000296735.1 Chrysochloris asiatica | reverse complement strand
ATTTCTCCCTCTTCGGAGCAAGCCTGCCTGAGGGAACCAGCATTCACCGAGGACCCATCTGAAAGAATGACATCATCCACATCTCCACTGAGGCCCCTCCGGCAAGAGCACCAAGGAGTCAGCCAGATGTTTCCACAGCAGAGAAGACTTTAAGAACTGTTTAACCCTTAGAGAACTGATTAAACTCCAGAGACTTTCAAAAAAAAAAAAAAATTAATAAACAGAAAAACAGAACTTTTGTACAATTAAAGATAAAAATGAAAATGAGCACTTTATCATAATGATGAGTCCAGCAAAGAATGAGGACGATCTGACAAAGGAATGAACTGGTGGAATATGAGATTTCATGATTTCTAAGGTCCCTAATACTTACACTAGGAGTCCTTCATTGTTAATACACCTCTATACCCTGGGCAGGGACATAGCCTCTAGCCTATGTCTTATTTGTGGGTGAATTAGAACAAGCATGTACTCTAGGGAAAGAAGGTGCAATGCCGTGGAGAACCCCTTGGCTAGCAAACAATGCCTTTGTGTGTCTCATGGATGTCTCTGGATAAGCAGAGTAAGAAAATTTGCCATTACTATAGTACATGAGCTACCATTTATCTGTCAATTTGTCAGACTGTCATGGGTTGTATTGTGGTTATGATGCTGGAAGCTGTGCCACCTGTATTTTAAATATTAGAAGAGTATCAATGTTGGACAAGTTCAGCAGAATTTCCAGACTAAGAGAGATAAGGAAGAAGAAGAAGAGGACCACTTCTGAATTGTTAGCCACTGAAAACCATATGAATAGCTGCAGAACATTCTCAGATATAGTGTCAGAAGATAAGCCTCTCAGGTTGGAAAGTACTCAAACTATGACTGGGGAAAAGTTGCCTCCTCAAAATAGAATTGACCTTAATGACATGAATGGAGCAAAGCTTCTAAGACTGCAATTTGTTGATACGGCACAACTCAAAATGCAAAGAAACAGCTGCAAACATCCATTAATAATCAGAACATGGAATGCACAAAGTATGGATCTAGGAAAATTGGAAGTCACCAAAACTGTCCTAGACGTTAATAAACTGAAATGGACTGGTATTAACCATTTTGAATCAGACAATCAAATGGTTTATTATGCCAGGGTCTTAGACTGAGTTTTCTAGGGAAGCAAAAACAATGAAACATACATATGTATATATATATATAAAGAAACAAGTTTATTATCAAGGAAATGGCTTACAGTAGTAGAGTCCCAGGTTCCGGCAAAAAATACAGAACCCTTCTCACATGCCCATTACATTGGGAGCCGGTCACACCTCCAAGGAAACATCCCTTCAATTGATTGGCTGCTCATGACCAATCATGATAGTGTTAACTAAGCCTATAATAGGTGAATCATTATAAGAATAAGCACATCTCAAGTGCTAAACCACAGGAAATGCTGGCCTAGTCAAGTTGACACAGAACCTAACTATTATAGTCCACCTTTGTCAACTTGACACCTATAAACCATATGCATAACCTCTAGATAAAGAAAATTGTAAAGTCAAACTTGCGCCTAACATGATATAACTAAAACAGCCAGGAACAATAAATTGAAGAGGAATGGCATTGCATTCATCATTCAAAAGAACATTTCAAGACCATTGAAATACAATGCTGTCTGTGATAGGATAATATCCATACGCTTACAAGGAAGACCCATTAATACCACACCATTATTCAAATTTATGCACCAACGACTAAACCCAGTGATGATGAAATTGAAGAATTCTACTAACTTCTTCAGACTGAAATTGATCAAACATGTACTTGAGATGCATTGATAATTACTGGTGTTGAAATGTGAAGGTTGGAAACAAATAGGAAGGATCTGTAGTTGGAAAATACAGCCTTGTAAATAGAAATGATGCTGTAGATTGCATGAAAGAATTTTACAAGATCAAAGAGTTATTCATAGTAAATGCCTTTTTAAAACAACATAAAAGGTAACTATACACAGGGACCTCACAGATGAAACACACAGAAATCAAATTTACTATATTTGTGGGAAGAGACAATAGAGAAGCTCATCAGTCAAAATAAGGCCACGGGCTGACTGTAGAACAGGCCATCAGTTGCTCATAGGCAAGTTCAGGCTGAAGTTGAAAAAAATTAAAGCAAGTCTAGGAAAGCCAAAATATGACCTTGAATATTGTTGTTGTTGTTGTTATGTGTCGTGGAATTGGTTCTGACTCAGATTGACCCTGCACAGGGTTTCTGAGGCTGTACATCTTTACGGGAGCAGAAAGCCTCATCTTTCTTCTGCAGAACAGCTGGTAGTTTCGAACTGCTGACCCTGAGGTTAGTAGTCTGATTCGTAACCACTACGCTACCCGAGCTCCTTGAATACATCTCACCTGAATTTTGAGACCATCTCAAGAATAAATTTGATACAATTGACTGTTGTCAGATGACATCAAGAGCACCATACATGAAGAAAGCCAAAGGTCATTAAAAAAGCAGAAAAGCAGGAAAACACCAAAATGGATGTCAGAAGAGACTCTGAAACTTGCTCTTGAGTGTAGAGCAGGTAAAGCAAGTGGAAGAAATGAGGAAGTAAAAGAGCTGAACAGAAAGTTTCAAAGGGTAGCTCAAGAAGACAAAGTATTATAATAAAATGTGCAAAGACCTAGAGTTAGAAAACCAAAAGGGAAGAATTTCTCAAGCTGAAAGAACTGAAGAAAAAAAAATTCAAGACTTAAGTTGAAATATTAAAGGATTCTATGCACAAAATTGAATGATGCAGAAAGCATCAGGAAAAGATGGAAAAAAGACAGTCACTGCACCAAAAAGAAATGGTTGGTGCTTAACTATTTCAAGACGTAGCATATGATTAAGAACCAATGGTATTGAAGGAACAGGTCCAAGCTGCACTGAAGGCATTGGTGAAAAACAAGGCTTCAGGAATTAACAGAATACAAATTGAAATATTTCAACAAACTGATACAGCACTGGAGATGTTCACTCAACTATGCCAAGAAATTTGGAAGACAAGCTACCTGGCTAATTGACCGAAAGAGATCCATATTATGCCCATTCCAAAGAAGAGTGACCCAACAGAATTTGAGAATAATAGAACAATATCTATCATTAATTTCACTTGCAAGTAAAATTTTGCTGAAGATAATCTTTAAATGGCTGCAGTAGTACATTGACAGGTTGTTGTTGTTGTTGTTAAGTGCCGTCGAGTCGGTTCCGACCCATAGCGACCCTGTACAGGGTTTCCGAGGGTGTAAATCCTTACGGGAGTAGAAAGCCTCATCTTTCTCCCGCGGAGCAGCTGGTAGTTTTGAACCGCTGACCTTAAGGTTCGCAGCCCGATTTGTAACCACTACGCTACCAGAGCTAGCTGCCAGAAATTCAAGCCAGATTCAGAAGTGGACGTGGAATGTGGGATAGCATTACTGACATCAGATGGATCTTGACTGGTAGCAGAAAGCTGTTTACTTGTGCTTTACTGACTATGAAAAGGCTTTGACTATGTGAATCATAACAAATAATGGATAACATTGTGAAGAATGGGTATTTATTATAAAATACTGAATTGTGCTCATGAGGAACCTGCACATAGACAAAGAGGCAGACGTTTGAACAGAACAAGGGGATAATGAATGGTTTAAAATCAGGAAAGGTGTGTTCCAGGGTTGTATTGTTTCACCATACTTATTCAATCTGTATATTGAGCAAATAATCTGAGAAGCTGGATTCTATGAAGAATAATGTAGAATCAGAATTAGAGGACAACTCAACAATCTGCAATATGCAAATGACAACCTTGCTTGCTGGAAGTGAAGAGGATTTAAAATGCTTATTGATGAAGATCAAAGACTACAGTCATCAGTATGGATTGCACCTCAATGTAAAGGGAAAAAAATTTCTTACAACTGGACCAATAAATAGCATAATGATAAACAGAGAAAAGACTGAAGTTGTCTAAGACTTTATTTTACTTGGATACATAATCAGTATTCATGGAAGCAGAAATTAAACAGTATATTGCATTAGGCAAATCTGCTGCAAAAGATCTCTTGAAAGTGTTCAAGGCTGTCTGTTTGAGGACTGAGCTGTGCCTGACCCAAGCCATGATATTTCAATCACCTCATGTGACAGACAATGAATAATGAAAACTGTAGAAGGATCAATACATCTGAATGGTGTTGGAGAAGAATATTGAAAGTACCATGAACTACCAGAAGAACAAACAAATCTGTTTTGGAAGAAGTAAGAAGAATGCTCCCTAGAAGTGAGGATGGTGAGACTTTTGGATTTGTTGTCAGGAAGAACCAGTCACTGGAGAAGGATATCATGCTCAATTAAGTGGAGGGTCAACGAAAAAGAGGAAGATCCCAATAAGATGGATTGACACAGTGGTAGCAATAATAGTTTCAAACATAGCAATTATGGATGGTACAGGACTGAGCAGTGTTTTGTTCTACTGTGCCTAGGGTCTCTTTGAGTCAGAACAGACTTATGGCACATAACAACAATGATAAGCCTAGACCATGGAAAGAAGAAGGTGGAAGGATTCTATTTACCCAGAGTCCTTCTTTTTCTGTTTCCCATTGGTCATGGTTTGCTCCATGAAGGGTCAGCTGTCTTGTACCATATGTGATCCTTTTAGCAGTCATTTGGGAAGCCAAGCTTCATGCTGCATGATATAGTATTTTCTATAAGTTCAGAAGAACACAGGGCATGTGACTAATCAGCATGGCTATACAGAAGTAGTCATTGAGAGAACTCCTGACGTCCCCCAACAATGAATGATTAGCCCTAGTTGTCAGAATCATAGGAGCCTAAGTAGAGTTGGTTGATTACAATGGCAGTTGGGACTGAACAATCAGTCTAAAGTTAACAGCACCAAGAGAATTTGAAGAGACATAAGATATTCCAATTCAGGAATCAAAATATTTGGTGACCAAACTAATGAGCAAATAGATAAATGGGGAGAAGTATGGTAAGATAGTAGTAGAGGCATTGAGGTTTGTAAATCTTTGCAAATTCCCTTGCCTGAATTAAAAAAAGGACAGACATTTGAAAGAAGAAATTAAAAAATAGTTGATGGGTTTAAATATTGCTTCTAGAGGGGAAAATTGCAATATAAGTTATAGTGATTTGTATGGTAAAATTAAAATATCAATGTCAACAACATATTTAAAAAATCTAGGTGAACAAACATCTTCCAGAATCCCAAAGTGTAAGCAGATGAAGGAGGATCACCAACACCTAAAAGCTCTTGTTATATCAATATCTGTGCAGGATAGCACAAAGGTGTACTGCCAGATCTAAGAACAGGAGACCTCTATAGCTCTAACAGGTACACACTGGAAAGCAGAGTGGACACATTAAGAACAGTTATGAAACAGGGAAAGTTTTCACACTCCAATGAAGGTGGAGTTGAAACAGTCTTGCTTTTGTGAACTTTCAAAATTACAAAGCTCCTTTGAGGGAGAAAATCTCATATCTAGCATACACTTCTGAGAGTGAAATCCAAATTGAGCAGGATACGGTACCAAAAAAACAAACCAACAACAAAAAAATAAAGTATAGATAAAAGAGCAGAAGAAACAGATCTCAGAAAGTATGGGGCCATGTTAAAGAAATTCTTTGTAAGGACATCAAAAAAAGGGAGTTCTAGTTCTAGTGAGATGTGAAAGTTATCCTGACTCAGCCTTCTGTCATAAAAGAAAACTAAATTCACATAAAAATGTGCAATAGAATAGTGTTATGTTCAAATCCAATATTAAATTATTCTAAGAAAAAAGAGAATAAGGAAAGAGTAACATTTCAACAATGAAAGCATATCCGGAAAACATGCTTACAAAACAGATAAAAAATTCAACTTGATAAAATGAGCTAAAAAACTAGTGAAATACATTATATAGAAAATAACTACATACATCAGAGTAACATTTCAACAATGAAAGCATATCAGAAAAACATGCTTACAAAACAAATAAAAAATTTAACTTGATAAAATGAGCTAAAAACCAGTGAAATACATTATATAGAAAATGACTACACACATCAGAATTAGAAAAACTGAGAAATGAGGTAGCAGAACTTAGGAACTAATTAAAATTAAATAAAACATTTCAGAAATGGCTATTAAAATAGAAGTGGTGGTTGTGTACCACTGAGTTGGTTCCAACTCAGAGGGACCCTGTATAATGTTCCCAAGGCTGTAAATCTTTATGGGAGCAGAAAATGTCATTTTTATCCTGCAAAATACAAGTGGTGGTGGTGGTATGCCGTGGAGTCGGTTCTAACTCATAGCGACCCAGCATAGGGTTTCCAAGGCTGTAAATCTCCACAGGAGCAAAAAGCCTCATCTTTTTCCCAAAGAACATCTGGTAATTTCAAACTACTGACTTTGAGGATAGCACCCCGATTCGTACTCTACACTACCAGAGTGAATGTAGCAGTTATTATGAATTAAATGTTGCTGTTAGGTGCCATTGAGTTGATTCTGACTCATAGAAACCCTATGCACAACAGAATGAAAGACTGCCTGGTCCTCACAATCATTGCTATGCTTGAACCCACAGCTGCTACCATTGTGTCAACTCATCATGTAGGGGGTCTTCTTCCAAAAATATGCATTGTAAATCTTAGATCCTAACCTCTCTGTCTGTGGTCCACCACTGGTCTGTCAGTTTAACCTACAATAGTGATTTGTGTGTTGCTGTGATGCTAGAAGCTTATTGTTGTTAGGTGCCATCGAGTCGTTACTGACTCATAGTGACCCTATCTATGCACAACAGAACGAAATACTTCCAGGTCCTGGGCCAACCTCACAATTGGTGCCACACTTGAGCCCACTGATGCTATCACTTTGCCAATCCATCTCGCTGGCGGTCTTCCTTACCAAACATGGTATCCTTCTCCAGCAACTGTTCCCTCCTGACAATATGCCTGAAGTATGAGAGACAAAGTTTGGCCATCCTGACCTCCAAGGAGCACTCCGGCTGCACTTCCTTCAACACAGATCTGTTTGTTCTTTTGGCAGCCCATGGTATTTTCAATATTCTTCTCCAACACCATAACTCAAATGTATCAATTCTTCCACGGTCTTCTTTATTCACTGTCCAGTTTTTGCATGCATCTGAGGTGATTGAAAATACCATGGATTGTTTCAGGTGCACTTTAGTCCTCAAGCTGACATCTTTGCTCTTCAACACCTTAAAATGGTCTTGTGCAGCAGATTTGCCTCACGCAATTCGTCGTTTGATTTCTTGGCTGCTGCTTCCATGAGTGTTGATGGTTGATCCAAGAAGAATGAAGTTCTTGACAACTTCAATCTTTTCTCCATTGATAGGAATGTTGTTTATTGGTCCAGTGGTGAGGATTTTTGTTTTCTTTACATTGAGATGCAATCCATACCTAAGGCTGTGTTCTTTGATCTTAATCAGCAAGTATTTTAAGTCCTCTTCACTTTCAGCAAGCAAGGTTGTATCACCTGCATATCGCAGGTTGTTAATGAGTCTTCCTTCAATCCTGATGCCACATTTTTCTTCATATAACCTAGCTTCTCAGATTATTTGCTCAGCACACAGGTTGAATAAGTATGCTGAAAGAATACAACCTTGTCGCACATCTTTCTTAATTTTAAAGCATTCAGTGTTCCCGTGTTTTTGTTCAAACAGCTGCTTCTTGTTCCAGGTACAGATTCCTCATGAGCACAAGTAAGTGTTCCAGAATACTCATGCTTTGCAATTTTGTCCATAGCTTGTCATCATCCACACAATCTAAAGTCTTTGCATAGTCAATAAAACACAGGTAAACATCTTTCTGATATTCTATGCTTTCAGCCAAGATTCATTGGACATCAGCAATGATATCCTTTGTTCCACGTCCTCTTCTAAATCTGACTTGAACCTCTGGAATTTCTCTGTCAATGTCTGATTGCAGCTATTTCTGTATTACCTTTGTTGTTGTTGTTAAGTGCCATCAAGTCGGTTCCAACCCATAGAGATCCTGTATAGGATTTCCGAGGAGCGACTTGTGAGCTTGAACTGCTGACATCGCAGTTCAAATGGCTTTACAGTCTGGTGCATTAACCCACAGCACCACACCAGGACTCCTGTATTACCTTTAGTAAAACTTTATTTTATACCAGAAGCTATGCCACCAGTATTTTAAATACTAGCAGGGACACCAATTAAGGGAAGTTTTCAGTGGAACTTCCAGACTAACACAGACTAGGAAGAAGGAAAGGCAGACCTTCTTTAGGTTAGTAACTATAAGCCTTCTAAATAGCAGTGGAACATTGTTAGATATAGTGCTGGAAGATGAGCTCCTTAGGTTGGAAGGCACTGAAAATATCATTGGAGAAGAGCAGCCTCCTCAAATAAGAATCAACCTTAATGATGTGGAAGGAGCAAAGCTTTTGGGACCTTCATTTTCTGATGGGCACAATTCAAAATGAGAAGAAACAGCTGCAAACATCCATTAATAATCAGAACATGGAATGTATGAAATATGACTCTAGGAAATCTGGAAGTCATCAAAAATGGAATGAGCTCCATTATTCGGGATTTAACATGCCATGAGGGCTGACAGAGGCCTAGGTCAGGGTGAGCGCTTTGGCTCCAGAGGAGGCCCAGGAGCTGGATTTAGGCCCTTTGTGCCTCACATCCCATTTGACTTCTATTTGTGTGAGATGGCTTTTTCCCAAGTCAAGCAAGCCAGCACCTGATGAAACATCCATCAATGAAACCTTGCTAAGAGGAATCAAGACCTTGCTCCCAATTCTGCTGAACAGGCTTCTATCCTTTCTCTGGTGACAAAAATAAACAATGTAATTGACAATTTGACTGTGCCCCAGGGACATTTGAAGTGTAAATTGAATAAGTGTGACAGGTAGGAACATATAAAAAGGGAACGATGAGTACAGGACACAATGTGGCTGACCTGGTGGTAATCCTAAAGATTCTTCCAATATTGGAAGCCATTGCTGCCTTGAGACAAAGTGTGGAAAGCCTAACAACACGGGATCCTTCTGAAGTTTTGACCATGCTGACCAGTGAAACTGGCTTTGAGATCAGTTCTTCTGATGGTACCATGAAGACTCTTATTACAACAGTACCACCTAATCTGTGAAAACTAGATCCAGAAGTGTATTTGGATATCGAGGTACTGCAGAGTGCCTTAGCAGCTATCTGGCAAACTGAGGGAAATGCTTCTCTGTCCACAGTTAAAGCTCTCATTAGACTGCTGAAGGATTTGAGGATTCCTTCTCCTGGCTTTGAACCCACCTCTTATACCTTGTATTCTTGACCTACTAGGGCATTATGCTGTGATGAACAACCCCACTAGAGAGTCTTTGGCCCTTAAGAGGCATACAGTTAGAGTCTGCTTTGTCGGGTTTGGGCTGGTTGTAAATTGTTTTGTGCCTGCCCCCTACCCCTCCATTGTATTTCAGGCATTGATTACAGATTCTGGCTTCAGGATTGTTCCTGCAGGATTCAGTGGGTATCACGGATCTCTGTGAAAGTGGCAACTTCAGAGTCCACACAGTCATGACCCTGGAATAGCAGGCCATGGTCTGCTACACAGATCAAACTCTGGTTCGAATCCTCTCACATGGAGACTTCAGGAAGATCCTTGGATCTACCCAGAATGGAGTGATCGTGACATATTCAGAGAAAGCTTATAAGAAGCTGCCAGAGAAAAAGGAAGAAGAGGAAGAGGAGAATACAGAAGAAACACCTCAAGGAGAGGAAGAAGAAAGCATAGATACTCAGGAGTGACCCTCTCTTCATCTCCTTTCCTATTTAAGGGGAAGACTTGGAGCCTAAGTTAGCTGTTACTGTACATTACATGTAGCATTTCTGTGGGATATAGGGAGACTGCAGGAAGAAACTAAACTCTAGAGGAACAAGTGCCAATTCTATTGGGTTCTGATATTGGCTTAGCAGCCTGCATTTGTAGTGAAGCAAGATACCAATGTTTCCTATTAGCTCTAGAATTACCTATCTTCTGGAAACTGCTCTCAACCAGTACTTTGTTGAAATGTTGTGAACTGTTAAGTGTCTGAAATTTTTTTTCCCCCTAAGAAAAAAAATGATTAAAGTACTTCTTGGTTAAAAAATAATAATGAAATTGAACACATACAAATTGATATCCTAGGCATTAGTAAGATGAAAAGGACTTATATTGACCATTTTGAATCAGACAATTATATGGTTTACTAAGATAGGACCAAAAAATTAAAGAGGAAGGAATGGGGTTGCATTCATAATCAAAAGGAACATTTCAAGATCTATCAGACAATGTTGTCTGACAGATAATATCCATGCACCTTTAAGGAAGACACTATCACTATTACTCAAATTTATACATCAACCACTAAAGCCAGTGATAATGAAACAAATTCTACTAACTTCTTCAGTCTGAAATTGATCAAACATGTAATTAAGATGCATTGATAATTACTGGTGATTGGAATGTGAAAGGTGGAGACAAAGAGGAAGGATCTGTAATTGGAAAATATGGCCTTAGTGATAGAAACCATGCTGGAGATCAAATAATATAATTTTGTAAGAGCAATGACTTATTCATTGCAAATACCTTTTTTCAACAACATTATATGCATATTCATAGACCTCACTAGAAAGAATACACAGGAATCAAATTGATTACATTTGTGGGAGGAGACAATGGAGACACTCAAGATCATCAGCTAAAATAAGTTCAGGGGATGACTGTGGAACAGACCATCAATGTTCAAGTTCAGTCTGAAGCTGAAGAAAATTAAAACAAGAGCTAAAATATGACCTTTACTATATTCCATCTGAATTTGGAGAACATCTCAAGAACAGATTTGATGCATTAGATACTAATGACTGAAAACCAGAAGAGTTGTCGGATGACATCAAGAACATCATAGTAAGTTAAGAAAGTAAAAGGTCATTAAAAGACAGGAAAAAAGAAAATACCAAAGTGGATGTCAGAAGAGACTCTGAAACTTGCTCTTGAGCATAAAGAAACTGAAGTAAATGGAAGAAATGAGGAAGTAAAGGAGCTAGGCTGAAAATTTCAATGAGAAGAAAATGTTTAATATTATAATGAGATGTGCTTAAGACCTGGAGTTAGAAAACCAAAAGGGTAAAGCACACTCAGCATTTCTCTGAAATCTGAAATAGCTGAAGAAACAATTCAAGTCTCAGGTTGCAATATTGAAGGGTTCTATGGGAGTCCTCGTGTGGCACTGTAGGATAAGCACTGAACTGCTAAGCACAAGGTTGGCAGTTCAAACCCACCAGCTGCTCCTTGGAAACCCTATATAGTGTTGCTATGAGTTGGAACCAACTCGACAACACTTAGCAACATCAACAACAAAATGGGAAAAAATATTGAATGATGCCAGAAACATCAAAATGGAAGGAATAGGAGGAATACACAGAGTCACTGTACCAAAAAGAATTGTTCAGTGTTCAATAATTTCAAGAGGTACCATATGATCTAGAACTAATGATATTGAAGGAATAAGTCAAAGCTGCATTGAAGGCATTGGTGAAAAACAAGGCTCCAGGAACTGATGGAATCCAAACTGAAATCTTTCAACAAATTAATGTAGTACTGGAGGCACTCACTCACAACATATGCCAAGGAATTTGGAAGTCATTTGATTGGAAGAGATCCATATTTGTGCCAATTCCAAAGAGAGGTGACCTAACAGAATGCAGAAATCATTGAACAGTAGTAATATTACATGCAAGTAAAATTTTTCTGACAGTTATTCAATAATAATTCAAAAATAATTCAATTATTCAGCAGTACATTAACAGGGATCTGCCAGAAATTCAAGTTAGATTCAGAAGGGTGTGGAATGAATCCTGTAAGCCCTTCCTGAAGAATTTACTAAGGAAAGAATTTTAGATAACCAAAATGGAATTACAGTGCCATAAGATATGAGAATTATTATAGATTTACCAGTAAATCTATGATAGTTATAAAAAGAGTGTATGTTCATCTATTTGATGGTGGTAGTGGTTGTGTGCCACCAAGTCAGTTCTGACTCATAATAACCCTGTATGGAGTTTCTGAGGCTATAAATCTCTATAGGAGCAGAAAGTCTCATCTTTTTCTCATAGAGCAACTAGTAGATTCAAACTGCTGACCTTTCAGTTAGCAACCTAGTTTGTAACCCACTGCGCTACCAAGGGTAGTTTAAAAACTACATAACTACTAAAAGGGAAGAATGGAAAGAGAGAGAAAAAATAGAGTATGCTTGTTGATTGCTGCATTAATTTCTTAGCTGCAAAAATAAAGCACCACAAATTTGGTAACTGATTAGAACAGATTAATTTATTGTCTCACGATTTTGTAGGCTAGGAGTCCACAATCAGATTATCAACCGTGCTGATTCCTTCTGAGGACTTGGGAAATAGAAGCTGGTTCATGCCTCTCTTTAGCTTCTGATGGTGACCAGCCATCCTTGGTGCTCTTTAACTTACAGATGTCACTCCAAATCTCTGCCTCCATAGTCTCTCCAGGGCTGCCTTTCCTCAGTCTCTCCATGTCTAGTCTCTGCTTTATTAAAGACTTTTATTGGGTTAGGACCCACCCTAGTCGAGGATGTCCTCAGGTCAACTGATAACTTCATAGACCCATTTCCAGTCATATGTATGGATACTGGGAGTTAAGGCTTCAACATATCATTTTTGGGAACACAATTCAATCCATAACAATAGTCATATAATTACTAAGTAGGGATAAAATAATATTTATTCAAATGAGAGGCTAGGGGAGAGAGGGGAGAAAGTGAAGAATAAATTATTAACTAACAGAAAACAACAAAAAGAAGGATCAGGGGCAAAGATTATGTTAACATTAATGCAAAAGTAACCATTAAGAGAAAAATTAAAATTTTATAAATACCAAATATATTTGAGAGAGCAAATAAGCTAGATTACATAGTGAAAAATCGATGCTATAAAATTTTGCATGTGCATAACATAAAACAATATAAAATAGAAAACAGCAAGAAACAAGAGTATATATAATATATGTTGGAATACCATTTGGAGTCCTGGTGTGGCTCCAAATAGTATTCAAACATATATTACATATACTCTTTTGAGTATTTGAATATTATATATTCAAACATATATTATATATGGTTGAAGTATAAGCATTCAACCATAAGGTCATTTTGAACTGCAGGGTTGGTGGTTCAAACTCATCAGTTGTTTCGCAGAAATCCTATCTATACAGGATAGGATTTACACAGAAGTCAGAACAGACTTGAAGGCACTTAACAACCATTTGAATAAAAAAGAAGAGAAAACTAGAATGTATAAGTATGCATGTGTGTGTATGTATGTTTGCTGTTTTTACAAATAAGGAAAGATAAATCAGAAACTAATAAAATTGATTATATACAGGTGTTGAAGAAAACTCTGAGTTAGCTTGCATGTAGTTTTTTTTTTTTAAATTGCATTTAATGATTTAAATAAGATTGTGTGCTCCAAGAAATCGATATTTTCCTCAGCAAACAATACTTAAATTAGCATGAAAAAATTTTAAAACACAATCGCAAAATGCCACACTTAAGTGAAGCTTAAATTGTCCTTTTCAAAGAAAAATAATGTTCAAAATTTATATTTTTGAGCCTTGATAGGAAATACATTTTTCAATTATTACTAGATAGCACCAAAAACAGAAAAACTAACAAAACAAAATTGTATGTACACACTGAATTCACTCACTCAAACTCTGAGGGAATTATTTAACCAAAACTCCATTTTGCATTGTGGTCAGGTCCTGAACGCAAAACAGAACTATCAGTTTAATCTTTTAGCAAATCAATATAACAATAACACACAGCAATAATTTAAGTAAATTGTTTACTATAAGCTAAACCAAAAACATAATTGGAACTTCACTTGTGTTTTCTTAGGAAAAAGCCTTCATGGTTGCTATTCTTTCTTGGTGGGGCTTAGAAGTTCTTCATCATTTGATGGCCTTGTATCTTTTGATTGTTTTCTAGATGTAAAAACTGCATTGTTGATATATTCCGATAATTCTTTCTATATCCAAATGTGCTAAAAACATGGCACTATGTTGTAAATCAGAGATGAAATTAATGCTTCTAACAGAATTTTCTAATACTCAAATAAGTAATTATATTTGTGACTTCATTTCAACAAAGAATACAAAAACATGAATATAACCAAAGATCTTAAAAAATAGAATGCCTTATGCATTAGAGTTATAATATATTTGAATTTAATTTACGTGGTCAGCAAACACAAGAGAGTGAGATGTAGAGAAAAGACAAGAGAGATAGAGAAGAGGGAGAAAGAATAAAAATAACTCAAGCAATTCAATCACAATCTTTGTATTCCAGTAAGTGAACACACGCTCCCACAAGTATGAGGTGGAAGAAATGAACCTGCATTCTTTCAGTCAGTGTCAGCACCCTCAGTCTTAGATGGTGGCTCTCCCTCCCACAGAATATGATCTTAGGGTTTCAGAGTCCACAAGATTCACACCACATAGCTATTCAACACAAAGAAACAACTCCAGTTGTTCAAGCAAAGAACCAGTTGTTGTTGTTGTTGTCAGGTGCCATCGAGTCGGAACCGACTCATAGCAACCCCATGCACAGCAGAACGAAACAATGTTCGATCCTGGGCCAACTTCACTACCGCTGCCACACTTGATGCCATCAATGATGCCACCTGGCTGATCCATCTCGTTGGGGGTCTTCCTCTTTTTCTCTGACCCTCCACCCTACCCAGCATGACATCCTTCTCCAACGATTGTTTCCTCCGGACAATATGTCCAAAGTAGGAGAGACGAAGCTTAGCCATCCTGGCCTCCAAGGAGCACTCTGGCTGCACTTCTTCCAAAACAGATCTATTGGTTCTTTTGGCAGTCCATGGCACTTTCAGTATTCTCCTCCAACACCACAACTCAAAGGCATCAATTCTTCTACGATCCTCCTTATTCACTGTCCAGCTTTCGCATCCATATGAGGCTATTGAAAACACAATGGCCTGGGTCAGGCGCACGCTAGTTCTCAAGCTGACATCTCTGCTCTTCAACACTTTAAAAAGTTCCTGTGCAGCAGATTTGCCCAGTGCAATACGTCGTCTGATCTCTTGACTGCTACTTCCGTGGGTGTTGATAGTTGATCCAAGAAGAATGAAGTCCTTGACAACTTCAATCTTTTCTCCATTGATAATAATGTTGTTAATCAGTCCAGTGGTGAGGATTTTTGTTTTCTTGACATTGAGATGTAATCCATATAGAAGGCTGTGCTCTTTAATCTTCATAAGTAAATGTTTCAAGTCCTCTTCACTTTCAGCGATCAAGGTTGTATCATCTGCATATCGCAGGTTGTTAATGAGTCTTCCTCCAATCCTGACGCCACGTTTTTCTTCATAGAACCCAGCTTCTCGTATTATTTGCTCAGCATACAGGTTGAATAAATATGGTGAAAGAATACAACCCTGTCTCACACCTTTCCCAATTTTAAAACATTCAGTTTTCCCATGGTCTGTTCGAACAACTGCTTCTTGGTCTAGGTACAGATTTCTTAGAAGTACAATTAAGTGTTCTGGAATACTCATACTTCTCAATGTTGTCCATAGCTTGTCATGATCCACACAATCGAAAGCCTTTGCGTAGTCAATAAAACACAGGTAAACATCCTTCTGATATTCTCTGCTTTCAGCCAAGATCCATCGGACATCAGCAATGATATCTCTTGTTCCATGGCCTCTTCTGAATCCAGCTTGAATCTCTGGAAGTTCTCTGTCAATGTATGATTGTAGCCATTTCTGTATTACCTTTAGCAAAACTTTGCTCACTTGAGATATCAAGGAGATTGTCCGATAATTTCCGCATTCTGTTGGGTCACCTCTCTTTGGAATGGGCATAAACATTGATCTCTTCCAATCAGTCGGCCAGACAGTTGTCTTCCAAATTTCTTGGCAGAGATGAGTGAGTGCCTCCTGTGCTGCCTCACTTTCCTGAAAGATTTCAAGAGATCTGTTCTATTGCTATGGAGAATAACAAAAGCATACATATAAATCTGGCAGAGATAAAGAAACACTCCATTTTATGTGAGAAGCAGGGACTTTCAAAGAACAACTTTGATCACATTTTTAGATTAAATTGATTAGAATATAATCTGTTTGTAAAATATGACTATAGGGAGTTGATGCTTATCTGAACTCTACTCATTATTTAAAACAAAAACAGAACACTGTTTTGTAGCTATTGCTAAAATGTTGAATTGTCAGCCAATAGGACATTTTATTGCGCTATCTAATTCAATGCTGGCATGTATTATAAGTAATGATTCAGACAGCAAAAGCTTACACAGAGAATGAGAAAGCATGTGTGTACATGTGTATATACCTGAATGTGTATATGTATGTATAGATACTGTGCCCATGTAACCTTTCATATATTTTTGACTTCTAATTATATTATTCTTTTACATATTCAGAAAATTAAATTATATCAACAAGGATGGGAAAACCTTTATATTTGAATATAAAGAGAAACCAATGAACCTATTTCAATCAACTTTTTAAACAGACTTATATTTAGTGGACTATGACCTAAATATTTTTTTAAATGCAAAAAGTCTTGAACATAACAAATTTACTGTTGACAGTGGTAATTCTGATACTGTTGGATACATCATGTCGTTGTTAAGTGCTGTTGATTCAGTTCTAATAGTGACCTTATTTAGAGTTTCTGGGAGTTCTGGTGTGGCGTTGTGGGTTAAGACGCTGAATTGCAAGGCCAGTATAGGGTTTCTGAGGAGCATCTGGTGAGCTTGAACCACCATGGTGGTGCTGGTGCTGGTGGTGTACCGTGGAGTCGGTTCTGACTCATAGCGACCCTGTACAGGGTTTTCAAGGCTGTAAATCTTTACGGGAGCAGAAAGCCTCATCTTTCTCCCGCAGAACAGCTGGAAGTTTTGATCTGCCAGGAGTAGATGAGTAAACATATGTGTTTTGAGCTCTCACTATGGATGGGAGGAGATACAAGTATGGATTGGAGGTGAAAAGGTAGGGTGAGATGGAGGGAGACTTGTACTAGCATTTTGGAATCAAGATAAAATCATGATTTTTAATAAAATACACTACCTAGTTCTGTCCACCAAAATGGCAAAAACATCAACGTTATTTCAACAGTAATGGAGAAAATGCCTACTTCCCAGATACAGATTTTTAAGAACTATTTCCCACTGAAAGGAAAAATTCCTTGGAAAAATGACTGATGCCTAGTCCAGATCTAGGGAAGTATAGATGAGTCTGGAACTCTTTCTGTTGGAGAGCAAGTAAGTGCTCAAAAACTGATGACAAGGTCCAGAAGTCCAGATAAGAGCTTGTTTACTTGCTGTCCCTCCTACCCCCATGCTACAAAGCCATTTTTAAAATGAGGACTGCTTGCCATCATAGGCAGGCCCTTTAAGAGACAGTCATGCTGGGCATCACAGGCAGGAAGGGATTTGGGGTGAAAGTCTGGGGCTTGGCTTCGTCTTGCTTGGCCAATGAAGTTAAACAGTTTTTTTGTTTGTTTGTTTTTTCTGACTGCAAAATTCAAAATGGGGCTGGGAATATTTGTTTGATCTACACTAAAGAACTCAGATAGATTGGTGAAGCTTTTGTTCAATTTGAATTAGAAGAGGAAGTTTAACTGGCCCTGAAAACAGAGAAATGATGGGGCACAAATATACTGAAGCATTCAAGTCAATTAATTTTGAAATGGATTCAGCTGACATATACTCATTGAAATAGTCCCGATAAAGCCAATGATGGCAGTCTAGTGCTTATCCTGCAGCAAAATAATTCAGTTCTTCTCAGAGTTGAAAGATGTGCAAAACAGGATAGCATTGCTAGTGTACTTTCAAGGGCAAGGTACTTGAGAGGCCTTCATACAGTTTGCTTCACAAGAAACAGCTGAAATGGTTGTACAAGTGGAGATGTTAACCTCAAGGTTGGCAGTTCCGAAACTACCAGCTGTTCTGTGGGAGAAAGATGAAGCTTTCTGCTCCCATCAAGCTTTACAGGCTCAGAAACCCTGTGCAGGATCACTATGAGTCGAAACAGTCTACAAAGTACTTAACAACAATATGGAAATTGGGAGTCCAGGTATGGTGCTGTAGCATAATGCAGTGAGTGGACTGCGAGGTCAGTTTGAACCACTATGGGTCGGAACTGACTCCATGGCACTTAGCAACAACAACAACATATGGGAATCTTTACGTGAAGTCAAGCTGACATAACAACTTCCTATAATCTTCCTCACAAGCTTATGTTCATGCAAGATACAGGTCCTTCTTACAGACTTGGGGCTTGCAGAGGCTATAACAGCTTTGAAAGGTGAGGCATGTTGCCTTTGGCGAAGGCTATTATCATAGCTTTAATGATGGCTAAAGATTTGGGTCACAAAGATTTGGAAGAGGCTACAAAGACTGTTTTTCAGAAATGTTTGATCACAAATATGGGGATGACGGCTATGTTTTGCAGTGTACAGTAGGATATTGTGCATACATGTGAGGATTACTTTACAGAGCCATTGAG
>NW_006408798.1:2782395-2804391 GCF_000296735.1 Chrysochloris asiatica | reverse complement strand
TACTGCTTAAGTCTGTGAGACTACATGTTGAAACTGGCCCTCACAGCAGACTAATCGGTAAAGCAGATGTTGAATTTGCTACTCATGAAAACACCATCACAGCAATGTCAAAAAAACATAACAAATATGCCAAACAAAAATTAACAATACAGAGACCTCATGAATCCTGTAGTGGGAGCATGTGGTGGTGTTTATGGTAGCCAATTCCTGGGAGGCCTGGACTTGTCAAAGCGGTCCATTAATGGTGGTCCAGCTAGTCAGCAGCAGAATGCTGGTTCTAAAGGCAACTCTGATGGTTAGAAGAGCATGAGTGGATAGGACCAAGTTTTACAGATGAACCCCAGTGGCTTTCAATCAAACATTGCGATTGCGTATGTGGCCAAGGGCAATGAACCGCAGCTACTAGAGCAGCAGTAGCATTCACAGCAGTGCATGCAACAGGAGTGATGTCCAGTGTGAGTTGTTGTTGTTGTTAAGTACCGTAGAGTTGGTTCCCACTCATAGCGACCCTGCACAGGGTTTCCGAGGCTATAAATCTTTACGGGAGCAGAAAGTCTCATCTTTCTCCTGCGGAATGGGTGGTCGTTTCGGCTGCCGACCTTGAGATTAGCAGTCCGATTCGTAACCACTACGCTACTAGTGTGAGTAGTGGGTGCTTTTTTGTGACATTCATACATAAGTGATTGTGTTTACAATTAGAAGTGAAACATTTGGAGTATTTGTTCATTTAAATTTTATTTCATAACCTGTTGTTGTTATGTGCCGTCGAGTCGGTTTCGACTCATAACGACCCTCTGTACAGGGTTTCCGA
Source organism: Chrysochloris asiatica (assembly GCF_000296735.1). Taxonomy (NCBI): domain Eukaryota; kingdom Metazoa; phylum Chordata; class Mammalia; order Afrosoricida; family Chrysochloridae; genus Chrysochloris; species Chrysochloris asiatica. Next base: position 2,803,580 of record NW_006408798.1, on the reverse strand, counting down.
GGCTGTAAATCTTTAAGGGAACAGAAAGCTTCAACTTTCTCCCGTGGAACTGCTGGTAGTTTCGAACTGCTAACCTGGAGGTTAGCAGCCCAATTTGTAACCACTATGCTACCATGAGGCACATAAATTTAAGCTTTTTTAAAAAAAAGTTACTAGGGAAAATTGAGACACAATACCAACATTTAATTTTAGGATTTGGACTTGGTGTTTGTATGGGATTCTGAAGCTCTTATTAAATCTCCCATTGTAGTATGCGTTTGTTCTAGATGTGTTGAGCTATATTAAACTTGTCAAAAAATCTTCCTTTTAAAAAACTGCAATGATAAAACAAAACAAAACCTAAAGGAGATATGTTAGAAGGACAAGGAGACCAGCTGGAAGGGACCCTCACTGGCCAAATTTGAGAGAAACTGAGAATCAGAAAGAAAATAGATGCAATGAATAATCTGAGATCATAATGATACTCAATGCAATTAGAAAGTAAGTGTTACAGAAGAGACAATTCTGTTTGTTAAACAATAGAATAGCAGCTAATAAGTGTAGAGGCAATTTTTGTAATTACCAGTAAAATATTTGATTCAGATAAGGATTGTTAATGGATGATAAACCATTGGGCGAAAGTTGTTGGGGTATAAGATGCAGTATTCTAACAGTCTTAACTGTCTCAATGTAGTCTCATGTCCCACAGATTTCTTATTAATTATAAAGGGAGAAAAGATGCCTTTACAATAGAGAGATCTGTCAGACGGTACCTTAATGGATGAAATTCACCATCCATCATGTGCTTTTATTGTGACGTACTGAAAAGGATCCAACCTTACTTTAGTAATCTTCTGGCTAAAGATTTTTAAACCTAATTCTAAGGAATAAGGAGACAATTCAAATTGTGAGACATTCTACAAAAGGACTGGCTTGAAAGTCATTGCCAGGAAAACCCAAAAACAAACAAATTATAAGACCAAGAACAAAAATAAAATAAAATAAAGGCAAGAGAACTGTTTTAGAATAAAGTCGACTCTAGAGATGTGAGCATGAAGACAGTCTGAGACTGCTGATGAATCCTAAATAAAAAGAAAGAGAAAGGTAACAATGAAGCAAAACAAAATAGGAAACGCTCTAAATGTCATTTCTATTTGTTTGATTTTTCTGTAGATTTAAACTTTTTCAAAAACAGCACTTGGTGGGGTCAGGTAGAAGCCTGTCTCTAGGACAATCGTTTTACAGGCTGACTTAGGATCTAAGTGACCTGGCCTGAAAAGATGAGCTGTCCTATATCAATTAGAATCCATTTGGCTTCAGGTAACAGGATACTTGAGTCAAAGTGGCTTAAATAGTAAGGACACCTAATTATCTCATGTAACAAGAAGTTCAGAAGTAGATGGCTCCTGGGCTGGTTATTTTGTCAGCTCAAGGATGTCACAAAGCCCTCTTCTGTCAGTTTTTCTGTGGTTCTCTTGACTTCATCTCATGGTTTCAAAATGACTACACATGGCACATCCATAGCAGGCAGAGGATGGACTTCTCTGATTTAGCCCTTTTGTATCAAGAGTAACAATCTTTCTCATAAGTCCCCAGAAGAGTCCTCTGCCATCTTATTGCCCTTACAAACCAACTGTGATTCATCATCTAGGCTTGTTTACCTGAACAAAACCTGGTAAAGAAAGCTAGTGAGTGGAGGAGCAGCCACGGTTTGTCAGGTGACCCAATCCAAATCCTTGTTCAGGAATCCTGGCCTGAGTTTGCTGTTAGTGTTGAAGCTTAAGGTGAAGGGGTAGCAAGAAGTTGAGTGGAGGCTGTTGAGTGGAGGCCATGGCAAGGCAAGGCCATGTATAAGAAGAAAGAAATGTTACTGAGTGGGAGAGAATGCCATTTGCTGGAGAGAAGTCAATGGAACACATGTGCTGAGATGAGTAAGGCCCTTGACAGCCTGGGTCCTTGATGATCCCTGACTACAATTTCAGTGCCAGACAATAGGTAAGGTATCAGGGCTCCTTATTTGCCAGTGACAGAATAATAATAGTTACAACAACAGCACAAAAAGGGCATTAATGGTAAGTGTATCAGAATGTCTTAATACAAGACAGGAAGTTCCGCTAGGCCTTAAGCAGTACTGTTGTTGTTGTTGTTAAGTACCGTGGAGTCGGTTCCGACTCATAGTGACCCTGCACAGGGTTTCTGAGGCTGTAAATCTTTACAGGAGGGAACAGAACGCCCCATCTTTCTCCTGCAGAACTGCTGGTAATTTTGAACTGCTGACCTTGCCGTTCACAGCCCGATTCGTAACCACTACACTAGGCAGTACTGGAACCAGAGAATGTTGGGAACCTGGTGGTTTCATTCTGTCTTTTGCATTGGTAACTGTTTCATTCTTCTTTCTACAGAGGAGTGTCTCTGTTTCCTAGTCACTATGTTATAATACGGAGTTCTGGTGTGGTGCTGTGGGTAAATGCACTGGACTGCAAGGTCAGTTTGAACTGCAAGGTTGGTGGTTCAAGCTCACCAGCCACTCCTCAGAAACCCTATACAGAGTCACTATGGGTCAAACCGACTCCACAGCACTTCGCAACAACAACATGTTATTAAACAATCACTCACAGCTCCAGAATTTGCTTTCAAGTCCTGACCCTACAAAGAACCTGCATGGTATTGAGTCCCTAAGACTCAGTTTCAAATTCCCAGAGAAGAGAAACTGAGAGGCTGAAGTTGGCTCAGATGTCCAATCTACCAAGTCAATGAACTTGAGGTCACAACAGACAAACGTGAAGCAGGGAGACGCAGTACTCCCAAGAAAGGGGTCATTGATGTTAGGCTGGAAAGGCTGTCTACACGGATACAGCACTATCTCCATAAGACAGTGGTTCTCAAAGTAGAGGGAGATTTGACCCATGGGGGAAATTTGGCAATGTCTGGAGACATTTTTTATTACGTCCTGGAGGAGAGGGTGGGTGCTCCTTACCTATTATTGGTAGAGGCTAAAGTTGATGCCCAGCATCCTACATTGCACAGGGTAATCCTCCCCTGTCTCCATCCACAACAAATCCGCTCCTTAGAAACCCTATATAGAATGTCTATGAGTCGGAACCAACTTGATGGCACTTATCAACAACCACCACAAAATTTCAACAGTACCATGTTGAGAAACTGACCCTTTTTAAATTCTAGTAACTGTTCTTTCGACAAAATGGAACATATGTACCCCAGAGCACAGACTAGTGCCTGTTACATAGAAGGATTGTCTAAGAGTGAACTAAAACATCATTGTCAGGTTGTATGGACTCTGTCCCACTGCTGATTCCCTGGTCAGTGTGTACTCTTAGTGAAGGCACGATGGGCGCCTAAAATAGCATGAGCTGAGGTTCTTACCCTTGAGGGGGTTGTTAAACAAAAAAGAAGATGGAATAAGCAGAAACAGATACAAACAGAAGGCAGAACCATAAACATATACACACACACAAACATGCTTTTGCAAATGCTCAAAACATAAACAGCAGCTGCCTAGCTGGTACCTGCTCCTCCCCACACACCATAAGGGAGAGCTATAAATCCTCAAGTCCCAAACAGCTGTTGGGTTTGCTAGAAGTGTCTTGTTTTCCACATGAACTTGCCAGGCAGGAAGGTACAGGCTCCAGGCCATTGGGTTTCTTTTTGGCTTACTCAATACAACATCTGTTTTCATCTCTTAAGGAGCTTTGTCAGCTTGAAATCTTTTTGTTTGTTAAATATTCTGTAAATGTTTCAGATTGGAGAAGGCTCTAGGAATAATAAGAAGGAAGAGCTTGTAAGGCTGAATATTTTCCTGAAATTCCTAAAAAACCCCGAGTCTTCTAAGTGGCAAAGGGAAGTCATAAGTTTTTTGTTTTCAGCAACAAAACCCAGAAAGGTTAGAGGTAGTAACTCAGAGTCTTTGCTGCCCTCTATTGATCATAATGAAGACATGCAGGTGGTTTGAGAAACAGTAGATTGCTTCTTCCTCCACTTAATGTTTCAGCACCTACTTACCTGAGCCTACACTATGTTGAGGCTCTCCGACAAGCATTGGGCACGGCAGTGAACAGCACAAAGGCCCCTCATCTTAGGGAGCTCACATTCTCGCAAAGGAGTCAGACTTCAGATAAATCAGCAAATAAGAAACACTTTAAGGCTGTTCAAAGTGCTCTGGAAATTGGGCCACCTCTGTCCGTAGAAGAGAAGAGTGAAGAAAGTCGAAGATACACACAGAAACAATTAGTCCAAAGAACGAATGGATCCTGTGCACCTCGGATTTCATGACTCTGAAACCAGAAGAACTAGATGTGCTTAGCTATCAGACTGACTGCTCTGAAAGGGATCACATTAGGTCCTGAATTGTTTTTACTGTTGTTAAGTGCCGTTGAGTACATTCTGACCCATAGCGACCATGTATAGGGTTTCCAAGGAGCAGCTGGTGAGCTTGAACCGCCGACCTTGCAGTTCAAATGGCTTTGCAGTCTGACGCATTAACCCACAGCGCCATACCAGGACTCCAAGGTCCTGGATACAGTAAGCCTGCTTTTTTTTTATGATTTTGAGTTTTGTTACACATTTTTCTCCCACTTAGGTCCTGGATAGAGTGGGAGAAAATTGTGTAACAAAACTCAAAATCATTTTTAAAAAAAGCAGGCTTACTTCAGATAGAGACTGGTGGTGGAATTCTGAGCTCCTTCAGGCCTGGAACTGAACTCACCCCTATAGCTCAACTTTCAGCCAAATGATGGATGGACAGGGAACCATAACACCAGGGAGGTACACACTCCTTAGAACAATGAACCATTCCAGATCCAAAAGGCAGCATTTACAGTGACAAAGCTCAGAGGGCAGGAAGGGATGGGAAAGAAGACAAATGGAAATGGTGAAACACAGGCAGGAAGTGGGGTGAGGACTGTTGCATTGTGGGGAATGCAGTAAAAGTGTATGAAAAAATAAAAAGTGGCTGGAAGCAAAATGTGTATGAGTTGTTGAATGGAAAACTGATTTGTTCTGTGAGCTTTCACCCAAACACACATGCTCTGAAAGTAATTAAAAATGTAATGTAGGGGAGGGGGCAATTTAAGGTTTAATGGGTAGGGAAGTGACACGGAAGCAGACTGGAAGAGTGAAGCAAAGCTAACTGTGCTAACTAAGAGCAGGCCCAAAACCTTAACAAAAAGAGGGGGAACCAGTTGCTCATCAAGTTGACGCTGATTCATGGTGATTCCATGTACATCAGAATAGAACTTTGTTTCATAGGGTTTTCAGTGGCTGGCTTTTCAGATGTGGATCACCAGGCGTTTCTTCTGAGGCACCTCTGGGTGGACTTGAACTTCCAACCTTTCAGTTGGCAGCCAAGTGCATTAACCACCTAGGGAGTGGGGTGGTTGTAAATGATGGGGACAGAGCAGAGCTTGGTGAGTGCACAGAAGTCAGTGTGGGTGCTAAGGGCAGAATGGAGGAAAAAGGGAGGTGATAACTGAGGACCACATCCTGCAGAGATGTTCAAATTTTATTATGGTTAAATTTTATTAGCAGCAACAGTTGCTATTGAAGAATTACTTTTTTGTTTGATTCTAAAAGACTCTTCAATATCATATATTTGCTCTAGGATATGAATAAAGACTTTCCCAGAAAGTTTAAAAAGCACATTGTTAAGTGCCATTGAGTCAGTTGTCACACCGACCCTACGGTTCAAACTGACTTTGCGGTCCAGCGCTTATCCTACAGTGCATAAGTGAATATGTACTGGAAAATCAGTTGTAGAGCAAGGAGACTGTGTCGGAAACAGAGTCAGACCTGGGCTAGAGCGACACTGTGGCGATGGACAGAAACAGATGAATTTGAGATGACTTTAGGAGTTGCACCTGCAGGACCTACCGATCATTTCAATAGAGCAGATGAGCAAGCAGGAGCTGCTAAGTCTACAGGGCTAACAAACCAAGCTTTTTTTTTTATTTTTAACTTTATCACTTGTTAAGTTTATTAACTTTTAACACGTTGTTTTAGACATAAGCAATGGGTTATCCTTTCCTGTGTTACATATTTTGAGATGTAACTGCTAAAAATGGATTAAACTGATCAACCAATTCACGTAAACCTCAAAAATTTCCATTTTGTGAAAACCCAAACATTTCCTTTCTTCCTCAAAATGATAATACACTTTCAACAATTGTTATGACAGCAACAACATACTGCAAAACATCTTACAAATCCTGATGTTCTTCATTAATTTATATGTCTAGTTCATGAGTTAAGCTTAAACCAAATCTTTGGTTTAAATATGACAGCATACAATCTCTGTGAACTTCACCTGTGTCATGTTTACCGATCATATTCAAGTTGTATCGATGACTAAATTTATCTTTAGAAAACCCAGAATTAGATGATTTCAGATTGAATAGTTCGCAAATAAAACAATATGCAGAGCTGACAGGTAACAATTAAGTTGTCTGTCCTTATTATAATTTTCATTATTAACTTTGTACCCTATAAATAGACTTTTGCTACAAAACTTTTCTTTGCCATCCAGAAATTTTTGACACAGATATTCAAAAAGTTTACTGTAATGTTGACAACCACATGGCCTTCTAACAATGCAATATTTTATATTCTTACAATACATTTCTTAAATGCAAATTTTTTATAATATTAGAAGAAATATTATTCCACCTAACTGCATGTATATTTCATTTATTGTGTCTACAGATGCTACAATTCAGATTCTAAAATAGCTTCACTTTCTATACCATTTTTATTATTTTACTACAGCAAGGAATAAATGTGGAATTTCAGCACCAGTGCTGCTAGAACAATGATTTTCACCAGTTAAATTTGAACATTCTATGAAAGAACTGTCTTCTGATTCATTATGGGTTTTTTTTTTCTTTTAATGTTTTATTGTGAATTATGTGATTGTTTACATGGGAGAACTTTAACTTTACATTCATCCTATCGTACATTGTTTCATTTACATGGTTACAGCAAAATCAACTTTGACAGAAGTGTCATCTGCAGGTATCCCAACCCCTTTGGGTCAGCAGGTGAGTTCTGTTCACTTATGGATCTTGCTCAACTTCTTTCTCCTCCATCAGAGTGATTCTATCTGACAGGACTCAGGGAGGCATTCCTCATAATAATGGCTGTGCAGCCTATTTGCTAATGTGAAGCCTCCCATAAATGTCAGGTGACGAGAATTACAGCCCCACAAGCTCATAAAGGATCCAGCAAGTCGTGGCTTGAGGAAGCCGCAGCGACTGTTGAGGGCACCAAGCTGTATCTCATTCAGTTCAGGGAAGATAAGAGTGGAGAAAGTAGAGTGCTCACTGAGGCCAAAAAGGCTCAGAGCCTTTTATGAATGACCCAATTATCAGAGCTGTCAGCAAAGTGTCCCTTCACCTGGCCCAGGACTTCTTCAAGGTAAAGTGGAGTAGCTTCTTTTCTTCTACTAACTCTGGTCAGGAGGGGGCACAGGTAGGGTTGTTAGTGAAGCTGGCCTCGGGCATGCTCTATTTAAAAGGAAAAAACAACATACTGTTTTCCCATCTTTTCCAATTCTTCACCCACCTGTCAGCTAATTGCTACATAGCACCCAGGTGCTCCTTCCCAATTTGAGCTAATTCCTGCTTGCCATCTGTCTGACAATCTTTTGATGCGCTCCATATGTCTTTCAGTCACAACCTCCAGCCCTCTTTTTCTCCTTTTATTTGGCACCATAGGATAAGCACTTGACCTCAAGGTCAGTTTGAACTGAAAGGTTGGTGGTTCAAACTCACCAGCCACTCCTTGGAAACACTATACAGGGTTAGTATAAGTCAGAATGGACTCGACGGCACTTACAACAACAATATGCAGCTAAAAATCTGTGGGATCTTACAATAAGTGTGGCATTGTGCTGAAGTCCAGGGAATGGGTGGAGAAAGAATATGAAGACCCTAATCAGAAGAATTTACTAATCAAGCACATGAATGCTGAAAAAGTAGGACAATAAGAACCTACTTGTGGCTAATGGCTATTGAGGGCTGATGGCATGCCAGGCACCGGCCACATGGTTTTTTTGACAGCCCTATGAGGTGGGTACTATTGTGATTCCCATTTTTAGATGAGGAAGCTGGGACTCCAGGAAGGGGTAGCTTTGCAGGGTCACACAGCTGGTTCACAGTGGTGGAAAACTTTTTCAACCCTAATCAGCCAGATCCTGAAGCCTGTTCATGGCTCTTGATCACTACTCTTTCCCTGGTTTAACAGTCACGGCGGCATGGGATTCTGAATAACAGGGATATTCCACACACGAGTCCAGCTCTGAGACAATTTGGCCTCCTGTTTCTCCCTCAACATCTCTTCTTTTGACACACACTCACACACATTCTCCTTTCTTATCCCGGTTCTTTGAACCCTAATAATTGTGATCACTATATATGTTGTTGTTAAGTACTGTCAAGTTCTGACTCATAACGACTCTACATAGGGTTTCCGAGGAGCATCTGGTAGATTTGAACTGCCGACCTTGCACACATATACACACACTCATATATAACAGCAATATTTTCCAATCCAACATTTTTCACATGTGTAATTTAGTGGCATTAATTACATTAATCGTATTGTGTAACCATTACAATTATCCATTGTCACAGCTCCTAGCACCATAAACAATGTTTTCTAAACAATGAAAAACATTTTGACATTGAACTAAAGTTATACCAACATTGTATAATTGAGAAAGCATCTTAAAATTTCCTAGAGAGAAAGCATTTTCAGGAGCAAATGCCAATAACCTAATGAAATCTCTAGGTCCATTTTCTAGGTTGCACAATATATTTTCAATTTTTGCTGTTAAAACTTTTTGCCTACTAAAGTAACTTTAAGCAGAATCAATTCTTTCCCATTTACTCTTTAGATGAAAATGCCAATTTTTTATAAAATTTGGTGTGAATTTTCTTCAGTGGCTGTTATTTCTATCAGGTCCAATTTTCCTAGGTCAAAATTTGCAGATCTGACTTTCAAGATTTGCTCTTCAGTCAATACCACATTTTGTTATATGCAATCATCATTATTTCTAGTTTTGATATGTTTTGGTCATTTTCACCAGAAATAATCCATTAAGATCTGGACAGCAGAGGTAAATAAAAAGATACAGCAAGATAATATCCAAAAAGAAGAAGAAAAATGTAATTTATAGCAATGATAATAGCTACTGTTATTGAGCACTTACTATGAGCCTTATTGTAAACACTTTTAATGGGCTGACATTCATTTAATCCTCAAAACAATCCTTGGCAGAGAGATAATTATTATTTCCACTGTAAGATGGGAAACCAAGTGACAAGATTAGAAGTAAACAGAATAGGAGGGTGTGTGGAAGTACATTCATAAGAAATCTATATGGTTGGCAGCAGATATTCTTACATATATTACACATGCTGCAAATATACCCATGTATATAATAGAGCATACAGGGGGCACAGTCATGAAAACATCTTAGCTATAACCAAACACTTCTTAGGGCTGAAATACTGCGCTTGAACTAGGGACCATAGTCTTGGAGTCATCTAGGCCAATTGACATAACATAGTTCAGAAAGACAATGTTCTATTGTTCTATAGTCTACCTTGGTGAGTAGTGGCTGGGCTCTTAATAGCTTGTGAATGACTGTCTAAGTTACAACTATTGGTCACATTCCATCCAGAGTAAAGAAGCATGAAGAAAACCAGAGACTCAAGGAAACAATTAGTTCAAAGGACTAATGGGCCATGAGAACCTCAACCTCCATGACTATGAGAGTATAAGAACTAGATGGTGTCTGGCTACCACCACCAACCACTCTGACTGGGATCACAATAAAAGGTACCGGATGGGGTGGGAAAAAAGGTAGAACCAAATTCAAATTCATAAAAAGGACCAGAGTTACTGGTCTGATAGACACTGGTGGAACTCCTGAGGCTATGACCCTTAGACACTCTTATAAATTAGAACTGAAGCCACTCCAAGAGATCACCTTCCAGCCACATACAAGTCAGATCTATAAAGCAAATAATAACAACTCATAGGAGCAATAACAATCAACGATTGCTCTAAGAAGCATGTTCCTTCCATGAGACAGCACTTGCCCAAATACAAAATTAAGAAGGTAGGAAGGGGTAGGAAAATTGGGTGAATGGAAATAGAGAAGCTGTGCTGGCGATGGGGAGAGTGCTGATACATTGTGGGGATTACAACCAATGTCATGGAGCAGTTGGTACAATCTGTGTATAAATTGTGGAATGGGAAACTAATTTGCTCTGTTAATGTTCATCTAAACTATAAAACAGTTAAAAAAAAAAAAAAGACTAGAAATTAGCTACATAATGTTAAGAGGCAGATCCAAGAGTCAAGTTGTGGCACTGTGGGTTAATGCGCTAGACTGCAAAGTCAGTTTGAACTGCAAGGTTGGTGGTTCAAGCTCATCAGTCGCTCCTTGGAAACCCTCTAGAGGGTCTCTATGGGTCGGAACTGACTCAGCAGCAATTAAAAACAACAACAAATGACAGGGAAGATGCAATTATCCTTGTATATTGATTGTCTGCCTCTTAAATATTGCAAAACATTCTCCAAGGAAAAAATGGTTGGGTGGATCAAAATGTCCTTCCACCCAATACCTTTCCCCCACCTGAAAATGTTCTCACATCCTCTATGCCTATACAATCTTTAGTGCCCTTTAGAGGAGCTAGGATGATCTTGGGGCAGAGGGGCCCAACCCAAATGACTGGGTCTCCTTTGCCTTTCTGCTGAGTTTCAGTTCCCCAGCATCTGAGCTCCCTGTTGGAGCTCTTAGTATCTGTGCTGCAATGCCTTTTGCTTGTTAGCCTTCTTCATCTTGCTCATTAGACTATAAACTCCCTAATGGTTGAGTCTATTGTCTAGCATAGAACTGGTATGAATTAGAAAGTCTATAAAAATTGTTGAATGAATGAATGTATCCTTTCCCTAATAGTAAATTCAACTGATATGACTTGATTCATTATTTTTTTTTTTGAGCTCTGGTAGCGTAGTGGTTACGAATCGGGCTGTGAACCTTAAGGTCAGCGGTTCGAAACTACCAGCCACTCCACGGGAGAAAGATGAGGCTTTCTACTCCCGTAAAGATTTACATGCTTGGAAACCCTGTACAGGGTCGCTATGGGTCGGAACCAACTCGACGGCACTTAACAACAACAACAACTACTCTTTTGGCCCTAACAAGTTCTGCATAAAGGGAATTGTAACTTTTAATGATAGTTCTGGAAACCTAATTCAAAGCTCATGAAGTTTTGATATTCTGATGCAAGTGGATGGTCTATGGGTAAGTGTTTAATTTCTACATTCTTCCACTTTGTATTTTGTTCTAAAATTCCTATAGTATTTAGTGATAAGAGAGTTCACTGGCAAAGCAATTAATTTGGTATAATATGGAGAAAACCATAGTCCACAAACAAACTAAGTCTACTTAGACTATATGTCTGTGATTATAGCCATATAATTGATCTCTGTTGTTAAGTGCCGTCACGTCAGTTCCAACCCATAGCAACCCTGTATAGGGTTTCTGAGGAGTAGGTGGTGAGCTTGAACCACCAATCTTGTGGATCAAACCAACTTTGCAGTACATCGCATTAACCCATAGCACCATACCAGGACTTCACTTGATCTATTATTATTGTTGTTATGTGTCATGGAGTCGGTTCTGACTCATAGTGACCCTGTACAGGGTTTCCAAGGCTGTAAATCTTTATGGGAGCAGAAAGCCTTATCTGTCTCCCATGGAACAGCTGGTAGTTTCAAACTGCTGACTGTGAGATTAGCAGCCTAATTTGTAACCACTACACTACCAGATCTATAAGACTAGATAAATTATCCCTATTTCCTGGAGTGGTGCTGTAGGATAAGCACTGGACTGCTAACCTAAAGGTCAACAGTTCAAACCCACCAGTTGCTCCTTGGAAACCCTATACAGGGTCCCTGAGTCAGAACCAATTCAATAGCACATGAGACAGGATTAACCATAACAACATGTCTTAACCCAAGAACTGTAGAGTCATAGGCCTCTAGGTTGCTCAAATCAGAAACCAAAGCTCCCAGCCTGCCTACATTCAAATTCAGTCAATCACTTAATTTTGTTGCTGTTGTTGTTGTTAAGTGCCATTGAGTGGATTGCGACTCATAGTGACCCTGTGTAGGGTTCCAAAGAGCGACTGGTAGGTTTGAACTGCCAACTTGTAGTTCAAACCAACCTTTTGGTTGAGTGTTTATCCTAAAGCACAACACCAAAACTCCAGTTGTGTTGATACTATCTTTTAAATTGCTCCTAAAACTATCCCCTCTTTTCCATCCTCACTTACCATTGCTTTAGTTCAGGTCTCATCATGGACAACTGCAACTGCTTTCTATTGTCTTGCTACTGTGAGTGTGTGTTGTTCAAACTTACCATTTCAGTGTAGCTGGAGGGATCATTCTATTGTCTCTCTACTGTGAGCTCATCATTGTCACTGTAGCCAGAGTGATCTAAGAGTAAATCTGATCATGTTACTTCCCTGTTTGAAATCTTTAAGCAATATTTCTTATCACTTATAGAATAAAGTAGCGTAGTGGTTACGAATCGGGCTGCTAACCTCAGGGTCAGCAGTTCGAAAGTACCAACTGTTCCACAGGAGAAAGATGAGACTTTCTGCTCCTGTAAAGATTTACAGCCTCATAAACCCTGTACAGGGTCACTATGAGTCAGAACCAACTCCACGACACCTAACAACAACAACATAGAATAAAATACGGCCTCACCCTATTATCTAGCCCCACCTCCTCCCACACCTCTGTACACCCAATGGTTTACATTGGGTTTAGTGGCATTCCTATAGTTCCTAAAATTACTTCCAAAGAGTTGCCTCTAATGCATCCTTTCCTGGTCCTTCCTTAGTTTCTCAGTTTCCGTCTCTGCAGTAGAGTCTTATGTCTGAAAGTAGAGTCTTATTACTGAAAGTAGTCAGTACCTCCTTTGTTTCTGCCTGGCTTCCAAGCATTATGACAAATGTTCACAGCAAATGTAGTAGTGTGGGGTTGCCTACTCTGCCATTTGAGTTTATGAATTAGGCAGCCTGCTTAAACTTTTTAAGTCTCAGTTACTTAATCTGGATAAGTAGCTGCCAATATGATTGTCATGAAGAATTCAATGAGAGATATCATGAAAAATGTTTACATATAGTAATCACTTAGAAAATATTAGCTGCAGTGCAGTTAATTATTTAATATGACCCCTCTCGCTATATTCCTCCATTTTGCAAATCCTAACCTCTATACCTGTTATGGAGTCCTGGTGTGGTGCTATGGGTTAACATGCCAGACTGTAAAGCTGTTTGAACTGCAAGGTCAGCAGTTCAAGCTCACCAGCTACTCCTTGGAAATCATATACAGGGTCGCTACAGTTCGGAATTGACTGGATGGCACTTTGCAGCAACAATATCTGTTATGGTCCTGTTTTGGAGTAAATTATTCTATTCATGTTGTTATTGTTGTTAAATACCATGGAATTGGTTCCAACTCATAGTGACCCTGTACAGGGTTTCCAAGGGTGTATATTCATGAGGCAGGATTAATTTGGGATGTTGAGTCCACTCCACTCAAACCACCACTCTAAGTTTCCTTGGAAAGTTGTCTTTATACAATATATAGGAATCCTTTGACAAAATTTGCTCTGTTGCTCTGCACTCTCCATCTGACCTCCGGTTCTTGGGACTTGCAACCTATCACCTGACCTGATTCACCAGCTTCTGCAATCTTGTGCATCAACAGTCTGACCTGCTGACTTGGGTTCCTCAATCCCTGCAACCAAATGGGTGAAGAGAATCCTCCAGAATGACATTGGAACTATGGATTTGGGACTTGCCAGCCTCCATAATTCTTGACATCTCAAGAGTTCTGGGAGACACTGCAGTGAACTGTGGAACCCTTTGGGTACTGAGGGGAAGAGTGGTGGTTGATATCAAGGATTATGGAGTGGTTATTCCATTTGGAAAAGTTGAATGTTTGGGATATCTTTAACTTCCATCTCAGGAACCAGCCTCATGCTGATGCTTCTAGAAGAAATAATGATCTTACTAACCATTTCTTTTTTTTTACTTGTAAAATGTACCCAAAATAAATTTTATGAGTGTTCACTGACAAACATCATAGTGAAATGTCCAAGCGTCTAAATGGTAAAAGCAGATAAACTGGATTTCTCAATATTAGCCATGAACACATAAAGCAATATTTTCAATGTGCTGAAGGAAAAGAGCATTGAGCATAGCATCTTCTACCCAGATAATTGATTTTGTAAGACCAAGATTTCAGCGGAGCTATGAATAAACATTCATGACCTCAGAGAGTTTATCACACAAAGATCCTCTTTGAAAACACCATTGGATAAAGTTCTATGGCAAGAAAACTATATTACCAGAAAGATGCTATGAGATATAGAAAGTTGTTGTTGTTGTTGTTAGGTGCCATCGAGTCGGTACCAACCCATAGCGACCTTATGAAGAGCAGAACGAAACACTGCTCCTAACCATTTCTCTTGACTAATAACTTGATTTTTTTTTCTTTGTCTATTTCCTCTGCTAAATTGTAAGCTCCATGGGCCCTGAGTTGTGTCTTTAGCATCTCTGATAGTTGATGGCACACAGTAAGTACTTATTAAATATTTGCCAAATGGGCAAATGAGTGTAGGACTATTTTCTGAACCCAAAATTAGACTACTTAGAATTTAGACTAGTCCAACTAACTTCTAAAATAATTATTTATTCTTAAAGCAATAAAAATTATTACCACACTCATGTCCTGAGACTGGTGTGGTCCAATAGGACAGACTGCAGTTGTGTAACTACATACAGCTTATCAGTTTTGAATTTAACTGAGAAAGCACAATGTCATAAAGACTTGGGTTCTGGTTCTGTCTCTGCCACTAACTGAATATGTAACCATGAGAAAGTCAATAAATAACCTTTCAGGGTCGCTAATACTTCATCTATAGACTGAGATGATATTGACTATAGACTTGATGATATTGACGATTACTGATAGTTCTCTGTTCAACTGATTTTGTAATTTCTCAAGGTGATAATTTTGGGGATATTGGATATGAAAGATATATGAAACAACTGAATTATAATAGTCTTAAATATTATCTTTATATAAGATTTCTAAAAAAAATTTTTACAGACAGAAAAAAATGGAAATTTATGACTTTAGAGCTATAATGAATGATAAGAGATAATTATTGTTGATATGGGGGGCATCTGACAGAGAAGCTTCCCATAAGTCTCCACAAAAAATAATGAAATAGTAGTGATTTTATATAATATATATGTTTAACCATTAGTGATAATCAACTAAGATACTGTAAATGGGGCATAAACCCAAATGAGGTAACCTTAGAGAATGTGATTATCATTTGAAAGAGCCCTGATGTTGCAGTTGGTTAAGTTCTTGACTATGAACTGAAAGGTCTGAGGTTCAAACCCACTAGCTACTCTGTGGGAGAAAAGTGTGGCAATCTGCTTGCATAAAGATTTACAGACTCAGAAACCATAAGGGACAGTTCTACTCTGTCTTCTGGGGTCTTTATGAGTCGTAATCAGCTAGAAAGTGACAGGTTTAAAGTTTCGGAGTGCAAATCTCAACCATCTGCTTGTATTTCCTACGGTCAGGTCTACCTTAGGAACGCTCTTGGGACTCAGGTAGGTGGAGGTCTTTTGAGGACATCTATGTGTGGTGCTGTAGGATCAGCACTGGACTGCAAACCACAAGGGCAGCAGTTCAAAACCACCAGCTGCTCCTCAGATACCCTATACAGGGTCACTATGAGTCAGAGTTGCTATGACTTGACAACACTTAACAACAACAACAACAATATCATTGTAGTCCTGGTGTGGCACTGTAGGATAAGCATTAGACCACAAGGTCAGTTTGAACTGCAGTGTCGGCGGTTCAAACCCACCAGCCATTTCTCGTAACCCCTATATAGGGTTGCTAAGAGTTGGAAACGACTCAACGGCACTAAACAACAGTAATGTGCATCATTGTGTACCGTTATCCCTTACCACTGGATGAGCATTCTGTCCTTTAGTTTGATGGATAGACAAGCTGAGGTATACCTCACAGTATGACTATGGGTTCCATTCTCTGCATTGTTGAGAGCTAAGTATCTTAACACTTAAAACAAATTTTAATTTTAAAGAGTTCTGGTGGCCCAGTGATGAAAGTGCTTGACTGCTAACTACAGGGTCAGTAGCTAGAATCTACCAGCTACTCCACAGGACCACCCCTCATCTGTCAGTTTGTCATACTGTGGTGGCTTATGATTTGCTGTGATTCTGGAAGCTATGTCATGGGTATTTTAAATAGCAGCAGGGCCACCCATGGTAGACAGATGATGAAACCATCTGAGGAACTTGATGCTGCAAGCATTGCCCTGACCTTTCCTCTTCTCACCTCTCTGGGGACTTTGGAATTTACATACTGTTCTGGGGTTTGTTCTCTACCCTTCCAATCACATCCCCTTCCTTTTTTGTGTTTTTATAAAAGGAAAAGACCAAGGAAAGTGGGAATGGTATCCCCCACCTCTCCCGTTACCCAATGCCTGGGCTTCCCCTTTGTTTCCCTTTTCCATTTACCCCCAGTGTGTCTCTACAGCCACCTTACTGCTGAGGGAGAAGAAATGTTCTATAGAACATAGTCTGTGTAAGGGATTGAAGTGAACTCTGCTTTGAGGTGCATTGAGGGGTTACCAATACTTCTGGCTTTATGAGGACTCTTAAATTTTGTCTGAAAAACCATAGGGCTTATGAGTAAGGAAGCTATGTGGAAGGTGGGTCTCTGAAGTGTCTTTTGGAAATTAATCATCACTGTCTCCCAAATTACAGAATTAAAACAAAACAGAAAAACAAAAACAGAAGTTGTGGCCTCTCCCACTGTCTCCAGGTCTCTGGTGCTACTCCCCTCTGCCTCCTCTCCTCCATTGCACAGTTTGAAACCTTTGCCTAGTGTGGGTCCTTCCTTTCCCTCCCCTGAAATTTCTTCCTGGTATAGCTTCTTCCTTGGTAAACCCTTTTCAAGGAAGCAATAGGTGAAAGGACAGCCTTGTCAGTCCTCCCAACTGGGATGTGTGTGTATATACATGTACAGGGTAGATGGAGAAAAAGTTGCTGATTAAAAATACACTCCCTCTGCAGCTGAGGATGCTAAACTCATGGAAAGAGAAAGACTGTGTGCTGGCGGCCAGGAGGCAGGTTTGCGGAATGTGCCCTTTGGTTGTTTAAATTATTACCTATTCCTGAATATTTTTGTGTACATCCTACCCCACCCCCCCAAAAAAAACTCCAAACACCAAAAACAAACATACAAACACCCAGTGGGAGTAGAAGCAAATGCTATTGAATGATAATGCACGAAGGAGATAGCAATCACTGTAATGAAATGATGAGAGTAAAGCCGATGTTCTCGATTGAAACTATCACTCAATTCAAAATAAAAACTAAAAAAAAGCAAAAAACACTCCCTCTGAAAAGGGGAAGGAGGAGTGTAGCATTTTCCTTCCATGTTCAAGTGAAAATAAGTAACATACCCTGCAGCCCGTTCCCCTTTGCTTTCTTTTGGCTTGGGCAAAGCACACATAGGTGGAAGTGAAAGAAATCAGTATCAACTCCTTCTTTTTCCTTCCCCATTCTCTATCCCTTCTCCCAAGCTTAGGAGAATGGAGCTGGAATATGCACTGAGTGTTGCACTTTTATTTAGGTAGGGAGGCATGTTGAATAAGCCAGGAGGTCTACTGCTAGAGCCCAGTCCAGCAGGTACAATACCATCAGCTCTTCCAACTTCAAAGGAGATAACCAAACACCGACTTTACAATAATTACATCTTTTTTCAATGCCGGCAATACTCAGCCCTCAGCATGACTTCAGTTTTCACGAAATAAACAGTGACTAAAATTCCACCTTTTTGAAAGAAAAAAAAAATTGATGAAATGAAGAATTCTACCTACTTCATCAGTCTGAAATTGATCAAACATGCAATCAAGATGTGTTGATAATTACTGGCAATTGGATTGTAAAGGTTGGAAACAAAGAAGAAGGATCAATAGTTGGAAAACAAGGCCTTGTTGATAGAAACACTGCTGGAGATTGCATGATAGAATTTTGCAAGATCAATAACTTCTTCATGGCAAATATCTTTTTTAAAACAACATAAAAGGTGACTATACACATGGACCTCATCAGATGAAATACACAGAAATTCACTACATTGGTGGAAAGAGATGGTGGAAAAGCTCCACATCATCAGCCAAAACAGGGCTATGGGCAGATTGTGGAACAGACCACCAATTGCTCATATGCAAGTTCAGGATGAAAGTGAAGACAATTTTAAAAAGTCCACAAGAGTCAAAATATAACCTTGAACACATCGCATCTGAATTTGGAGATCATCTGAAAAATAGATTTGATGCATTAGACACTAAAGACCGAAGACCAGAAGAGTTGTGGGATGACATCAAGGACATCATATAGGAAGAAAGCAAAAGGTCATTAAGAAGACAAGAAGCAAGGAAAAGACAAAAATGGATGTCAGAAGAGACTCTGAAACTTGCTCTCCAGTATAGAGATGTTAAAGCAAATGGATGAAATGAGGAGGTAAAAGCGCTGAATAGAAATTTTTAAAGGGCAGCTTGAGAAACAAGTCAAATATTATAATGAAATGTGCAAAGACCTGGAGTTAGAAAGGGAAGAACATGCTCAGCATTTCTAAAGCTGAGGAAACTGAAAGAAAATTTCCAGCCTTGACTTGCAATATTGAAAGATTCTATGGGCAAAAATATTAAATGATTCAGAAAGCATCAAAAGAAGATGGAAGGAATACACAGAGTCACTGTACCAAAAAGAAATGGTCAACGTTCAGTCATTTCAAGAGATAGCATTTGATCAAGCATTCATAATACTGAAGAAGGACATCTAACGTTCATTGAAGTCACTGGCAAAGAATAAGGCTCCAGGAATTGATGTAACACAACTAGAAATCTTTCAGCAAAATGATGCAGAACTGGAGGCACTCACTCATCTGTTCCAAGAAATTTGGAAGACAACTACCTGGCCAAATGATTGGAAGAAATCCATATTTGTGCCCATTCCAAAGAGAGGTGACCCAACAGTAAAAATCATCAGAAAATATCATTAATATGGCATACAAGTAAAATTTTTGCTAAAGATAATACAAAGCAGCTGCAACCATACATTGACAAAGAACTTCCAGAGGTTCAAGTTGGATTCAGAAGTTGAACAAGGGATATCACTGCTGATGTCAGATGGACCTTAGCTTAAAACAGAGAATACCAGAAAGATATTTATCTGTGTTTTATTACTATGGAAAGGCTTTCTCATTGTGAAGATCATGACAAGCTATGGACAACATTGAGGAGAATGAGTATTCCAGAACACTTGGTTATGCTTATGAGGAACCTGTATATATATATAGACCAAGAGAGAACTGTCTGAACAGAACAAGGGAACACTGAATGGTTTAAAATAGGGAAAGGTGTGCACCAGAATTGTATTCTTTCAGCATACTTATTCAATCTGTATGCTGAGCAAATATCTGAGAAGCTGGATTATATGAAAAAATTATGGCATCAGGATTGGAGAAAGACTTGTTAACAACCTGAGATGATACAACCTTGCTTGCTGAAAGTGAAGAGGACTTAAAATACTGAACATCAAAGACCACAGCCTTCAGTATGGATTGAACTTCAATGAAAAGAAAACAAAAATCCTCACCACTGGATCAGTAAACAACATCCATATAAATGGAGAAAAGACTGAGGTTGTCAAAGATTTCAACTTGCTCAGATCAATCATCAACACTCATGGAAGGAGCAGACAAATCAAATGACATATTGTGTTAAGCAAATCTGCTACATAAGACCTCTTTAAAGTGTTGAAGAGCAAAGATTTAAATTTGAGGAATAAAGTAAACCTGACCCAAGCCATGGTATTTTCAATAACCTCATACGCATGTGACTAAGGAAGACTGGAGAAGAATTGATGTATATGAGTTATGGTTTTAGAGGAGAATATTAAAAGTACCATAGACTGTCAAAAAAAACAAATCTGTGTTTAAAGAAATACAGCCAGAGTGCTCCTTGGAAGCCAGGATAGCCAGACTTTGTTTCTCATGCTTCGGACATATTATCAGGAGGGACCAGTCCCTGTAGGACATCATGTTTGGTAAAGCGGATTGTCAGAGAAAAGAACGAAGACCCCAACGAGATGGGTTGGTACAGTAGCAGTAGAAATGGGCTCAAGCGTAGCAAGTATTGTAACATTGGCACAGAACCAGGCTGTGTTTCATTCTGTTGTGCACATGGTCAGTATGATTGGTACCAACTTGATGGCACCTAACAGCAGCAAAAGAAATAACTGCACAGGGGAAAGATGTGGTAATCTACTTCAATAAAGATTATAACCTTGGAAACCCTATGGGATAGTTCTCCTGTAGGTTACTTTGAGTTGGAATTGACCTAATGGCAGTAAGTTTTGGTTTGGTACAGAAGAGATCCCCTTCATCTACCTTCTTTCAATGTTAACATATTATATAATCAAGCTACATTGATCAAAACTAAGAGAAAAATATTATTAATCAAACCATACATTTTATTCCAATATTTCCTTCTCCCCCCCCCACTAGCGCTGTTTTTCTGTGCCAGGAGGCAATCTAGGATACTTCATTTCATTTAGTTATCATGTCGTCTTAAACCCCCACTGCGTTGAGTCAATCCTGACGCATAGTGACCTCTACACAAAGTAGAACTGCCCCATAGGGTTTCCAAGACTGTAAATCTTTATGAAAGTAGACTGCCACAGAAAATTTTGCTAAAGATAATTCAAAAGCAGCTGCAAAAGTACAGGGAGTGGCCAGATGTTCAAGCCTTATTCAGACAAGGATGTGGAACAAGGGATATCATTGACGGCTCACATGGATCTTGGCTAAAAGCAGAGAATGCAGAATGTTTACTTGTGCTTTATTGTCTATGCAAATGTTTGCGACTGTGTGGATCATGACAAGCTATGGACAACATTGTGGAGAATGAGTATTCCAGAACACTTAATTGTGCTCATGAGGAACCTGTACATAGACCAAAAAGCAGTCATTCTAAGAGAGCAATCTGT